>NW_024080556.1:2248606-2610310 GCF_014754425.2 Oryx dammah | reverse complement strand
CTAATGAAAGTATATATCCCTAACCCCCACCCCCAATTTGATTGGGATATAATACTAATGAAAGTATTTGTTGGCTATGGTTGATTTCAGTATGGCCATGCAATTTAAGTCGATTTTATCTGAGATGTTTTCCAAGGGCTTTTGGAAAATTTTTCCTGTATTGAAAACCTTATCAGTGATTCTCAGCTGTTGGCAGTTGACCTCCCAGGGGACATTTGGCAATGTCTGGAGACATTTTTGATTGTCACAACTTGGGGAATGCTATTGGGATCTAGTGGGAAGAGGTAAAGGATGAAGGTCAGCATCTTACAAGGCTCAGTACAGCATAATAAAGAAAGATGTGGTCCAAATGTCATTGGAGTTAATTGTGTTGAGGTGGAGAAATCCTGATCCAAAACACACAGGGAAGCATGTAGCCTGATGATTTCCTACTACCAGACAGCCATGGGAAGACTAGCTTTAGGATGAAGCCCAATACCATAGATGTTAGAAAGAAGAGAAGGATCATGGGTTCTTGATTACATCTCCAAGTGGTTGTATCAACTGATATTAAAGCTGATCTTGGCTTTGAACTGTCTGAGCCATCATATTCCCTAATTGCTTCTGCCAATTTGAGCTAGATCATTTTTTCATAGCCATTAAAAAACATTCTAGCCTATTTAAGCTGGTACATTCTTTTTTATTCAGTTCAGTTCAGTCGCTCAGTTGTGTCCGACTCTTTGCAACCCCATGAATCGCAGCATGCCAGGCCTCCCTGTCCATCACCAACTCTTGGAGTTCACTCAGACTCACGTCCATTGAGTCAGTGATGCCATCCAGCCATCTCATCCTCAGTCGTCCCCTTCTCCTCCTGCCCCCAATCCCTCCCAGCATCAGAATCTTTTCCAATGAGTCAACTCTTCGCATGAGGTAGCCAAAGTACTGGAGTTTCAGCTTCAGCATCATTCCCTCCAAAAAAATCCCAGGGCTGATCTCCTTCAGAATGGACTGGTTAGATCTCCATTAGGCAGTGGTAATTCAGTTGCTGATTTCATTTTGCTTTGGTTTTCAATCAAAAGATTGTTTAAAGTTTAATAACCATAGGATTTTCTTTTGTCTGAATTTTCTATATAGTCTTTTATTTTAGTTTGATTCATATATTTTATACTGAATATGTGTAGTACACATTTTTAAAAGTGTAAATTTTATTGAAGTATATAGGTTAGATAATACATTGCTGTTGCTGTTTGGCCACTACGTCATGTCCAACTCTTTGCAAGCCCATGGACTGTAGCATGGCAGGCTTCCCTGTCCTTCACTGTCTCCCAGAGTTTGCTTAAACTCATGTCCATTGAGTTGGTGATGCTAATCATCTAACCATCTCATCCTCTGCCACCCCGTTTTCTTCCTGCCCTCAATCTTCCCCAGAATCACGATCTATTCCAGTGAATCAGCTCTTCACATCAGGTGGCCAAAGTATTAGAGTTTCAGCTTTAGCATCAGTCCTTTTGATGACTCTTCAGGGTTGATTTCCTTTAGGATTGCCTGGTTTGATTTCTTTGCTGTCCAAGGAACTCTCAAGAGCTTTGTCTAGCACCAGAATTCAAAAGCATCAATTCTTTGGCATTCAGCCTTCTTTATGTTCCAGCTCTCATATCCATACATGACTACTGGAATAACCATAGCTTTGACTATATAGACCTTTGTCAGCAAAGTGATGTCTCTGCTTTTTAGTACACTATATTGGTTTGTCATAGCTTTTCTATGGTGACCCACAAACTGATGAACAATAATACCAAATAAGTTCTCACACTGTTGCAAAGATTCTAGGCCCTACATCAGTCATCCCAACCTGGGGATCCAGCAAAGGGACTGGGAATTCCCAGGGAATCTGACTTTGAAGAACAGCGGGATTTTATTACAGAACTCCTGCAGGATTGGGGGAAACAGAGACTCTTGGAGGGCACAAACAATATCTTGAGATAATACATAATAAGGACTAAAGAGATACATGTTGAATTTTGAATAATTGTATATACCAATTTTTTTCTCAATTTTTATATGATATATTTAATTGGTTTTTATGATCTTTGAAAATTGTATAGCAGTACTTGAAATAACTTGGAGACAACATGGGAGTCAAAACTCCATCTGTAAAGCACTGATTTAAGAGATTGAAGGGCTTCCCAAGTGGTGCTAGTGGTAAAGAACCAGCCTGCCAATGCAGGAGGCATAAGAGATGTGGTTCAGTCCCTGGGTCGAAAAGATCCCCTGGAGAAGGGATAGACTACCCACTCTAGGATTCTTGCCTGGAGAATCCCATGGACAGGGGAGCCTGGCAGGCTACAGTCCATAATATCTCAGAGTCAAATATGACTGAAGCGACTTAAAACAGCAAGGGATTGAAATCTATCGATTAACCTCCTTTTTTTTTTTTCCTGCAAACGGTATGTCTAACCATTCTCTTCTTAGGCAAAAACAAATGTGGAGAATTACGTCAGTTCTCTTATATCACGAATGTTGTAAAATAGATCTTTAAATATTTACAGAATAGTTGAACCAGCCCTTAAGGATTTTTGAGCTTTTAACCTTCCTTTACCAATTTTATATTCACTAATTTCCTTCAGATTCTTTGAAACAGATTTGTTTCTCCCACTATATCTCTAAAATAAGAATAATTATGAAGTGAAAGTGTTAGTCACTCAGTCGTGTCCAGCTCTTTGTGACTTCATGGACTGTAGCCTGCCGGGTTCCTCTGTCCATGAGATTTTCCAGGCAAGAATTCTTAAGGTTGCCATTTGCTTTTCCAAGGGATCTTCCTGACCCAGGTATCAAACCCAGCTCTCCCACATTACAGGTAGATTCTTTAACATAGAGACCTACAAAAATGTAATATGAAAGTTAGTAGGCACAAACAACTATATAATATTTTATAAAGCTGAAAAGCTTAATAATAGATATAAGAGATAAATGATAACTGGGTAAAGTGTTTTAGAAACATAACTATAGTTTAGTAAAGTCTCAGAGGGGGGAAAAAAAAAAGACATCACCTTGACTAATATATAATTAGCCAACTTATAGTTAAATTTATTTTGTACTGTCAGTGTATTTGTACTGGGGTTTCACTCGTGGCTCAGGGGTTAAAAAAAGAAATGTGCTTTGCAGTAAAAAGAAATGTGCTTTGCAGTCCAGGAGACACAGGTTCAATCCTTAGGTCAGAAAGATGCCCTGGAGAAGAAAATGGCAACCTGCTCCAGTATTCTTGCCTGGAAAATCCCATGGACAGAGGAGCCTGACAGACTACAGTCTATGGGGTTGCAAAGAGTCAGACACAACTTAGCAACTAAACAACAAAAATATATTTGTACTATCAGGAGAAACCACCACATTTCTTCTTTATTCGTTTTGTCAAATCTCTTGCTAGTCTCATACATAATCTGAAAGTTACTGGGATGTGTAATTAACATAGCATTAGAAGATTTTAGTTAATTTAATCTCTTTTTTCAAAGTTTCCTTTTTTCTATATAATTCTCAGATTCAAATATGCACCTAACTTTTTTAGATAAGATGGATTCACTATCAAAACAATTAAGGCCCTGTTGCTAAATGAGAGAAAGAAAGGTTCAGAGGTTTTGGATATTTATATGTCACTTGCAGACTCTGGGGATAAAAAAGGTTCTTTTGGCACAATGCCTTGTGTAGAAGAAAGCAGAGCATGGGAGGGAGGGAATTCCAGAGCCTTAGGACCCTGACCTAGGGACTTTCTCTTCAATTTCTAGACCATCAATCCTGAGATCTGCCGATTGCCATGAGTCAGTGGTGGGGGAGGAAGGTATGGGGTTAGAATGTCAAAAGACTTCCTGGCAGGGTGAGTCCTGGAGCGTTGAAGTTGAAGGTAACATTTCCAAATACTTTCAGAGTTGTTGGAAGTGTCAGGAACCAATGATTTGTGATCTCTATCCTTACTCATGCTTCACCCCTCTAACCTTTGTCCAGGGCTGGCCTACACAAATGCTGTAAGCAGCTGCCAGCGAAGTGTGATTGGAAGGGCATCAAAAGGCCCTCTTGGCCCTAATTCTTTTCCCCTGGGTCTGTCATAATGTCCCCATTTCCTAGCAGAGCATCTGGCTCAAAAAATATTGGATGGATGTATGGATAAATGGATGGATGGATGAATGAGTGAATTTATTCAGCACATATATATTATTAGTTACTGTATGCCAGGTATTATACAAAACCCAGAATATCTAACAATAAGTATGATCAGTATGTTTCTACTTTTCACAAGACTCAAAGTCGAGTTAGGAGAAAAGAACATAAAATAAGTACAATTTTAAGTGAGGGTTCAGAAAGGGTGCTAAGGGAAAAGGACATGAGAAGGCATTTCAGATATGAAAAATAACCCTGTTTGAAATGTGAAGATATTGGCAGGAAGGAATGTTGTAAGTCATGGCCCCTGGTTATGTGCTTGGGGAGCTTTGCCCATGAAAGAGTAAAAGCAGAGCGCTAAGAGCATCAGGAACTCTTGATATGAGGAAACCGTTTTGAGGAAGGGGAAACCGAGTCCCCAGACTGAGCTGAGTGGAGCCTGGAACAGAGAGGGCCTTAGCAGAGCAGGACAGAGCCTCTAGAAACCTGGAGGAGGGTGTCCAGAACCAACTGGCCAGAGTCCCACTGAGATGATGCATCCTGGGATTCCAAGCTGAGAGATGAGCCACACTAACAGTGTCTGAATGTGAAAAGTGGTGCATGAGAAGGTGCTTTTCTGATGGAGAGGTGACACAGTACATCAGTTAGAGATCAAAGAATTGTTTCGGGGGCCACTAGTTTAGTTAAGAGTGAAGAGAAAAACCTATTGAAAGAAACTGTTCTTTTGCTCCAGGTTAGAACCTCATTTACCATTTCTGAAGCCATTTAATCTTCTTTTTATCAGCTGCCTTTGGATTAATTAGAGAGAGGAGGTACATGAATTATTTTAAAATGAGCTTTATCTATGATCATAATTACGTTATCTTTCCCAATTTGATGAGCAACTACTGGTAGTAGAATAATAGGTGAACAAATGAATAAATGAATGAATGTTGAATAAGATGAAGGAATGAATGATGGAGTAAGGTTTATTATTCTGCTGTCTGTGACACACTTTTGTGCTATTGTCACATCTTTCCCTCATCCAGTTGACACTGTGCTCATGGGAAAAGTACAAAAAAATAATCTTACCCCAAATTTCTGGGTTTTATGTAAATTGCTGTAAGTTGTTTTTTTTTTTTTTTTTTTTCTGTGATTAGCCAGGCTTCTAAAGCTACGTTATGTAGTCCCAAAGCACAGAAGCACAGACTGACATATAAAAGATTAAAGTTCAGCTTTAGGGGTAAGCCTTAAACTAAATTTGGACTGCTTCCTGGTGTCTACTTCAAAATTCCAAAGATAAGAGTCCCTTTATTTGCAATCCATTATCACTGTTTAAACATCTTTCATTGCAGAAGCTGAGCTTTCACGGGGTTGGGTGGGTTGATTTTGAACAGTAGCAGTTCATAAAGCAGCAGAGCTCTCGCCTCCCAACCTTGTCTCCTGCTCTGTTTCTGTATTTTCAGCATGAAGGCTCTTTTTAGTATCTGATGGAGGAATATACTTTTCTTTCTAAAAGACATCAAAGGAAATGAAGTGAAGCAAAACCTCAAAAGCAATCTTTTCAAACTTGTAAAATTTCCCTCTACAAATCATAAATTCTGCTTTCTAATAATAACCAAAAAAGTCTTATTGAACATCAAATACGTTTTGCAAAATGGTGTTTTAAAAATATTCAATGTATACAACTAGAAACATATGGATAAAACAGCAAACATTTAGGAGTTAGGGAATTAAATGGAAAAACACCTCTGAAAGGACAGTTTTATATTGTTACTGAAAAACCACAATGTTACTAATATTGGATAAATCCTAAAAACAGCTGGATTTTGGCTTCCTCTAATTTTGTCTGATCTAAATTGCTCTTTTTCTTTTCTTCTTTTTTTCTTTCTTTTTTTTTTAAGAAGACAATAGCATTTCTATACATTACTCTTAACATTCAGAGCTGTGAGTACTGGACTGTAAGAAAATGCTTACTGAATTCATTTTCTCCATGTGCATGAGTAAGGAGGAATGAACCTGCAGCCCACTGCTGAGTATTCATAATATTAAAGGAACAAAGGTCTTTGAAAGTCACAGATAACCCTTAATCCTCATTGTCTTCTTCTGCTTCAACCCAACCATTCTCTAGAACCACTAACAAGATGCAAAACTGACTGATGATCTTTTCCTTTCCCCGGTCTGACCCTACACAAATTCCCCCTCTCCTAGATGTGCCAAGAAGTAGTGAAGTGACCAGGCAGGCAGTAGGAGGGAGAGGAAAGAAAAACAGAGTTATCAACCCCAAGAGGCCAAGTGTTGGCTGTTTTCTATTATTCACTCTTTTGAGCTTTCTCAGATGTGTTTTTTTGAGAAGACTTTCATGTTATGTTTTCTTTCCTCTCTTAGAGTTAACCACCTATTTCCACACAAGGGAATGGGGGAGGAGAGCACTTGAAATAAGGTCCAGGTAGGCTGGCAGATTCTTGGGATGCTCAAATACAGTGTTTCCGTCTATCCTCTTTTTCTCTAGAAACAGGCTTTTAAATTGTGCGTGAAATCTTGTTAGCAATGAGCAGAAATGAAAGTCACAAAGCAGTGATAGAAATTTAGAGGCGGTCCATCACTCTTTGGCATTTGCATACAGTTCTAAATATAAGAATGTTTACTGAATTATGCATTTTCATATTTTGTATATCTACTTTATAAGGAGCAGCCTGCAGTTTATAAAACTATGATCCCCATTGAGTTGCATTTTGATTTCCCTATCAGTGTGCATTTAGATTCTTGTGTCATGAATTAAACATTGGACAGTCTCATTCATTTAAATAAAACCCGCCTACTGGGAGCCATATGCATGGTCTGGGTCAAATCTGTGGAAGCGACATTGTGGAAAAGAATGCCCTTAGGCCATGTCTTTTCTGTTTCAATTGTTCAAGGGGTAAGAATGAACACCAAAGAGGAAGGAACACATCAATCTGAGTCACCAGTGCTTCAAAGATGCTCATGCTTTCTCGAAAGACCAATATATTGCAGGCTTTCATCAGACATAAACTGGCCAAAAGAGTTTATATGAAAGACTTTATATAAAATTACTTTTTGTTTGCTGTCAATTTAATGGTATAGGATTTTCTTTGTTAAGTAATAAAAATAAATTTAGAGTAATTATTATTATGATGTATAGAGTAACAATTTTGTTCCAACTTAGCATAATTCTGAGTGCTCTACACAATTAAATTATGCAGTTCAATTATTTTTAAAAAACCCTGTAAGATAGCTAGTTTTGTTATTCATCTGTATTATTATAAGTGGTAAAAGGAAATACAGAGAAGTATCTTACTAAAGCTCACAAAGCATAATTTGAATTCCCTTTATCTTACTTCAAAACTTAAGCATTAGTGTTGAAAATATTGCGTATTTCATTAAGATACTGAACACTTTCTTGAAGAGGCTACTAATGTAGTTTGATTCTAGAACACTCAAAAAGGAATTTCATACAATTTTGGCTATTGACGGTTATTTGAAAATATCACAATAAGAATGCATATTAGAAGCATGAACATTGCCCATGTATATTTCAAGATTTCTAAACTTAGGACAATTGTTTTCAGTATTTGTTTTCCATTTATATTGTCACATAGTTTTGCTTAAATAGAATATATACCTTATTTATATGACATGTATTAAAGAAGTAAATGATAAAAAAAGAATAAAGAAATGAATGTTAATATCTTTATAATGAGTTTTTATGATTCAACATGAAAGTCTAGGAAATTCAATGAAGAATGAATATAAATAAACACATATGATAAAATGCTCAATATAAGTTGTGATTATAGGAATTCTAATTAAGCAATGTAATATTTTAATCTATTAAGTATGAAAGATTAAAAACTATTTCATACCTATTGGAAGCTTATACAAATATGAGCAATTTCAAAGATCACTAGTGGGAGTATAAATTATTAAAACTTACACACACGTATGTATAGTTTAAAATATAAGTAGAAATCTCAAGATTTAAATATATTTATATTCTTTCAGCCAATAATTTTACTTATAATAATTTATATGAAGGAAAGAGAGAGGTATATAAAATTTTACCTGCAAGAATTTTTAGCAGATCTCATTTTAAATTAAAAAAAAAAATTGAATAGCTTATAAGTTCAATGCAAAATAAAGCCCTGGCTAATAAGTTTGTGACATAGCAATATGGCAGCCATAATTTGAAGATCAATTAATGTAAAAGCATAATATAGTATTTATAAAATACTGTTATGAGACAAAAGATATGAAATAATGTGTACAGTATGATCTTAGTTTTAAAAACAAATGTCGGGAGACTTTTCTGGCAGTCTAGTCGTTAAAATTCCATGCTCGCACTGCAGGGATCGTGAATTCAGTCACTAGTAGGGGACCTAAGATCCCATATATCCCATGACACGGCCAAGAAGAAATAGAAACAAACACACATAAAAAGAAATATCTTCTAATAGATATATGTATAATGAAGCTGTATTATATATTACACGTGTATACCATATGGACTTCTCTGGTGGTTCAGATGATAAAGAATCAGCCTGCAGTGCTGCTGCTAAGTTGCTTCAGTCATGTCCAACTCTGTGCGACTCCATAGACGGCAGCCCACCAGGCTCCCCTGTCTCTGGGATTCTCCAGGCAAGAACACTGGAGTGGGTTGCCATTTCCTTCTCCAATGCATGAGAGTGAAAAGTGAAAGTGAAGTCGCTCAGTCATGTCCGACTCTTAGCGACCCCATTAACTTCAGCCTATCAGGCTCCTCTGTCCATGGGGTTTTCCAAGCAAGAATACTGGAGTGGGTTGCCATCAGGAAACCTCAATTCAATCCCTGGGTCAGGATGATCCCCTGGAGAAGGGAATGGCTACCCACTCCAGTATTCTTGCCTAGAGAATTCCATGGACAGAGGAGCCTGGCAGGTTATAGTCCGTGGGGTCACAAAGAGTTGGACTCGACTGAGCAACTAACACACATACATCCTATATACATATATAATTGTATATAGTAGAATATGAAAAGGTTACTGAGTAAAGATGTTAAAATTATAGATTATGCATGCTTCATTCTTTGTATGTTTCTGCATGTAAAAATCTACTATAATTAATGTGTGTGTGTATATATATTTTTTTGTTGTTGTTTAGTTGCTAAGTCATGTCCAATTCATATATATACATGTATGTGCAACTTTTTATATATTATACATATATAACTTTTATAATTATAAGTATATGAAGTACTTGAGAGTACATATAGAGTACATATCTCTATAAAGACAATTATGGCTAATATATTATGGTATCAACCCATCATGTTCTCATGAAATAATAGCCCAATTTAAATCTAGGCCACTGCTATTAGTATAAATGTTTATTTGTGTAAACACATGATAGAAAGTTAAACCTCACTGTTAGTACTCACTGGAGAAGGAAATGGCAACCCACTCCAGTACTCTTGCCTGGAAAATCCCATGGACGGAGGAGCCTGGTAGGCTACAGTCCATGGGGTCGCAAAGAGTCGGACATGACTGAGCGACTTCACTTTCACTTTTCACTCTCTTGCATTGGAGAAGGCAATGGCAACCCACTCCAGTGTTCTTGCCTGGAGAATCCCAGGGACAGAGGAGCCTGGTGGCCTGCCATCTATGGGGCCGCACAGGGTCAGACATGACTGAAGCGACTTAGCAACAGCAGCATTAGTACTCACAATATGAATTAAATACAATATTACCCACATCTGTTGATGTTCAGTGCTGCTGAAAATAGAAACAACAAGCATATTCAAACTCTGGTGAATGGAGTGTGAAATTGGTACAACAGTTTTGGAAGGCGTTGTGTCACTTCTATCAAAATGGTAAATGTATATTTAAAGTTAGTAATTTCACTTCTAAAACCTTGTACTACCAAACTACCCTTTGATGTGAACAAAACTTGATATGTAAAATGTTCACTGCAGCATTTTTTATACAAGCAAAGTACTGAGGATAATCTAAATATCCATCAAAGGAAGAATGTTTAAATAGATTTGATAGCTCCTGAAAAAATGTGAGAGAGATCTCTATATAATGACATATAGGGATATATGAGACATACTTTTATGTTATAAAAAGCACATAGTATAACAGTGTGTATAGTATGGTTTAATGAAGATTAAAAAAAAAAAACCTGAATATATAGAAAATATATGAAGAGAGAAATCCTAAATTTAAGAGTGGTTGTTTCTTTGGAGGGAGACAAGCCAAGTATTGTTGGGGCAATGAAATATGAATTTTATTATCTACTTTTATTCTCAGTGATATTTGAAGTTTGTGCAGTGGGAAGTATTTATGCACAACTTACATAATTAAAATGATTTAAAATGTTCAATGAAAAACCAAAAAAAGTGTTAGCCATTTGTTTTAACTAAACACTAAAATATTGGCCTATATCATCATGCTGTTAAACTGAATTACTTTCCCTCAAATAAGAGAATTTTCCTTCTTCTCTTAAACTATTTTAATTTTTGCATAAAAGCTGATCTTGGCAAGAGTAAAAGGCATTTTCATGAGAGAAGAAATCCATAGAGCAATGGTTCTAATATATTAAGTTGTAACAGTTCTTTCTTTAAATCTTTTAGTTGTATCATCATCTCTTAGCAAAACATTTTTATTTTTCCACATTTAAAATTCTCCAGTGACCATTTGCTTGATGTCTCTTTTGTCTTTCTTTCATTTCTTCATGACAGTAATGCAAAACAAAATTTGATTCAAATGTCTTGTTCATTTTTTGACTGTTCAACTCTGTGTTTCCAGGCTGAGCCAAAGAACATTCATATTATGATAGGAAATATTTTTTCTCTTTAATTATATTGCTTTTCAAAATTGGAATTTTTTATTATGAAAGCAATTTATGTTAATATTTTATAAAAATACAAAAAAATTAAAAAACCTCTCATCACAAAGAAATAACCATTGCTAGGATTTTGGTGTATATCTTTTGTACATCATATTTCTTAAACCTTAATTTTTTTCCTCATGTGATCAACTCCTTACCTATATCGTCATTTATAATAGCAGCACAAGATTATACTATATGGATGTTCTGTTTTTAGACATTGAAGCTTCTGGTAGGCCCAATTGATTGCCAATATAACAGCTTCCCCTTTTCTTCCTTCCTGCTTCCCTTAATAGGGGCTGCGATGCCAGTTACTCACTTTTTCAGTCTTCCTTACAGCTCAAGTGTAGAGCATGAAACCCAAACCTGGTTTTTCTACTAGGTTAAAAATTGAAAAAAAAAAAAAAAGAAATTGACATGCTTGGAGAAACCTGACTTCGGGTGTGATTTTGTGAGGTGTGATGCCTGGAGTTGCAGAAGTTTTCTTGTGACCATGAGGAATGAAGCCTAAGAACAAAATTATGCCAAGGATAATAGGGTATGAAGATTAAGATCTTTGACATTCCTGAGCTTCTGAACTAACTGTAGAACCTTTTTTTTCCCAGTAATTTTTATAAGCTGAGAAAACTCCTATTGTTTAAGTCACGTTAGTCAATAATTCTATTACTTGCAGCTAAAAGCAAATCAACCGATAGAGGATTATTTCCAGTTCTTCATTATCTCAGACAAAGATGAAATGTTCATTGTTAAATATATAATTTTGTAAATCGGGCCAAGTGTTTTCTTGAAATAAATTCTTCATAGTGGAATTCCTGGCTCAATGGCTAAGCTCACTTTAAATATAAATATATAATAATTTTAAGGTCATTTACTCCATAATTTATTACTCTATCCTGTATCCCTTTATATCCTAATTGTGGTAGTAAGATCGTGGACCGAGGAGATACATGACGTTGATTGGGTTCCTGCCTGCAATGCTTACTACAGGTTGACTTTGGGGCATATTTATTAATTTGTTTCTCCCTTAGTTTGCTCATCTGTAAAATGAGGATTAAAAAGTACCCACTTTATTGTTTTTTGGTGTGTGAGGATTAGGTAGGTAATACCTGTTAGACTATTAAAACTGTTCAGTGTAAATGTTGTTTGTTCCTCTGTGTGGCCTCACTTCTTAACCCAGTGATTGATATATATTAGTTGCTTAATAAATATTTATCAAATTAATGAAGGTAAGAATAATAATTCTGCAACTATTACCTGGACTACTATTTTCTCATATCTATGGGTGTCTAGTGGAGAAGGAAATGGCAACTCACTCCAGTGTTCTTGCCTGGGAGCCTGGTGGGCTGCCGTCTATGGGATCGCACAGAGTCGGACATGACTGAAGCGACTTAGCAGCAGCAGCAGCAGCAGCAGCATGGGTGTCTAGAATCCACTCTGTTTGCTTTTGCCTCCGTTATTTGCCTTTTTTTCTGGCTGATACATTGAGCTGGCTGATAGTATTACAGTTAGATGAAACATTCTTAGGATGGGCACACTGGATTGTGAAAAATGAATTTGTTTCACCCAAATACCAACTTGCTCTTTGAAAGTCAACATTTTGAAGTATCTTCAAAAGACAAAAGGGTTTTTATAGTCAGCGTAGTCCCATCTATTGGCAGTGAAGCAGTTTCCTCCTTTACATCACAGATAGATGACCATCCAAATTCTGACTGAATCTTTCCTCTTTTCATTATTTTAAAGTCCTGGAGGAGGAAAAAAATTAGAATATCACTGATAGAATGTTGTTTTACCCAATATAGGCATTAAAACAAAACAAGGACATTACATTTCTAGATATTATAACTTTAAACATCTATAATAGATTCCTTTTTTTTCTTCAGATTTTTCAACATTGATTTTCCAAAGTAAAAGAATCTATAAAATGAACAGTGAGAGCATATAAAACATGACATATTTTATTCACATATAAACATATATATTTGTTACAGTGAATGTGTACAGACAAATCTGAATTCTACAGTGAATTTCACTGTATTACTAAGTGCAAATAGAATAATCCTGCATCAAAGGAGTGTTGAACTTAATGGAAGTTTTATGTGAAGTTCAACTATCTTACCCTTTGGCTAATGACTATCAATCAACCCACTCATTGCCCTCAGTTATGTATTATCCTTTTGAGGATTTAAAAGCAGGTCACTTCAGATCTTTAGTGCATTCTCTCATCTCTCTAATCTACTCAGCAGTGTATGAGGCTACCAAAATGAAGTGACTATTCCAACCTGTAGAAATAGTCAAGAATATTATAGTGGTTCTTTGAGAACTCTTGTGTTTTAGTGGTTCTGTGAGAGTAGCTTTATTTGGGAAAAGAAAAAAAGGGAAGAGAAAAGTTTCATCTGAATATTAAGCTTTAAAAAATATAATTAATGACAGAAAAAGGAAAGAAATACATGCTGCACATTTACACTAATAATAGATGGTTGGTTAATGTTAATGAGTAATCCAGAATGGAGAGTAGGAAAAAAAAAAATTGCACAAAAACCACAAGGGCTTAAAATAAAGACGGTTCTGGGTATACTACCTAAGTCTTGATGCCGTCTCAACAAAGTTTATGAACTCAAAAGCTAGTGAGCAAACTACAGAGCAGTTTTCTGGAGTACCAGAAACATTTCAAAAGGTAACAGCAGAATCAAAATTTAGGATTTGGCATTTATGTTAAAATCAATCATTGGTGTGTTTAGGGGTAAGGAGTGTGCTTTCATGTTTCTGAAAAAAAGATCAGGCACTTACTAGCAGGATCTCGTGTAAATTTGTACACTTTCAAGTTACTTTAAAAAGAATTTTCAAGTGAGGAGGGAATATTAATACTACTCCCAGCTTAAAAAGCTCTGATGCGACTCTTTCTTTTCCTGTGTTTTATCAGTCAGTTCAGTAGCTCAGTTGTGTTCCACGCTTTGCAACGCCAGGGACTGGAGCACGCTAGGCCTCCCTGTCCACTGCCAACTCCCAGAGTTTACTCAAACTCATGTCCGTTGAGTCAGCAATGCCATCCAACCATCTCATCCTCTGTCGTCCCCTTCTGCTCCTGTCTTCAATCTTTCCCAGCATCAAGGTCTTCTCAAATGAGTCAGTTCTTCCAATCAGGTGGCCAAAGTATTGGAGTTTCAGCTTCAGCATCAGTTGTTCCAATGAATATTCAGGACCGATTTCCTTTTAGATGGACTGATTGGATCTCATTGCAGTCCAAGGGACTCTCAAGAGTCTTCTCTAACACCACAGTTCAAAAGCATCAATTCTTCAGTGCTCAGCTTTCTTTATAGTCCAATCTCACATCCATACATGACTACTGGAAAAACCATAGCTTTGAATAGATGGAACTTTGTTAACAAAGTAATATCTCTGCTTTTTAATATGCTATCTAGGTTGGTCACAACTTTTCTTCCAAGGTGCAAACATCTTTTAATTTCATGGTTGCAGTCACCATCTGCAGTGATTTTGGAGCCCCCCAAAATAGTCTGTCACTGTTTCTATTGTTTCCCCATCTATTTGCCATGAAGTGATGGGACCAGATGCCATGATCTTAATTTTCTTAATATTGAGTTTTGAGCCAATTTTTTCACTCTCCCCTTTCACTTTCATCAAGAGGCTCTTTAGTTCTTCTTCACTGTCTGCCATAAGGGTGGTGTCACCTGCATATCTGAGGTTATTGATATTTGTCCTGGCAATCTTGATTCCAACTTGTGCTTCATCCACCTGACATTTTGCATGATGTACTCTGCATATAAGTTAAATAGGCAGGGTGACAACATACAGCCTTGACATATTCCTTTCCCTACTTGGAACCAGTTTGTTGTTCCATGTCCAGTTCTATCTGTTGCTTCCTGATCTGCATACAGATTTCTCAAGAGGCAGGTCAGGTGGTTTGGTATTCCCATCTCTTTCAGAATTTTCCACAGTTTATTGTGGTCCACACAGTCAAAGACTTTAGCATAGTCAATAAAGCAGAAGTATTTGTTTTTTCTGGACCTCTCTCGCTTTTTCGATGATCCAATGGATGTTGGCAATTTGATCTCTGATTCCTCTGCCTTTTCTAAATCCAGCTTGAACATCTGGAATTTCACAGTTCACATAGTGTTGAAGCCTGTCTTGGAGAATTTTGAGCATTACTTTACTAGTGTGTGAGATAAGTGCAATTGTGTGGTAGTTTGAGCATTCTTTGGCATTGCCAAAGAATTTGGCCTTGGAATGAAAACTGACCTTTTCCAGTCCTGTGGCCATTGCTGAGTTTTCCAAATTTGCTGACGTATTGAGTGCAGCACTTTCATGGCATCTTATTTTAGGATTTGAAATAGCTCAATTGGCTTTCCATCATCTCCACTAGCTTTGTTGATAGTGATGCTTCCTAAGGCCCACTTGACTTCTCATTCCAGGATGTCTGAGTCTAGGTGAGTGATCACACCATCTTGATTATCTGGGTAATGAAGGTCTTTTTTTGTATAGTTCTTCTGTGTATTCTTGCCACCTCTTCTTAATATCTTTTTTTTTAAACTTTACTTTACAATACTGTATTGGTTTTGCCATACATCCAAAGATGGTAACGATAACCCTGTATGCAAGACAGCAAAAGAGACACAGATGTATAGAACAGACTTTTGGACTCTGTGGGAGAGGGAGAGGGGTGGGATGATTTGCGAGAATGGCATTGAAACATGTATAATATCTTGTAAGAAACAAATCTTCTTAATATCTTCTGCTTCTTCTAGGTCCATACCATTTCTGTCCTTTATTGTGCCCATTTTTGCATGAAATGTTCCCTTGGTATCTCTAATTTTCTTGAAGAGATCCCTAGACTCTCCCATTCTATTGCTATCCTCTATTTCTTTGCACTGATCTCTAAGAAAGCGTTCTTATCTCTCCTTGCTATTCTTTGGACTCTGTATTCAAATGGGTATATCTTCGCTTTTCTCTTTCGCCTTTCACTTCCCTTCTTTTCTCAGCTATTTGTAAGGCCTCCTCAGACAACCATTTTGCCTTTTTGCGTTTCTTTTCTTTGGGGATGGTCTTGATCCCTGCCTCCCCTGTACAATGTCAGGAACTTTTGTCCATAGTTCTTCAGGCACTCTGTCTATCAGATCTAATCCCTTGAATCTATTTTTCACTTCCACTGTATAATCATAAGGGATTTGATTTAGGTCATACCTGATTGGTCTAGTGGTTTTCCCTACCTTCTTCAATTTAAGTCTGAATTTGGCAATAAGGAGTTCATGGTCTGTGCCACAGTCAGCTCCTGGTCTTGTTTTTGCTGAGTTTTATAGTTGATAATGTTTTCTAGACAGTTATAGTCTCTGATGTCTACTACTGTTAAAAAAAAAAGTTTGTATTCTTTTATTCATTAACTGTTTGTTGAGGACATACTATATACTAGGTACTGATGAGAGTGAGTGAGTGATAGTCAGTCATGTCTGACTCTTAGCGACCCCGTGGACTGTAGTTTGCCAGGCTCCTCTATTCATTGGATTTTCCAGGCAAGAATACTGCAGTGGGTTGCCATTTCCTTCTCCAAGGCATTGTTTTAGCATTTAAAATATAGCAGGGAGCAAACTAGACAAAACATCGTGCTCTCATGGAACATTACCAAAAAAGTACTGTTGAATTCATCCATTTGGCTGAGGGATCAAGATGTGTTCAGTAATAGTCATGCAGCATCCCTTTGGGATGAGGACTTAAATTATGTAATATATTTGAAATATATTAGAAATAATTTGAAAAGAACAAACTCACCTCTTTCCTGATCTGATATCCAACAAACAGAGGTTAGAAAATGAATGTGCCACCTTAGAAAAGGGCCTGAATAAAGTAGATAAACTATGAGCAGTAGATGAATAATACAAGTATGTGTTTAATAAATATTTACATGATTTAGAAAAAGTTTCCATCCTTCTAATGGTGTGTAGGTGGCTCTACTGTGTTTCTGTCAGAGTTGGAGTCTGGAAGGGGAAGGAAAACCTTCTTGAATTTCTGATGCTGGACTCTCCTGTGATGAGGGCCAGTATTGTTGTGGCAGCATCCCAGCTACCCTAACATTTTCTAAGCCCTGTGTGTTCCCACAAGTATGGCACCTGGCTTCTTAAGTTATCAGTGAGATTGCCTCTCAAAGCTATGGTGGTGTTTTACTGGTATGTATAACCACTGTGTCACTTCTTTCAAATCATGTCACTTTGCCTGTGGGTTGTCAGGATTGACATTCTTATGACAGTGCAATGGAAACGGTCTGATAACTCAACTCTGAGGAGAGAAACCCTGTGAAGTTGGAGTCTGGGTCAACCATCAACCTGAAAGAGACCTGTGGGCCAGCCATATCCTTCTTGTCTAAAAGGATCTTGAAAGGCCTTTACTGTTTCATTGCTGTGAATTCATAAATTGTCTGTATTTGTAATGGTGAAGGTTTTAATGGGAAAAAATTAACAGCATGAGAAACAAACAATTTTGGGATGTTAGTCCATATTTCTCCATTTGAATTAATATCCAAAGCAGCACATATTTTTTGATAGTATAGTAAAAATTACAGTCACTTGTTTTGATAGCATCTTTGCTTAACATGTTATAAAACCATTGTAATCAATCCTGTTTTCAGGGGGAAAAAAATAATGCCAGCTATTATCCTCCTTTGGGGCTTCCCTGATCACGCAGATGGTACAGTGGAAAAAGGAGAGGGTAGGATGGTATGAGAGAGTAGCACTGAAACATATACACTACCATGTGTAAAACAGCCAGTGGGAGTTCCATTATGACATAGGGAACCTATGACAGTGCTCTGTGACAACCAGAGGGGTGGAATGGGGAGGGAAGTGGGGGGGGGTGGTTCCAGAGGGAGGGGACACATGTCCCCTAATGCCAGTTCATGGTGATGGATGGCAGAAACCATCACAATAATGTGAAGCAACTATCCTCTAATTTTAAAAAGTAAAATAAAATATAAAAAGAAAAATATTGAAAAAAAAAAAAAGAATCCTCCTTCTATGCAGGAGACCTGGGTTTGATCCCTGAGTCAGGAAGATCCCTGAAGAAGGGAATGGCTACCCACTTCAGTATTCTTGCCTGGAGAAATCCTTGGACAGAGCAGCCTGGTGGGCTACCGCCCATGGGGGTTACAAAAAGTCGGACATGACTGACTGAGCACACAGGCAGTATCCTCTTTTTAACTCTTTCCCTCAAGCCTGTCATAGTCCTTGAGTTATCCTCACCAACCACCTAAAAGGCTGATATTGGTGATAGAGAATATATAGTTCGGAAAGTCAGAGAACATGAAGAAAGCCCTTTCTAGAATAGAAGATGGAATAAGAGCTTCACCCATGAAGGTTTTCTACTTCCTCTCTCCTGTTATTACTGTTCTGTGCAAATGTTGGTCCTTACTTACAGCCACTGAATGTAATATTTACATATTGTTATATATTTGTCAAAATATTTAAGTTAATTTAATCCGAACTGAAATTGACCTGGATATTTTGGAACAACAATGGAGGCTTTGAGAAGTGTATGTTTCTAATTCATTTGTGTTTTAAATACATATTTTAATTTCCTTTACATTTTATCTGATCTTGTAGCTTCCGAATTTGGTTAAATGCTACAGCTACAGAAATAACTCTGAAAGGATCATTCTCCTGACTTTTCCAGAACAGCTAGAATTATGGAAATAATGAAAATGGCCCAGTCAGTGTCTTCTCAGGTTATTTCCTAGTGAAGTAAAGATTACTCTTCCTCCTAATGATAATCTCCTCTCCTCCCTTCCTTTTCTCATCCCACCCCTATGGAAGCAGATTTGCACAAACAGAATAAGAAACATTTGTATTTATAATAATACACAAGTTATATTTAGTTTTCTGTGCAAAGTAAAATAAAATAAATCTAGGTACCACTCTGTCCAGACCAGATTTAAGTCTGCTATGAGCCCAGAAAATGAAGTACATGAACCATCGGGTAACCTTTCATGCTTGTGCATACTGCAAAAAATACAAAATTGTTGACTCTTTGAGTCACAGGGCATTTTCACACTTGGTAAGAAATTTGAAACTCATAAAGAATTTTAAAGCATATAGACAGTTTGTCTTTGCAACCAAGGAAATCTTTGAGTAAAGTCCCGATATTCCCCTTGCAATAATTGGGCTTAAAAGTAACTTTGAACAATTTAAGTTTGCATTATATTGTTAAGGTTTACTTGCTGGAAATTCTCAAGCATAAGAACATATAGCTTAATGACTCTTCATATATTAGTTTCCCAACTTTAAAAATGAATTATACTGCATTTTAGCTCATAAACTAAATTACAATTAAATAGGAACCCTTTGTGTCACTACAAATAGGCAGTGAAATTATTTACTTAGGTAAAATAAGAATATTCCATTATTATCTTAAATTCAGAAAGTTCACAAGAAAATAAAATGGATTGTTAAAACTGTCACATTTACTGCTATGCAGGGTGGTGTTCTACATGTCACACTATGTTCTACATGTCTTATAGTCAGTTAACAATTGTATAACTTAAGATCTTCAGTGGAATAAAAGCCATGGCATAAAATAAGAATTAAATATGTGAAAACTATTTCTATTCTTTGGGGCAAATTGATAGGCTGTAAATATTCAGGTAGCTGCATGCTTAAAAAACATAAAAATTCTTCATCAGGGATACTTAACACTTCGATCCCTCCTATAATACCCTCAAAGACAGTGTCAGCACTTGGGAGCAAGCCAGTTCAGAAGAATTCATCTGCCACATGTTAAAGGGCAGGTAGTCAGCCAAATCCTGATAATCTGATAATAATTTGAGTTAGTTTCATTCCAACTTTGGTATTTGAATCATAGGAAACCAAAGCCCTTCCATGCATGGACAAGTTCATCTTTGGGGGAGTTTGGTGGGTTGGTTAAACAGAATGAAATTGTTTTCACTGTGTAAATATAACTCTGCTAACTGTATTTCCATGTGGCCCTTGAGGACTGAACTCAACAGAACCCAAAGCAAGGTAATGGGACTTAGAGGGGTAGGGAAAAATGGAGACAAATGAGAAAGTGCTTCCAATGTGAGTGGTTGGTACTGAGACCTGCCTAGTTCTTTTGATCCCTTTCTCAGTATTCCTGGACCCAACTTTAGGTTAGAAAAAGGTGATGCTGCCTGACTCTCTAGCATAGCATCCATGATCTGGAAGCTATAAAAGAAGTGGTCTTTGGATACCATTTCAATGACAAAGTTATGTTCATGAAACACCTGGTATTCCATGAGTTATCACAGACCTCTGATGTATATAAAGAGGGAAATAAAGAAACTATTTTTTAAAGGAGAGGGGAACCCTCAAGTTACCATAAGAAAAAGGAAATATTAATATTTGTATGGGTCAGAAGCATCTGGCTTTATTTCATTTGAGCCTAAAATTTTCCTGTTAGCATTCTTTTCATATTGCTTGCCATAGGCCTTGCAGATGTCCCTGGCCCATTGCCATAATGGGCATTTTCAGAAAGAGGAGGAGGTGAGAGCCAAATATATGTGCATTTGTATCTAGTATTTAAGAAAGATACTTTTATAGTAGTCTTCTGCTAAATACAACAAGCAAAACAAAACCCATATATTCCTTCTACAAGTAAGTAATGCTTTTTTTAAAGAGGTTGAAAGCAAGTGATGAAAATTATGTAATCCAGCTTTTAAGTATCCCTTATAAGGTAGAGTGACATTGTCGTTCCAAAGGACAGGTCTGCAATTCCCTGCCCAGTGACCCTTACTTCTTTCCATTATTAGCATTTGCCCACTTCCCTTAAAGACAGCCCTCATTACAGAGTAAAAGGGGCATTTGCTGAATTGCCAATCACCCACTTCTGCCTCCTTTGAATTCATCTCAAAATACTTAGAGGTAATTAAAACTGTGAGAACTGTTTTTAGTCAGTGTTTGAAAAAATCAAAAAGGGCTATTTTTAGTTATATTTAAATTTAATTTTCTTTCATATCTCCATTATCTCCCATTTCTAAAGATAATAGTGGCTTGCATAGTATAATAATTGTATTAGTATGCTGTGGTTGAAAATCTAGACTTCAGTGTCTATTAGGATTTAATTTTAAGAGCAAAATGCAGAGATGAATGAAAAATAATTCAGCTAACTGGATAGGATAAACAAGCATAGAGAAGGTAAACAAATTCCTGTTGTGAATTTCCCAGCATGGTATTTGGCCAATCTCTGGTCCTCTTGCAATTTGCTAAAGTGTACAAGAGCCTTAGCTATTAACTAATGTTGTCATCAACTTACCATTATTTGTTCATTCTATCACTACCTCAGGTATAAATAGATCACTGTCTTTCTTTCCAACAGTAACTGCAGACACAACCTTTACTCTTTATTATTCAGATTCTGAAGTGCTGTCTATCCTAATAACCAAATACTTTTCTTAATAGCATAAAATACTATGCATAACTTTATGTTGTATTACTGGAGAATGAGGTAGTTCACTAAAGAAAGAAGAGGAAAAATGCCATAATATCCTCCTTGAGATCAATTATTTCATCACCAGTTTCTAACCATGTATACACAGTGATTAAGGAACATACCTATTTTTTTTTCTTGCAACTTTAACAGTTTTTCTGCTACTACTAAGTGTTCATTCCAAATGCCTTTTAATGGTAGAAACTGACTCACAGTTAGTCAGTGCATGTGTGCTCAATTGCTATATCATGTTTGACTCCTTGTGATCCTGTGAACTGTAGCCTGCCAGGCTCCTCTTTCCGTGGGATTTTCCAGTCAAGAATACTAGTGTAGGTTGCCTTTCTTACTCTAGGGGGTCTTCCCAACCCAGGGATCAAACCTGAAACTCCTACATTGGCAGGCAGATTCTTTACTGCTGAACCATCAGAGAAACCCAGTTCAGTTCAGATCAGTCACTCAGAGAAGCCCAATACATACATAATTATCCATAAGTTCAGTTCAGTTCAGTTCAGTCGCTCAGTCATGTCCGACTCTTTGCGACCCCATGAATCGCAGCACGCCAGGCCTCCCTGTCCATCACCAACTCCCGGAGTTCACTCAGACTCACATCCATCGAGTCCGTGATACCATCCAGCCATCTCATCCTCTGTCGTCCCCTTCTCCTGCCCACAATCCCTCCCAGCATCAGAGTCTTTTCCAGTGAGTCAGTCAACTCTTCGCATGAGGTGGCCAAAGTACTGGAGCTTCAGGTTTAGCATCATTCCTTCCAAAGAATCCCAGGGCTGATCTCCTTCAGAATGGACTGGTTGGATCTCCTTGCAGTCCAAGGGACTCTCAAGAGTCTTCAACACCACTGTTCAAAAGCATCAATTCTTCGGCACTCAGGTTTCTTCACAGTCCAACTCTCACATCCATACATGACCACTGGAAAAACCATAGCCTTGACTAGACAGACCTTTCTTGGCAAAGTCATGTCTCTGCTTTTGAATATGCTCTCTAGGTTGGTCATAACTTTTCTTCCAAGGAGTAAGCATCTTTTAATTTCATGGCTGCAATCACCATCTGCAGTGATTTTGGAGCCCAAAAAAATAAAGTCTGACAAGGTTTCCACTGTTTCCCCATCTATTTCCCATGAAGTGATGGGACCAGATGCCATGACCTTCGTTTTCTGAATGTTGAGCTTTAAGCGAAAATTTTCACTCTCCACTTTCCCTTTCATCAGGAGGCTTTTTAGTTCCTCTTCACTTTCTGCCATAAGGGTGGTGTCATCTGCATATCTGAGGTGATTGATATTTCTCCTGGCAATCTTGATTCCAGCTTGTGCTTCTTCCAGCCCAGCGTTTCTCATGATGTACTCTGCATAGAAGTTAAATAAGCAGGTGACAGTATACCGCCTTGACGGACTCCTTTTCCTATTTGGAACCAGTCTGTTGTTCCATGTCCAGTTCTGTTGCTTCCTGACCTGCATACAGATTTCTCAAGAGGCAGGTCAGGTGGTCTGGGATTCCCATCTCTTTCAGAATTTTCCACAGTTTATTGTGATCCACACAGTCAAAGGCTTTGGCATAGTCAATAAAGCAGAAGTAGATGTTTTTCTGGAACTCTCTTGCTTTTTCCATGATCCAGCAGATGTTGGCAATTTGATCTCTGGTTCCTCTGCCTTTTCTAAAACCAGCTTGAACATCAGGAAGTTCACGGTTCATGTATTACTAAAGCCTGGCTTGGAGAATTTTGAGCATTACTTTACTAGCATGTGAGATGAGTGCAATTGTGCAGTAGTTTGAGCATTCTTTGGCATTGCCTTTCTTTGGGATTGGAATGAAAACTGACCTTTTCCAGTCCTGTGGCCACTGCTGAGTTTTCCAAATTTGCTGGCATAGTGAGTGTAGCACTTTCACAGCATCATCTTTCAGGATTTGAAATAGCTCTACCAGAATTTCATCACCTCCACTAGCTTCGTTTGTAGTGATGCTTCCTCAGGCCCACTTGACTTCACATTCCAGGATGTCTGGCTCTAGATGAGTGATCACACCATCGTGATTATCTTGTTCGTGAAGATCTTTTTTGTACAGGTCTTCTGTGTATTCTTGCCACCTCTTCTTAATATCTTCTGCTTCTTTTAGGTCCATACCATTTCTGTCCTTTATCGAGCCCATCTTTGCATGAAATGTTCCCTTGGTATCTCTTAATTTTCTTGAAGAGATCTCTAGTCTTTTCCATTCTGTTGTTTTCCCCTATTTCTTTGCATTGATCACTGAGGAAGGCTTTCTTATCTCTTCTTGCTATTCTTTGGAACTCTGCATTCAGATGCTTGTATCTTTCCTTTTCTCCTTTGCTTTTCATCTCTCTTCTTCTCACAGCTATTTGTAAGTCCTCCTCAGACCGCCATTTTGCTTTTTTGCATTCTTTTCCATGGGGATGGTCTTGATCCCTGTCTCCTGTACAGTGTCACAAACCTCATTCCATAGTTCATCAGGCACTCTATCTATCAGATCTAGTCCCTTAAATCTATTTCTCCCTTCCACTGTATAATCATAAGGGATTTGATTTAGGTCATACCTGAATGGTCTAGCAGTTTCCCCTACTTTCTTCAATTTCAGTCTGAATTTGGCAATAAGGAGTTCATGATCTCGAGCCACAGTCAGCTCCTGGTCTTGTTTTTGTTGACTAGAGCTTCTCCATCTTTGGCTGCAGAGAATATAATCAATCTCATTTCAGTGATGACCATCATACATATTTTTTAAACCTATTTCCTAATGTATAGAAGTGACAGTATATTTTTGGTGTAGTTATTATGAAATATACTGATTTATCATTTAGGCCAAAGTAAAATGTTATGAGAGGTATTTGCCATTTTTGTTATGATTTTCATAAATCAATATAAACTGTTAAAGGTGTTTATTGTCATCTTTACATGGCAAAGATATGGTGGGAAATTATTCAGCCATAGAAGATGAAATCATGAAACCAGTGAATTACACATGGCCTATTGTCTTCTGTTGAAAACTCTGAATAAAAATATGGAAACATGGAGTCAAGAAGGATAGAAATGTAAGAAACTTTAAAGGACATTGAGTCCAGAGTCATCCCCCAGCATGAAATCCTTTAGCCATATGGCTGGCAAGAATCTTCAGGTGACCAATAAAGGAACAGTGAATGAACAAAGAAAGAAAGCACTAGGTTCATCTTGAACATTCCTAGGAATTCCTTTCTGCAGGCAGCGCTGTCTATTTTGAACAGTTTCAACATTTTAGAGGGTTCTTTTCTAAACTACTTGATGGCATTTATTACTTTATTATTTATTACTAGTAGTAATAATAATAAATTGATAGTCTTCAATCTATAGAAAGAGATAGCCCTTTGAAAGAAATATGAGGGCCACTATGAGAAATTTTATCATGCTTGAGATTTTTCAAGGGAAAAGGTATCCATAAAGAAGCTCTGGGAAAAGCCATTTTATTTGCAATGGGTTATTAATATGCCATGTTGTTTTACTATGCTATTATCTTGTCCAAATAATAAATATAAAATTAATGTAACATAATTTAAGTATAAGGAAAGCTTAACAACATCATTAGAAGAATAGAATGACATTGGAAATAAAAGTCTATAAATTTATTCTGCAGTTCAAGGTAAGTGGCTAAAGGTATTAGTGATAATCTGTTAATTCAACATGGCTCCTATCAGTTTACTTTCAGATAGTCTACATTTTCACAAGTGAGAAAGAGCAGGCACATTTTCATGATATCTCTTAAACCTAGTCTCACGCTCTCCCCTCCTCCTTGTTCTGACTCTGGAAACTAACTCTTCTAAGATAAACCCTGATAGCATTAAATCTGGAGCTGCCATCAGGGCTGTTTCAATAGATTACCAGGATGAACCTTCTGTCCCTGTGTCTGGGACTGAGACTGGGGCTGGCTCTCTGCAGGAGTGCTCATCAATCTTCCCTGACTTTTTGGCTCTGGTTTTTGAGAGATAGTATAGTTTCTTGCTTGTGTATTCTAGTAAGAGTCAACAAGGAGACCAGTTTTACCCTAAATGCACTGACAAAAATAGAGAAAGTGCAAACAAGAACACTATAGGCCCACAGCTCTGTCAATTTTAAACCTCATTCAGCCTCAATTTCCTTAAGTGGAAAATGAGTGCTTAGATTCTACTGAGGACCAGACCGCCAGCTCTAACCCTTAGCTTTAGGAAAATGTCAGTATCTTTAACAGTTTGTAGAATGCTTGTTGGGAATTATAATAAAATCTGTGTAAGAGAGTGAATTGCTTCACTAGCATGATCTCTCTGTATGACAGAAAGTCAAAATGTAACAGTGACAGGAGTGCCCACATTTCCCCCCTGAAATTCTGATTTTGTTTTGTTACAGGGGATTAAAACAAAGGTAAGCTTGGATTCCAACTCTGTGTATTGCAGGAAGTAGATCAGGTTTTATCCCCAAAATACAGAAAATGACATATTCAACACATATACTTTAAGTCAAATTTATTGAGATATATCTGGTATATAATGAAATTCACACTTTCTAAGTGTACTTTTGATAAGCTCCAACAAATATGTATTTGGTGGTCATTAAACCACCACCACAGTCAAGATATAGAACATTCTCAAGCCTGAAGAACTACCCATTTGCAGTCACCCTCTTCAGTCAGTTCCCTCTCCCATCCCAAACCCTGGGAGCTTCTGATCTATTTCTTAGCTACTCCCTATAGTTTTGCTTTTTGGACTTCCCTGGTGGCTCAGTGTTAAAGAATCCGCCTGCCAATTCAGGAGACACAGGTTCAATCCCTGCTCCAGGAAGATCCCCTGGAGAAGGAAATGCCAACTTACTCCAGTATTCTTGCCTGGAGAACCCCATGGACAGAGGAGCCTGCCAGGCTACAGTCCATGGGGTTACAAAGAGTCTGACACGACTTAATGGCTGAACAACAACAACATAGTTGTGCCTTTTACAGAATGTTGATACTCAGACTAAGAAAAGAAAATAATACAAATAATAAATACTTAGGGGTAAAAAGTTAAGACATCAGCCAGCACTGATGGAAGAAATAATTGAAAAGTAACTTGATAGGTGTGAAATTTTCAGTTTATAATTTCTGATTTGAACACAAACTTTTTTCTTTTACACCGTGCTCATCTTGTTCAAACATTCACTGTTTCTTAGTGTTAGGTCCTATGTGATGAACAGTAAGACTTAAGCTGCCTCATAATCAAAACAGTACAGCTGGGTTAGGAATAGACAAAGACCTCAATGGAATGGAATAAAGAGACTAGAACTAGATCCACGTATATATGGGAATGTAATATAAGACAAAGGTAGTATTTTGTTTCTGTGAGAAAAATATCAGTTACTTAAGTGGTCAGTTTGGCAAAACAAGCTTTTCTTCTGGAAGGGAATGCAAAATTACCTCATATCACACATGAAGATAATTCCAAATAGATTGAAAAATTTTAATGTAAACAATGCTATTAAAATATTAGAAAATAATTTAGGAGAAGAATTGGAGTAGAGGAGATATTCCTGCAAAAATTAGATTCTTGAAAACCACACCCATCAAACAGGCATAGTCGCATGGCAAAAGATGATTTAAACTAGGTAAAAAAATAAAGATTTATTTATGACAATGAGTTAATATCTTTCATATATAAAAATTGTCTGAAAATTGACAAGAAAAAATAATCAACAGGTAAGAATAGCATTATTTCAGTTAATTTATAACTTGATAAATAAGATGTTCATCCTCATTAGTAGTCAAAATCAAAATTAAAATGACAAAATATAATTGACAAAATTTTAAGGCAGAGGAGAGGTGACTCATTTGAAATGACCCTGATGCTGGGAAAATTTGAGGGCAGGAGGAGAAGGGGACAGAAGAGGATGAGATGGTTGGATGGTATCACTGACACAATGGACATGGGTTTGGGTGGACTCCAGGAGCTGGTGATGGACAGGGAGGCAGTGGCGTGCTGCAATTCATGGGGTCGCAAAAAGTTGGACACAACTGAGCAACTGATCTGAACTGAACTGAATACACAAAACTTTTGAGCATTTAGGGAAATAGATATTCAAAATATTGGAATGGAGACAAATTATTTCTATCATTCTGAAAAGAAATGGCAAGATAGAAAATTTGACATTCTGTCCTATTTGTTTACAAGTACTAGTACTCATAAAAGCATATACAAAACTATTTTCTTTAAATATTTTATGAAAATAATAGTTGGCATACAATATTATGTTACTTTTGGATATACCACATAGTGATTTGGCATTTGGGTACATTATGAAATAATCATGATAGTTCTACTAATCATCTATCCCTATAGCAAGTTATTATAATATTGTTAACCATATTACTAATGCTATATATTACATCCCCATGACTTATTTATTATAAAACTGAAGGTTTTACCTCTTGTTTCCCATCCCTTATTTTGTGGCCCCTAACACTCCCAGCAATCACTCAAATGTTCTTTATCTATGAATCTGTTTTCAGTTTGGTTTGTTTGTTTGTTTTTTAGATTCCACAAATAAGTAAAATCATACAATATTTGTCTCTTTCTATCTGATTTATTTCACTTAGCATAAGACCTAGATTCATCCATGTTGTTCAAATCGTAAGATTTTTTAAATGGCTGAATAATATTCCACTGTGTGTATATATACATATATATGCACACGTATACGTATATACACACCACATCTTCGTCTGTTTTTCTGTTGATGGACACAGGTTGCTTTAATATCTTGGCGATTATAAATAATGCTGCAGTGAACATTGTTGTGCATATATCTTTTATATTATTCTTTTTATTTTTTTCAGGTAAATACCCCATAGTGAAATTTACTGGATCCTATGGAAGTTCTATATTTAGCTTTTTGAGGACCCTCCATATGTTTTCCATATTGTCTGTACCAGTTTACAGACTCACTCACAGTGCACCCGAGTTCCCTTTTCTCCACACCCTTGCCAACACTTGTTATTCATTGTCTTTTCTGATGATAGTCATCCTGCCATGTGTGAGGTCATAGCTCACTGTGGTTTTGATTTGCATTTCCGTGATAACTGGTGACACTGAGCATCTTTTCTCCTGCCTAATGGTAATCTTCTGCTTCTGTTAGGTCCATACCATTTCTGTCCTTTATCGAGCCCATCTTTGCATGAAATGTTCCCTTGGTATCTCTAATTTTCTTGAAGAGATCTCTAGTCTTTCCCATTCTGTTGTTTTCCTCTATTTCTTTGCATTGATTGCTGAGGAAGGCTTTCTTCTCTCTCCTTGCTATTTTCTGGAACCCTGCATTCAGATGCTTATATGTTTCCTTTCCTCCTTTGCTTTTCGCTTCTCTTCTTTTCACAGCTATTTGTAAGGCCCCTCCAGACAGCCATTTTGCTTTTTTGCATTTCTTTTCCATGGGGATGGTCTTGATGCCTGTCTCCTGTACAATGTCACGAACCTCCATCCATAGTTCATCAGGCACTCTATCTATCAGATCTAGTCCCTTAAATCTATTTCTCACTTCCACTGTATAATCATAAGGGATTTGATTTAAGTCATACCTGAATGGTCTAGTGGTTTTCCCTACTTTCTTCAGTTTAAGTCTAGATTTGGCAATAAGGAGTTCATGATCTGAGCCACAGTCAGCTCCTGGTCTTGTTTTTGCTGACTGTATAGAGCTTCTCCATTTTTGGCTGCAAAGAAAATAATCAATCTGATTTCGGTGTTGACCATCTGGTGATGTCCATGTGTAGAGTCTTCTCTTGTGTTGTTGGAAGAGGGTGTTTGCTATGACCAGTGAGTTCTCTTGGCCAAAGCCTTTGACTGTGTGGATCACAATAAACTGTGGAAAATTCTGAAAGAGATGGGAATACCAGACCACCTGACCTGCCTCTTGAGAAACCTGTATGCAGGTCAGGAAGCAACAGTTAGAACTGGACATGGAACAACAGACTGGTTCCAAATAGGGAAAGGAGTACGTCAGGGCTGTATATTGTCACCCTGCTTATTTAACTTATATGCAGAGTACATCATGAGAAATGCTGGGCTGGAGGAAGCACAAGCTGGAATCAAGATTGCCAGGAGAAATATCAATAACCTCAGATATGCAGATGACACCACCCTTATAGCAGAAAGTGAAGAGGAACTGAAGAGCCTCTTGATGAAAGTGAAAGAGGAGAGTAAAAAAGTTGGCCTAAAGCTCAGCATTCAGAAAACGAAGATCATGGCATCTGGTCCCATCACGTCATGGGAAATAGATGTGGAAACAGTGGAAACAGTGTCAGACTTTATTTTTGGGGGCTCCAAAATCACTGCAGATGGTGATTGTAGCCATGAAATTAAAAGATGCTTGCTCCTTGGAAGGAAAGCTATGACCAACCTAGATAGCATATTCAAAAGCAGAGACATTACTTTGCCAACAAAGGTCTGTCTAGTCAAGGCTATGGTTTTTCCAGTGGTCATGTATGGATGTGAGAGTTGGACTGTGAATAAGGCTGAGCACCGAAGAATGGATGCTTTTGAACTGTGGTGTTGGAGAAGACTGTTGAGAGTCCCTTGGACTGCAAGGAGATCCAACCAGTCCATCCTAAAGGAGATCAGTCTTAGGTGTTCATTGGAAGGACTGATGCTAAAGCTGAAACTCCAGTACTTTGGCCATCTCATGCGAAGAGTTGACTCACTGGAAAAGACTCTGATGCTGGGAGGGATTGGGGGCAGAAGGAGAAGGGGACCACAGAGGAGGAGATGGCTGGATGGCATCACCGACTCGATGGACATGAGTTTGAGTATACTCCAGGAGTTGGTGATGGACAGGGAGGCCTGGTGTGCTCTGATTCATGGGGTTGCAAAGTGTCGGACACAACTGAGCGACTGAACTAACTAACTAGGTAGGTCAGGTATGTTTCTCAGCCTTTGAGAAGCAGCCTTATATGAGAGATATCCTGTGGGGCCCAAAACAACGTTCCCCCCCACTTTGCTAGAGTTTTGTATTCTAGGGGGCCCCATGTGGGCTGCATATGCTCTTATATTGTGGTAGGGCTGACTGCTGTGGACATGCTGATAGGTAGGGTTGGCCCCTGACCTGGTTGACGGTGAAGCTGTGCCTTGTGCAGAACTGTGAGCCTGCTGCAGAGGCTAGATCTCTCATGTGATTGGCTACATAACCTAGAGGGCTGGGGCTGGGAATGAGCACAGAGTTGGTGTTGGCCTGTTGGAGGGCAGGGCTAGGTCCTCACTTGGTTGTGCAGCCTGGGGAGGCAGCTCTGGGTGGATACCAGCCCATTGGTGGGCTTACCTGAGTCCCAGGAGCTAATAGGGTAAAAGGAGGATTCCAAAATAGCATTTACTAGTGTAGCAGCAGCAGTGCTGTTATGGAGAAGGAAATGGCAACCCACTGCAGTGTTCTTGTCTGGAGAATTCCATGGACAGGGGAGCCTGGTGGGGTACAGTCCATGGGGTCGCAAAGAGTCAGACACGAGGGGACACATAGCGCACACGGTGCGTTATGATCAAGGAGAATAAGCTCCTGCAAATGGCTGCTGCCAGCATCGCTGCCCTCAGGGGGAGTCCCGGTTGCCTGCCTTCTCACAAGGAAGTTCTCTAAGATCAGCAGGTGTATCTGACCAAGGCTGCTTTCAAAGGAGCCTTGTCTCTGCACTGGAACTCAGAAAGAAAGAAAATGAAGTCGCTCAGTCCTGTCCGACTCTTGGCGACCCCATGGACTGTAGCCTACTAGCTCCTCTGTTCATGGAATTTTCCAGGCAAGAATACTGGAGTGGCTTGCCATTTCCTTCTCCAGGTGATCTTCCCAGCTCAGGGATCAAAGCCGGGTCTCCCGCATTGCAGGCAGATGCTTTACCATCTGAGCCACCAGGGAAGAACTCAGAACACGTGATTTTGCTTGTGGCCCTTTAAGAACCGAATGTCTGTTTCCTATAGCCCTCTGGCTGTCTCAAGCCCCTCTAGTTCTCAAACCTGATATTCTGAGGGCTTATTCCTGGTTCAGGACCCCTGGGCTGAGGAACCCAATGTGGAACTTGGACCCTTGACTCCTTGGGGAGCACCTCTACAATGATTTTTGTAGCTTGCTCATCTGGGGAGTGGAGTATTAGTCTTAACTATGCTTTTTCTTTTACTCATCTCATTGTGGTTCCTTCTTTATATCTTTGCTTGTAGAAAATCTTTCCCTCTAGTCTTAAGGTTGTTCTCTTAGTTGCTCTGGTGGAGTTGTAATTTTTGCGTGTCCATGGAAAGAAGTGAGTTCAGGGTCTTCCTACTTCACCACCACCCCCACAAGACTATATAAATAGATATTTATTGAATTATTGTTTAAGGAGCAAGAAAAAAGCTGAAGTTCTTTCAAGAGTAAAATAGTTGAATAAATTATGACACATCTGCATTTTGAAATATCATGTAGTTATTAAAATGATTTATATTTATTGATTGACTCGGGTATCTTTTTTTTTTTTTGAGAAAGCACATTGAATGCTAATGTATATACAGTGATCCCAGTTTTGTAAAACAGTGTCATGTTTTAGAACAAGTACATATTCATATATTTATATGTATGAACATAGAGAAAGTGTTATATACATCAGAATGTGAGGCTATTAACCCAAGAATGTCAGAGTTAGAGGAGATTATTATTTTTAGAAAATATGTTTTTAGATTATTGCATTATTATAATGAACATACATATATTTTGCAATTGATAAAGATATAAATGGGAAAATAAAAAGATTGAGCCAGGCTTCCAGGTGAACTGGGGCCAGATACAATAAATAGACTGTCACATATACCAAGAAACTTACTACTCTATTCTCAGGAGACCAAGCCTTGCTTATAATGGGAGCCAGAGATGTGGAGGCACATATAATCTGAAGCCACAGTCACAGACAGAATTTAGGCTGCAGCTTGGGCATCTGTATTTGAGAGTTAAATTTATTCTCAATTAGTAGTTACTTTAATTTAAAAAAAAAACCCATTGCCATGGTACCTGGTAACTGATATTACCAGGTAATTAAATTTTAAAATACAACCTTTATAATGAAAATCTTGAGACTAACAAATATTAAACATTAGGGCTCTGGGATTTTTGTTATGCCTATCTGTTTTAACAGCAGAAGAAATAAATAGCAGAGACATCAGAGAATCGTTTCAGGAGCCAGCTTCCTGGATTCAGAACCGAACTTAGTCTCTTCTAGATCTGAGATCTTGGGCAAGTTGCTGAACTCTCTGTGCTTCAGCACCTCTATCTGCAAAATAGGGTAATAATCGTGTTTATCTCAGTGAATCGTTTTAAGAATTATATGAGTTATTATCATAAAAGCACTTAAAAGTAACAGAAAACGCTGTACATGTGTTTATTAAATGAATAAATGAATAATAAAGACATTATTTTATTTTTCTGACCATAGTGTAGCATTTTCTAAACATTCTTTTAGGAATTTATTCTGTATTCTCTTCAGGATCTTCAAACTACAGATTCCCTGATGAAACAATTTCACATCAGGATTCCATATAGACCCTTTAGACAATAAGCAATATAAACCATTTTGTGAGCTTGCTTGGGGTAAGGAAATGTTATCACTAATCTAAGTATATCTTATTCTTAGATGTTATACTAATACTAATGCTTGGGGTAAAGAAATGTTATACTAATAATATACTAATATATATACAAATAATATACTAATATACTAATGCTTGGGGTAAGGATATGTTATACTAATCTAAGTATATCTGGACTAAGGATAGGACAACTGTAGAGCATTCATTTCAGTGTTACAAACCAAACTGAACTGCACAGTCAAACTCTCCTGGTCACAGTGAATTAACTCTTGCTTAGTAATCATATGCAAGGGTACATTCTTGTTTAACTCTGGGGTCAGCTTTAGGTTCCAGTGCACTCAGTTTCATAAAATTTAAGTCTGTACTTGCAGGCTTCTCTCCAATAGCCATATACATATTATATGGGTGGGTTGATAAGGAAAATATTTTCTGAGCGTACAACTTAAGGACCTCTTAAAAATACTGAAGAGTAGATGATGTGGTAAAAATTATTATGGGTAGTTTACCTTATGGTGTGTTTGGCCTGTTGGCCTTAAAGAGAATGCAGTTATTGAGTTTAGGTTTAAAGCCTTTGAAATTTATAATTTATAACACATTTTGGAAATGAAGTAGGAACCATGAGATGCTAATTTTGTACTCTGAAAGTGCTTGCTGCAACTTGATTTTTTAAGGGAAAAACCCTATATTTCAGTATTTCTGGCATGTAAGAATGTGCAGAAGGATGTTATAGCACCCTTACCACATTGCCTGAGTTGAAATTATTTTTAGATGGAAGGAGTAGCCACAGCCATTTTCTACAGTTCTGTTGTTTGAATTTACTCTGTGTATTATATATATTCCTAATTATATTTCAAATGTTTCTGAAGAACTACAAAATCCCTGTTTTGCACAGAAGTTTACTTTGGCAGTATGTAATTGTTTTTATTATATGTTATCCTCTGTTTGGCCTTACTGTAAGCTAAAACAGACAGAAGATGTCCAGGAAAATTAAGCCAGTTTTCAAATCTGGATGTGGAAGAGTCCCCAGGAGAGGATTTGCAATGGAACTAACAGAGACTGAGGATCGTCTTTAATTTGCTGTCCTGTCAAGGTTCTGTCACATCCATGACCATGAAGTGTAAATGCTTTACATATCAAATTTACCTCTCTCAGACCCCTGCAGAATTATCCCTTTCTTCACTTCCCAGGCTAATTTGACTTTGGGTAACTAAACTCCAACATGTTGTGCAATGTTGATTTAGATATTCCCAAAGAAACCAAGGAGTGGATGCTGGGCACTCAGACACAGCATAGATAGCCCTTGCCTTGTTCAGACAAACCTGTGAGATAAGTAGAAGACATATCTCCCCCATTTTATCCATGAGAAAACTAAAGATTCCAAAGTCACAGAACTAGACAGTGGCAAAGTCATGATTTGAACCCAGATTCCCAGGCTCCGTAATTCTCCATTTTGTATCACCACAGTTTTGTTCTAGAAAATCATATTAATACTGGGTCATCATAACTATAAACTATATGAAATTTAAATATGAGGTCTATTTGGCCTATTTGAATCCCAAAGACTACTTTAATTGTGTAAGTGGATATATCCCCACTGTGTGTAGTTTTCTGGTCATTTATCTGCAAATTAAACAACAGAATTTTACAGCCTCCTCTGAACCAAAGTCTGTGCTAAACTTTGAAAATGCTCTACCTGGTAGAGCATTTTCACTGTTTCACATCACAGAAATTAAAAGAGATTTTTTTTTTAACTTGAAATGTATACCATGTCTATCACAATTCAGTTCATTATTTTAGATTCTTTCTCTATAAAATAGAAATAATAATAGTACCTACCTCGTAAAAAAAGCTATGCTTATAAACAGAATAATTCTAAGTGCTAAAAACAGTGTCTAGACAATGGAAGAGCTCAATGAATATCCTCTTCCTCTTTGTTCTTGTGTATCCTACTTTTTAGGATACATAGGATACACATCAAAATCTTCACCTTTTCATTTTTCTCTCCTCTTTCTCATAAAAATTCTCTCATTTCGTATATCACTTTAAGGATTTACTGGGCTCCAGTGACTTAAGACAGAACTATTTATCACTTTTCATATTATTTCTTTATTAAATCGTGTAGGAACTCTGTATTTCCTTTCTAGTACTATTAAGTAGTACTTTCTAGTGTGAATATAATCCTAATCCATACAATGCATAGAGGTTGTTTAGAGATTCTCAGCCACAGATGCATATTAGAATCATGTGTCTTTCTTCAAACAAACAAATAAAAAACCATGCTGACACCTGAACTCCACTCATGACTAATTAATTAGAATCTCTGGACTGGACCACGACAACAACATTGTGTAAGCAGCCATCAAGTGATTCTAATGTGCAGTCAGACTGAGAACCATGAGGTTAAATGAGTCACCTGATTCACAAGCTGAACCTTAAATCCTGGGCTTCTGACTGTGCAGGCTGTGGTAGGCTATGTTCACCTTATCAAACACACACCGCTTTGGGTTTCTTTTCCTAGGGATTACTGACGTGGCCACATGTGCAGTAGAATATTTCTTTTTTCATCCACAACTGTAGGTTTGGATGAATGATACCAAATACTGATGGTGTCAAGTTCTTCTGAAAATCTCATTTCAATTGTAGAAAGATGAGGTGTCATAGAGACCTCATCACCACCACCAAACCTCAAATAGCCCCCAGAACTTCCCAAGAAAATAGTTTAGAGTAAAACAGTATGCTTATTGGGTAAATGTCTCTTAAAGAGAGTTCTAGTCCTTCTTTCCGAAAGTTTATAGACCTAAAACCCCTCACATATAAAATTCTGGAGTTTCGTCTCATAGTCTAACACTTTCTCTTGAGGTTTTGATGTCAGAATGTCTATTTTAGGCATATTTTCAGGCTGAATAATTCTAAATGTGACAGGTGTCAAAATAGCACCTTCACACTCAGCAGCCAATGGGACTTGAAGTATGACTTGCTGCTGCTAAGTCACTTCAGTCGTGTCCGACTCTGTGCGACCCCATAGAGGCTGTGGTAAATCTAGAATTGGGTCCAACAAGAGTGAGTCCTGGATATGGATAAGCTCAATTGAAATTATCCTCTGCTATAGCAGTGTTTGCTGAGTTCCTAAAGCTAGATTTTAGCTTTGGCTATGACTAGTATGCCAGTTCTCCCCTTATCTTGCAGTATCAGCTGTACACTCACCCCTTTCTTGGCATTCTTGCTTAGGATCACTCTTTCCTTTCTGAACTTTCACAACCAGTCTAATACTTACTATGTACCTCTCAAACTTGCTTACTTCCTCCCTAATAGGTTCCCTCAGGTTCTGGTTAGGATCTTAAACGTAAACTAGATTACCACATGATTACCCAAAATATAACCCACTCCAGTGTTCTTGCCTGGAGAATCCGAGGGACCGGGGAGCCTGGTGGGCTGCCGTCTATGGGGTCGCACAGAGTCGGACACGACTGAAGCAGCCTAGCAGCAGCAGCAGCAGCAGCAACCGCTTTCATAGCCAAACTCTACAGCTAATAGTCTTATAGTTTTCCTCCTGGTTTCGGTTATCTACTGGTGCATAATAAACTACCCTTAAACTTTGTGCTTGGAGAAGGCAATGGCACCCCACTCCAGTCCTCTTGCCTGGAAAATCCCATGGATGGAAGAGCCTGGTAGGCTGCAGTCCATGGGGTCGCCAAGAGTTGGACACGACTGAGCGACTTCACTTTCCCTTTTCACTTTCATACACTGGAGAAGGAAATGGCAGCCCACTCCAGTGTTCTTGCTTGGAGAATCCCAGGGACAGGGGAGCCTGGTGGGCTGCCGTCTATGGGGTCGCACAGAGTCAGACACAACTGAAGTGACTTAGCAAACTTTGTGCTTAAAATATCTTATTGTTCTAGGGCTCAGCTTAGAGGTTCTTGCTTCTGCTTCTCATATGCATAATATAATCAGATGAAACATGAGACTGGCGTCATCAGATGGGCCAGACATCCAAGAGGGCCTCCTCAAATGACTGGCAGATGATGCTAGTCTTTGACCTGGCACTTACATGGACTAATGACCAAAGAAACTACACGTGACCTCTCCATGTGACTAGCTTCCCCATGTCCCAAGGGGGAAAGTTCCAAGATATCCAGGTAGAAGCTACAAGACTTCTCAAAGTCTGATTTGGAAATCCTAAAATGTCATTTCTGCTGCATTGTACCAATAAAGCCAGGTCAAAAGGCCATCCAGATTAAAGAATAAAGGGAACAGACTTCACCTCTTGATGTTAGGAGTGGCATTCACTTAAAGGGAGAGAAGGGATTAATGGAAACCATCAATAAATGTCTGTCACCCACTCACTGTATACCTTTTTAAATCACTACATCATTTCTCTTTAGAATGGTAGTCTAGGCCAGTGGTGCTGGAACTTTTTAATATCAGAGCCCCTTCATCACATTCTTAAAATTATTGAAGCCTTTTTATCTATATGAGTTCAGTCTATTGATTTTATTATGTTAGAAAGTAAAATGGAGACATTTAAGGCATTTATTAGTTTATTTAAAAATAGCAATGATAAACCTACTACTTTTTAACATAAATAACATATTCCAATGAAATATATATCTTGTAAAACAAAAACTTTTAGTGAGAGGAGTGGCATTGTTTTAAATTTTTGCAAGTCTTTTTAATTAAAGACGCCTGACTTCCTATATCTCCTTCTGTAATATGTTGTTTTGGTTTAAGTGTTTGAAGAAAATATCACCTTAGAGAGGTTTGTTGAAAAAGGGAGGCATGTTTAAATAACCCCTTCAGATAATTGTGAATATTCTTCTTTAATAACTTTTTGATAGACCAGACCTGTGGAAATTTCTTTAGTTTTCATTCAAATGTGGAAACTGAATCTATGTCAACACATTTTTATAGTGTTATATTAAAATTCATCGGTGTCTTTTGCACTGTGAATAGATCTTTCATCAGTGTGTGATTTTGTAACATTAAACATTGGTTGTTTTGTGTGTGTGTGTGTGTATTTTATTTATTTTTATTTTTTTATTTTGCATTGGTTGTTTTAAAGATATTGGTTTACTGAATTAAACAGATCATTCAAATATGTTTTGTCATACAGTATTTTAAAATCACCTTTATAAATATCAACAACTATTGAATTAGAAGAGTCTTTAAATATTAGAAAGTTATCTGGCTTAAAGGGGTGGACACAAGGTTTTCAGTTTTCTAATTTTCTCTTGAAATCCTGAATTTCACAACAAATATTGTTAAGTTTCTTTCCTTTCACTGATAGAGTTCATTCATTTTGGGAAGAATAGCTGTGAGAGATCCACATCTGAATATCTTGTCCTGTCATTCACTTAGTACTTGATGATTAGAAAGTCAGATTGAGCCTGAAAATCACACAATTCACAATTTATGAGTACTTCTTCTGCAGATAACCAATGAACTCGAGTATGCAGCATAAGTACTTTATACAAAATCCCCTGTATTCTCACAGAATATTTAAAAATGTGTACTCAAGAGGTAAAGCTTAATAAAATTAATAATCTTTACTTCTTCACTCAATGCACTGTTAAGGGAAACTGGCTCTTTAAATCCAAGAATGCCATAATGACTGATTTTGATGGTTAACATTGCCTTGATTTGCAGTGAGACACAAACTGCTGTTTCGTTCTAATTGCATGTGCACAAAGGCAAACATCAATGCAATGAGAAGACTAGTAATATTCTGAGATTACTATAAAAATAATTTGACCTTGTAGACTCCCTGAAAGTGTCTCAGGGAATCCTTAGGAGCCAGAAGACTGTGTTTGGAGAACTACTGATCTAGTTCATATCTGAAGAAGCCAGGTCTCTATTGTCACTAAAATAGAGCTTCCATATACTGATATATAGGAGCTACATCAAAAAGTCTCAACAGTGCTCTGTTGTTAGACAGAGAGGGTGGAACAGTTCCTTCATGGTATGGATTTGAAACCAAGAACTTCCAAAAGATCTGGACAGGAGATGTTGGGAGGGAGACATACAATGAGAAGTAAGAATAACCTTTCAGTAGGTAACAGTGCCTTCCTCAATATATTCACTTCTATTATTTATCTGTAGTTTGAAAAATGAGAAAAAACCATATTCATTGTTTTTCATCATTCTTCAGTTTGAGATAGGGAGGTGCACAGGCAGATTCATTCATTATATTTTAGTGTAGTAGAAAGGGCCCTGAACTAGGAATAATGTACAGTATCGATTTCCAACTTAGCCACTCTTGCTTGGCTTGCTATGAGCCATACCGTTTCCAAGTCTAATTTCCTACTTTAAATAATTAGGAGTTTGAGATGGAGGATTTCTTAATTGCCTCCTAGCTCCAAGTATATCTATATGTAATGTGTTGACTAGAACAGACTTATGAGAGTCAGTTATACACGTCTTCTCCCAACTCTGTGTTTAGTGACATTAGCTTGAAATCTGCTATTATGGGAACATTTGCACCATAGAAAATGGCAAATGCTATAAGTAGAAACAAAAAAAAATCCAATTTACCAGTACAGCACAGTCTATCTATTTAATTCCCTTGTGCTATGGAACACATATGTAATAACTGGAAACTTGCTATGGTGCTCAACTCATAGAAAATCTCAGCAGATCTTGTGACGGTATGGGATTCACACACTCTTCAGTTTGACTTGGATGTTCTTTCTTAATTATCATATGAAGTTTAGCTAAACTAGTCTGTGTTCTTATACTTTGTCAAAAGAAAAAATAAAAAGTAATAGGGATATGAAAGTTTTCTAAACATATGTCAAAATTCCTTTACAATTTTTCTTTTTTATTTCTTCAGATTTATGACCTATTGATACACTTCTTCCATTTAATAAAACTTAAAAGTTAAGTTCCTCTGGTCTGTCTGAAATAATAACTAACCTGTTTCAATTCAGAATCTAGATGCAGAAATAAATAATGGAGTCAATAACTTAAAGTAACAATCCTTAACATAAATGGTCTGTGCCTCTTACCAAGACTCCTAAATGACAATCTATCCTCTGTGTCTTAAAAAAATTTTTTGACCACCCAGAGTAGAGGAATACTAGAGAAAGAATAGGAAAAAAATGATGGAACAGACAGAGAAGAGGCATTTCCCAATCGAATAAGAAACTTTAGCTAGTTTTAAAACTCAATGCCCTGTAGAACTATTTTGTCATTTGGAAAAATACTGTCTCATATCCCATTCCTGTCATGCTCACCGTCTCCATACCCAGTTGTCATAACATCCCAGTCTGACATGGAAAAAATGTTCCAGTTTGCCTTTGGAAATGTGATTCAGTCCTACTGGCAGGGATTCCTTTGAAAGATCCTTGACCCATTCTCAGGATGCTCTCAGTTTGCCAGAAGCAAGCAATAGAAAGGATGGGGTTTCACAAAGAGAGAATTCAGGGGGCTTCATGAGTATAATTCCTCTTCAGGGCTGCCCTCACACGTCTGCCAAGACCCAGCACGGTGCTTTCATGAGGGCACCTAGTCTTTTCTTTCAAAGATATCCAGTTACTCAGGCTCCAAGCTATGAAGTAGGGCTTCAGGAAGCATGGTGGTTCTTGGGAACCTTTAGAGAAGCAGACATTGACAGGTAATGTCACAACTGCCTATCACTGTTCAACAGGGTTGATCTCTGGACATGCACAGTGTTGCTTTTTAGTCCTGCTGATTTGGATTCAGTTTTTCCCTTTTAGCATTTTGCCTGAAATTTCTGTTTGACTTGGAACTCCCCAACCACCAAATTAAGTGAAATGAGCTTGATAAAAAAAAAAAAAAAAGTTCATTGAAATTTACCACAGCCATTTGAAGAAACTTCCAATAAAACCAGAAAGAAAGCCAATGGCCATCTGCCCAGTGACATAAAACAAAAAGCTACCCACTAGGAGATGAAATTAAAACACTAAGGAAATCAGGGATAGGAATAATCCAACTTTCTACAGTTTCCACTTATCTAAAATTGAGGCCTTCCCAAGAGTTAGCAAAATCCATCTGGAAGAGTACTCAGTATACTTCCCATCGGAGGGGAACTTGCTTGTATTTTGCCAATAATGGAGTATTAAACAAATACATATACAGCCAAACCAAACCCCATGAAAAACACAAAGGAGTAAATAATTGGGTCCTGTAAGCCACTCTGTCTCACACAGTGATCACCAAAGTGAGTAAAACTCCATTTTTGCACTCTGTGGCTCTGTTCCACATTTGTAGAAGAGATACACAGATAAGATGGGTGTGATATGGGGTAGAAGGATTTATTCTGTCAGAATAATCATAGACCCAGTTTTGAAATACATTTAAATTTTTATAAAATGAGAAAAGTTCAGCATGGCACCAGATGAGTGATTTAAAAATGCAGTCTTAATAAAGGAAGCTACAGTACTAGAGAATGAACTCACACTGATTTTATCTCTACAACCTATTTTTAAAACCCACACACTGGAAAAATATTCCATGCAAATAGAGACCAAAAGAAAGCAGGAGTAGCAATACTCATATCAGATAAAATAGACTTTAAAACAAAGGCTGTGAAAAGAGAAAGAGATGGATACTACATAATGATCAAAGGATCAATCCAAGAAGAAGATAGAACAATTATAAATATATATGCACCCAACATAGGATCACTGCAATATGTAAGATAAATGCTAACAAGTATGAACGGGGAAGTTAACAATAACACAATAATAGTGGGAGACTTTAATACCCCACTCACACCTATGGATAGATCAACTAAACAGAAACTTAACAAGGAAACACAAACTTTAAATGATACAATAGATCAGTTAGACCTAGTTGATATCTATAGGTCATTTCACCCCAAAACAAAATGAATTTCACCTTTTTCTCAAGCGCACATGGAACCTTCTCCAGGATATATCACATCCTGGACCATAAATCTAGCCTTGGTTAAATTCAAAAAATTGAAATCATTCCAAGCATCTTTTCTGACCACAATGCAGTAAGATTAGATCTCAATTACAGGAAAAAAAAAAAAGAAACTATTAAAAATTCCAACATATGGAGGCTGAACAACACAATGCTGAATAACCAACAAATCACAGAATAAATCAAAATATGCATAGAAATGAATGAAAATGAAAACACACCAACCCAAAACCCATGGGACACTGTAAAAGCAGTGCTAAGGGGAAGGTTCATAGCAATACAGGCTTACATCAAGAAACAGGAAAAAAAATAACCTAACACTACACCTAAAGCAACTAGAAAAGGAAGACATGAAGGACCCCAGGGTTAGTAGAAGGAAAGAAATCTTAAAAATTAGGGCAGAAATAAATGCAAAAGAAACAAAAGAGACTATAGCAAAAATTAACAAAGCGAAAAGCTGGTTCTTCGAGAAGATAAATAAAATTGACAAACCATTAGCCAGACTCATAAAGAAACAAAGGGAGAATAATCAAATCAACAAAATTAGAAATGAAAATGGAGAGATCACAACAGACAACACAGAAATACAAAGGATCATAAGAGACTACTATCAGCAACTATATGCAAATAAAATGGACAACTTGGAAGAAGTGGACAATTTCTTAGAAAAGTACAACTTTCCAAAACTGAACCAGGAAGAAATAGAAAATCTTAACAGACCTATCACAAGCACAGAAATTGAAACTTTAACCAGAAGTCTTCCAACAAACAAAAAGCCCAGGATCAGATGGCTTCACAGCTGAGTTCTTCCAAAAATTTAGAGAAGAGCTAACACCTATCCTACTCAAACTCTTCCAGAAAATTGCAAAGGAAGGTAAACTTCCAAACTCATTCTGTGAGACCACCATCACCCTAATACCAAAACCTGACAAAGGCGCCACAAAAAAAGAAAACTACAGGCCAATATCACTGATGAACACAGATGCAAAAATCCTTAACAGAATTCTAGCAAACAGAATCCAACAACATATTAAAAAGATCATACATCATGACCAAGTGGGCTTTATCCTAGGGATGCAAGGATTCTTCAATATCCGCAAATCAATCAGTGTAATACCCCACATTAACAAATTGAAAAATAAAAACCATATGATTATCTCAATAGATGCAGAGAAAGCCTTTGACAAAATTCAACATCCATTTATGATAAAAAGAAAAAAAAAACCCTTTCTCTCATGATAAAAGAGAAAGCAGGAATAGAAGGAACATACCTCAACATAATAAAAGCTATATAGGACCAACCCACAGAAAACATTATCCTCAATGGTGAAAAATTGAAAGCATTTCCCCAAAAGTCAGGAACAAGACAAGGGTGCCCACTCTCACCACTACTATTCAACATAGTTTTGGAAGTTTTGGCCACAGCAATCAGAGCAGAAAAAGAAATGAATCCAGATTGGAAAAGAAGTAAAACTCTCACTGTTTGCAGATGACATGACATGATGCTCTACATAGAAAACCCTAAAGACTCTACCAGAAAAATTACTAGAGCTAATCAATGAATATAGTAAAGTTGCAGGATATAAAATCAACACACAGAAATCCCTTGCATTCCTATACACTAACAATGAAAAAACAGAAAGAGAAATTAAGGAAGCAATTCCATTCACCATTACAATGAAAAGAATAAAATACTTAGGAATATATCTACCTAAAGAAACAAAAGACCTATGTAGAAAACTATAAAACGCTGGTGAAAGAAATCAAAGAGGACACATATAAATGGAGAAATATACCATGTTCATGGATCAGAAGAATCAATATAGTGAAAATGAGTATACTCCCCAAAGCAATCTATAGATTCAATGCAATCCCTATCAAGCTACCAACGGTATTTTTTCAGAGAACTAGAAAAATAATTTCACAATTTGTATGGAAATAAAAAGAAACCCAAATAGCCAAAACAATCTTGAGAAAGAAGAATGGAACAGGAGGAATCAACCTGCCTGTCTTCAGTCTCTACTACAAAGCCACAGTTTTCAAAACAGTATGGTACTGGCACAAAGACAGAAATATAGATCAATGGAACAAAATAGAAAGCCCAGAAATAAATCCACACACCTATGAATACCTTATCTTTGACAAAGGTGGCAAGAATATACAATGGAGAAAAGACAATCTCTTTAACAAGTGGTGCTGGGAAAACTGGTCAACAACTTGTAAAAGAGTGAAACTAGAATACTATCTAACACCATACACAAAAATAAACTCAAAATGGATTCAAGATCTAAATGTAAGACCAGAAACCATAAAACTCCTAGAGGAAAACATAGGCAAAACACTCTCTGACATAAACCACAGTAGGATCCTCTATGACCCACCTCCCAGAATATTGGAAATAAAAGCAAAAATAAATGGGATCTAGTTAAGATTAAAAGCTTCTGCACAACACGGGAAACTACAAACAAGGTGAGAAGACAGTCTTCAGAATGGGAGAAAATAATAGCAAACAAAGCAATGGACAAAGCATTAATCTCAAAAATATACAAGCAACTCCTGCAGCTCAATTCCAGAAAAATAAACGACCCAATCAAAAAGTGGTCCAAAGAACTAAACAAACATTTCTCCAAAGAAGACATACAGATGGCTAACAAACATGAAAAGATGCTCAATATCACTCATTATCAGAGAAATGCAAATCAAAACCACAATGAGGTACCATTTCACGCCAGTCAGAATGGCTGCTATCCAAAAGTCTACAAGCAATAAATGTTAGCGAGGGTGTGGAAAAAAGAGAACACTTTTACACTGTTGGTGGGAATACAAACTAGTACAGCCACTATGGAGAACAGTGTGGTGATTCCTTAAAAAACTGGATATAGAACTGCCATATGACCCAGCATTCCCACTGCTGGGCATACACACCGAGGAAACCAGAGTTGAAAGAGACACATGTACCCCAATGTTCATCACAGCACTGTTTATAATAGCCCGGACATGGAAGCAACCTAGATGTCCATCAGCAGGCAAATGGGTAAGAAAGCTGTGGTACATATACACAGTGGAGTATTACTCAGCCATTAAAAAGAATACATTTGAATCAGTTCTAATGAAGTGGATGAAACTGGAGCCTATTATACAGAGTGAAGTAAGCCAAAAAGAAAAACACCAATACAGTATACTAACACATATATATGGAATTGAGAAAGATGGTAATGATAACCCTGTAGGCAAGACAGCAAAAGAGACACAGATGTATAGAACAGTCTTTTGGACTCTGTGGGAGAGGGCGAGGGAACATGTAAATTATCATATATGAAACGAATCGCCAGTCCAGGTTTGATGCATGATACAGGGTGCTCAGGGCTGGTGCACTGGGATGACCTAGAGGGATGGGATGGGGAGGAAGGTGGGAAGGGGATTCAGGATTGGGAACACATATACACCCATGGCAGGTTCATATCAATGTATGGCAAAACCAATACAATATTATAAAGTAAAATAAATAAATAAAACTGAAAACACGCGCGCGCGCACACACACACACACTCTGAATGAGTTCTGGAGATCTACTGTGCAGCAAGCAAAACAAATTTTAGAAATCACCTTAAGAAATAAAATAAGAAAAAGGTAACGAGTGAAAATATAATTAAAACAGTTAAAAATGACATCTCATTTTCAGTGTGTATGTATGTATGTGTAGTCTGTATATACATTTATATGGCTTCCCTGGAGACTCAGACTGTAAAGAAATCTGCCTGCAATGCAAGAGACACAGATTTGATCCCTGGGTTGGTAAGATCCCCTGGAAGAGGGCATAGCAACCCACTCCAGTATTTTCACCTGGAGAATTCCATGGGCAGAGGAGCTTAGCAGGCTACAGTCCATGAGGTCGCAAAGAGTCAGACATGGCTGAGCAACTAACCCTTTCACATGTATGTATAAGTAATATTAACAAAGTGCTCTCTGTGTAATAAACTCTTGGTAGAAATTTGATGACAAATAATTTGCTGATGAATATATCATGTAGCCTTTAAATGCTGCCTTTGTGAGTATAATCAAAGACTGAACAGTTCATTTTCACACGTCAAATTTTAGTCTGTGATATATGCAATAAACTTTGTAGATATTTGGCATTCCCTCTCTCTATTCCATTTAATTATTGTATTAACATTTTCCTAGTAATTTTCCTTAGCTCTTTGTGTTTTCCTTCTCTCTTAAATCACATTCAAAAGTAGGATATTCCAGGGCTCTGGTATCTGATGATAAAGCACATTCACTAAATTTTTCACAAACAATACTCATAGTTATAAAATGTGTGCACATTTTTTAAGATATTTTTGTGTGGAAGAAGTTCTTTCATCATTTGTATCCCTTTGGGATATCTCAAGACCCCAACATCTGGTTAGTGGTTTCTTGAAAAGACACACTTTTTCAATACAAAATGTTCTTTTGCTTAAAATAACAATAACAACTTAATTTTCATGTTTAGTAGCTTAAAGGATTGTATAAAATTCACTTTTCCTTAATAAATGTCAGATTTTACTTTATCACACATCAGTGCACCTGTTCTGAAATAGCATGAAATTTTAGCTTAAAAATATGTATGCAAATGAAAATTTGGCAAGATAATAACAAAATGTGAAAATGTTGAAATACTCAATGAAAGCTGAAGCAATGATTTGGTAGTAGAAGCATAGATAACATAAAACATTTGTTGTATATGGAAGAGGTACAGTTTTAATATTGATAAACTTGAATTTAAGCCTTGATTTTATCACTTTCACATTGGATACCTTTTTTTTTTTAAATCCTTCTGACACTCAATTTCCTAATCTGTAAAACTGGTAGGCTCATACCTTGGACTTTTCATAAATACTGTTTTTAAAATAAATAATGCTTTAATGCTTACTCTTTGCCCGGCACTCTTCTGAGAACTTTTCAAATTGTGATCTATTTAATTTTCATGGCAGACATTTGGAGTAAGCACTTTTAGTTCCTCTTTAATGAAAAAGAGACGGAGACATGTAAGCATGGTTATTTTTCACCTAGAAACCCTCAGTCAGTGACATACCAAGGTAGGTCAGTTGAGATAGGCCATTCCAGGTTCCTATTAGGAGATAATTTAAAATTAATAATGTTGTTGTTCAATTGCTCAGTCATTGTCTGGCTCTTTGCAACCCCATGGATGGCAGCATGCCAGGGTTCTCTGTGCTTCACCATCTCCCAGAGCTTGCTCAAATTCATGTTCATTGAGTCAATGATGCCATCCAACCATCTCATCCTCTGTTGTCCCCTTCTCCTGCCTTCAGTCTTTCGCAGCATCAGGGTCTTTTCTCATAAGTTGGCTCTTTACATCAGGTGGCCAAAGTACTGGAGCTTCAGCTTCAGGATCAGCCCTTCAATAAATAATCAGGGATGATTTCCTATAGGATTGACTTAATTAAATTAATAATGAAAGTGAAAGTGAAGTTGCTCAGTCATGTCCAACTCTTTGTGACACCATGGACTGTAGCCTACCAGGCTCCTCAATGCATGGGATTTTCCAGGCAAGAGTACTGGAATGGACTTCCATTTCCTCATCCAGGGGATCTTCCCAACCCAGGGATCGATCCCAGGTCTCCTGCATTGCAGACAGACGCTTTACCATCTGAGCCACCAAGGGAGCCCCAAATTAAATTAATATTAATAATTTATTATTGAGTAGATGAATAAATTTATTATTAAATTTAAATTAATAATAAAACCAACTAAAAGTTGGTCTTCATTTTATTATCATCAGGCAATAGCAGTTCTAAACAACCTATGAGATATTACTCCCCTCAGAATGGATCACTTTCATCCTCCATTCCTAAATACTCATTTCCCTCTATATTTATAATGGTAGATTTTTAATTAAAGTAAGAAAAATAAAATTATAGGCGCTTACAAAATGTTTGGAAATTTAGCAAAAATCTAAATAGATTCTAGGATTACAGATGGTCTTGAATGAGTTTGTACATGTAATATGTACGTAATAGTATTAATAATATACAGTATAGTTAATGTGTACATAGTATATATATCTACACACATACACATGCACATATATGCATGCACAGATACACACCTTTCTCTCTTATGATAATTAATGTATTAGTGACATCTGCATTTTGCCTTTATACTATACACATGATGTTCACTGGAGATTAGACCATTTAGTAAAATTTTCATCTGTACTTTCCTCACCACATACTTCCTTTTCAGAACATGTGAATAGAAATTTTCAGATGAAGTTGTGGTTTAAAATATATGGCTCTTAATATAATCATAATAAAAACAACAACAAAAACAGACAAATCTCACCTTCACCATTACTTGTTATGTAACATTGGCTTTCACTACATATGAGCATCAGTTCTTTTTTTTAAACTGCAGAAACAGGTGGAACAACACTTACAATGCAGGGTATGTCCTTGCTTATATCAACGGTGTTCAAAAATATTGCTCCGTTCAAATCTTCCTATTTTATTCCACTTCTCCAAAGATGAAAATACCTTAAAATAGTCCCAAAGAGTAGCAGTCTTTAAATTTCTTCTCCAGTGGGTTGCTGTCTTTAGAAAGACCCTAAGTAAGATTTGGAGATGGATTCAGTTTCAGTATCTGCAGGTGAAGTCTGGCCTAACTAGCACACGTAGCAGATTCATCCAGATGAGATTATAACTGGGAGTCTGTAAATTTCTGGCTCTGCTTATGTCAGGGTCGTGAGGCATCTGGGAAGCAAGCCTGTTCATTTTTGAAAAAAGGCACCAAAAAATTTCCAGTATGTTTTTATTATATAGTTATTTTGGAATAAAGGACAAACAAAAGCTATATTTCAACATTAAAAAGATGTTGATGTATACTCAGATTTTTTTGTGTATGCCAAAAGAAATAGAATGTTCCCTTGCAAGAGTGTGTATTGAAATGAAATAAAACAAATGGTTCTTTATTTATTTATGTAAGGCTAGACATTGGGTATATTGCATCATTTAAGCTTCATCCTTACACTTCATTACCTACTAAAAATGAGCCCTTCTTGTAAGTATTTGTATAATCAGTGATTAGCTGTGCTTTGAAATGGAGTGCTGCAGATTAAGCAGTAGAAGGGGAAAAAAGGGAAAATTGTACTTGATCTTTTGGAATATCAGAGAATAATTACTTCAAAATAGGGAATTTCCTCAACTCCAAGTTCAAAAATCTTAGGAATACTCTATTTCCCCAGTGTACTGACCCACAGATCACATGTTGATAGCTTGGAAATAGCATTTCCAGTTGTTAAAACAGATTTTTTAAAAATTTTGGAATTTAGGAAGAGCTGGAAGTCAAATTTGAAGGCCTTTGTTCTTGGATTTTCTCCTTTTTCAGTGGGATAAAATTCAAAGTCCGTTTAGCTTAACACTAAATAGCCACCACAACTTGTCTGGGCCTGAGGCTGGAGGGCTACAGTCCATGGGGTCACAAAGAATTGGACACAACTGAATGAGTAACATGCCGTGCACACACGCACACACATGCATGCGTGCACGTGCACACACACACAGGCACACACACACACACCCCTTCCTTCATACTGCTTTCCTTTCTTAAACCCTTACTCTGGCTGGGGTGGGATCTGTACTGCTCCCTCCCACCTCTACCAAAATGAAATATGTGTTTTTTTATGCCTTCTATGCCTTTGTAGAGGCTGTTCTTCCTACTAACAATCCCCCTCTGTTTCTCCCTAGACATTCATTAAGTCTGAGTTTAACTTTTACCTTTCCCATGAAAAATTTTATCTCCCCTCTAAATTGCAGCATTCTTTCCTGCAAAATAAACCCATGGAGTTCATATAATGTATATTGAAATTATTTCTTAAAACTTTGCTAAACTTTACCACATACATAAATTCTATCATTCCAACCACATGGCATGCAGCTTAGGATAAATGGTATGGATTTGACTTTGTTCAGCATGCTTACCATGGTGGTATGAGAAATGTAGGCACAGAATGTTAGGCGTGGAAGGAAGGGAGCATTACAGTGCTGTGCTATACCTCTTCAGACTATTTGGCATATACAATTTGAGTTTTAGTTTCAGTGGAGACTTCCTGCACTTCAGTGCGAGGCCTTGTGCTTCAGTACAGTTTATCTGAGAGCTCTATATTGGAATTTGTCACAAAGTACAAATATTTAAAATGTGAAATGGGTTTCTTTTTTACACTGTTTCTTGGGTTATATTTTCCTAGGGTAACTCAAGGGGACAGGGTTATGACTGGACAAGATAAAGATTTAAGCATTTCTATTCCCCTAGCCGACTACATCTGACACTTCCCCCAATTTCCAGGACATGTAACAGTGAAGAATAGGTATCCCTAGGCACTTTGGGGAATGAGTGTGGGAACATGTCAGGTTGCAAAATGTAAGTCAGCTATCTGGCCTTTAGCCACCTGCTCCCCTTTCCTCTGACAGAGCATTGTTAAAGAGAAGGATTGCCTCTGGACTATTAGATGAAAGACAGTTGGGGACCTCAGATTGTCCAGAAGTGACCACCACTAATCCATATCAGAGTTCTGAGAGAATTAGAAACACCCTGGTCTTGCCCAAAGCACTAAGGTTTAGGGGGCTGAAAGTGGGCTCATTTCAGTGTCCACTTATCCCCATGGCAGGGTGCTCTTGGGCAGGATAGAACCTACATAAATACTGAGGTATTCAAGGTAGACCTCGAATGAGAATATACAGAGCATGTGAATATGTTGGTTTAATTTTTTTGTCCTTGTTTAAAAGTATTTTTCCCCATGAGAACTGCCATTGTGTAAAGTATAATTAAATATAAACATTATACTGTCTAATCTTATAATAATTTCCTGATAAATATACTTGATAAAATAGTCTGTAGATTATATTACAGTCTATTGCAGTTGGCTCTCCTGGCCTCCTATTTATTTACCACAACTCTATTTGATCATTTTTAGGATGGAAATAACCTGATCTTAATTCTTTGAATAAAAAGAGGTTGGCAAACTTCTTTTATGAGTAAATGGAAAGGGTTTTGCAAGGCAGCATATGTAAAAAAGAAACATAAATCCTAACCCTTCACTTTCTTAAAAGGGAATTAAGGTCAGCATTCTTAGAGCAGCCAACTGAAGTGGTGCTGAATTCAGACACTCTTTGGAAATGGAACCAAACAGCTGACTTTCACTAGAGAAAAAGCCATTTCAAGAGTTGGGTGTTAAGCACTGGTGATATCTTTCCAAGTCTTTAAATAGGTCACCTGTCTCTTAAAAGAATAATGAGAGACCCAAAAAAAAACCAAAAAGAATTATCACAACCCTCATTTATTTAATTCTTTATTTATACTCTATTGTAAGAAAGTAAGTCAGATTTTTTTCCCAAAAGCCTAAGTTATCCCTTAGGGGAAGGTGAGGCATTTAGAAAAATCTAGTAAGTCTTCGGGCTTCCCTGGTAGTTCAGCTGGTAAAGAATCCATTTGCAATGTGGGGGACCCCGATTTGATCCCTGGGTTGCAAAGATCCCCTGGAGGAGGGCATGGCAACCCACTCCCGTATTTTTGCCTGCAAAATCCCCATAGACAGAGGAGCCTGGTGGGCTGCCGTCCAAGGGGTTGCAAAGAGTCAGACACAACTGAGTAACAGAGCACAGCAAGTCTTCAGTTCATCAAAAATTGATGATGCACTAAAGAAGATATTCAAGAGAGCCTCAGAAAGAAAATCAGGGTAGACCATATCAAACTTGTGTTTTTCCAGGCTCAAATGGCAAGTAGTATCTTTTTAGAGAAGAAATGCTTCTAGGAATGCTTTCTCATGGGCATCATTTCACTCCTTAAATCTACATCTCATCTTCCAACATAATAAACATGATCGTACTCAGATGCCCCATCGATGCCTCTGTGATCCAGTTCCCTCTGTGGTCAATTGTCTGTTTTTCACATTTAAGCATATTTCAGAATTCAACTTCTCTATCTTAAATATGATGTTATGACTTACACATACAATGGCAGAAAGATAGTGTTCCTTTAAAACTTGATGTATTTTCTTCTGATTGCGTAAAATGAATTCTTCCTTCCACAAAGCTCAATCTATTTTGTACTTGACTAAAAATAGCCTTAAAGCTAATTCCCACTTAAGAGAGTAGGGAATTGAGATACTGAAAAGAACAGTTAGGAAATGGAAAAGGATTTACACTTTGTCAAAGAGGCCATTTTTAGCACCTTATCACAGCAATAACATAAACTCTTTGTAAATGTAGTTTTGACAGCATTGGGATTATCACATTTTTCTATCTGAGATAAACTTTTGTCTGTATTCATCATTTATATAACTGTCTCAAACAATTTAGCTTGACAATAAACTAATTCACATTTTAATTGCATATGATAGTTTACAAAGCCTTCACAATGATACCTGGCTGTGTCTGGTAATCAGGCTCATGGTTTCTGCTTGGTGCCTCTAGGTGCATGCATAGCAAATAAAACACACAGATCCAGGGAAAATATATATCACATGTAGTGCTGGTGAGCTAGTAACCAAGAGGAAAGTACATTTTGTTGTTTCTACTTTACAGGGGAGCAAATGAGAGTCAGAGAATTTGATTCTATTCTTCAATAGGTGATTGAATATCTATGAGACCTTCTTTTCTCTGGACCATGGTCTTGAAAGAAAAGGCATTTCAGGAAAATGGTAGCCATGGTCCTTTCCAGGGTGTACTTTATGAGAATGTCTGTTTGTGCTTTGTAAATATAGCCAAATTTAAGTTATTTGGTAAATAGTAGAATTAAAATAAAATTAGTAATTTCAGCCTCTGCCTCTTAATACAATTCTGGATAAAACTAGATAAATCAATTTGGCTTTATACTATGATTGTAATTTTAGGAGCACCAAAGAGGTCACATCTTAAATAAGCCCACAACATTTCCTAAAGTCATTTTCTTACATCCTCTTACTAACTATACACACACACTTGTTCAAAAATTGTAACAATTATTTATATCAATGGTTCTTAACTAGGCATGATCTTGACTTCCAGTAAACATTTGGCAATGTCTGGAAGCATTTTTGATTGTCACAGCAGGGTTGCCATTGGTGTCTAGTGGTTAGAGTCCAGTAACGCTGCTGAATATTCTAGTGCGTAAGATACACTGCAACGTATTCACACACACACACACACACAAAAAAAAAAAAAACACTGTCCTGACTAATGTCAGTATGCTGAAGTTGAGAAACTCTGTTTAAATTTATAGATAATTGAACAATGATCTTAACATCATAAAACAAGTTACTTTTTTTTCCTAGAAGTTTCAGTTTGAGTTCATATGACAGAAGTAAGATACATGTATTTTCAATTATAAAACCTTTACTTCAGCATATAATGCTGCACAAGATCCCAAGTCAGTATTTAATTGAGTAAACAAGTGTCTTTTAGAAATTAAAATAGAAGAGTAGTAAATTAGAAATCACTCATTCGTGCCTTTGTGTGAATTAATGCAACGAGAAGTTATTGGCGGGAAAGACAGACTTGGGTGGATGCCATGGTAGAACGCAGTGAGAAGCTATTGGAGGGAAAGACCTAGGTGGATGCCGTGGTAGAGGGGGTTAGGCAGCTGGATGACAGTATGAGAGTCTTAAGCACTCCTTAGGGGAAGAGAGATTCAGGAAGGATGATGGTGCTCAGTTTGACTACTTTTCAATTTTCAAAGACTAGTGACTGTACTGAACTGAACTGAACTGAACCCCACCATAAGCTACCAAAAATAGCAGAACTGACATATGTGAGTTTCAGTTCTCTTCTCTTTTCTAATTCAACCTCAAGTGGGATGTCAGTGATTTTTAAAATAGCCAATAATTAATTGAGGAGAATAAGAGTAAAGGAGATGGTGATGAATTATAGATTGGTTAACAAGTTGTTATATTAACTGCTTGAGTTTAGGACAGCTTCTTATCTAGACTATATAGTTGACTTCAAAATCTAATTTAAAACTATTAGATTTCCTATGCCATTCATGGTTTAGTTTGCTTCTCTTTTTTCTTTAGTGTTTTCCAATCTGAGTTTTCTGTTACCTTTCTGTTATTGCTATTAAAGCTTCTGTGTAACACATACAGACAAAAACCCTATTGAGCTAGTATCCTACAGAGTTTATGATCTACTTATATTGTAGTAGTAGTTTAAAAACAAACATTTATCATCTCACATAGCTTCTGAGAATCACAGATCTGGATCTGGGGGCAATTTAACTGAGTGTTTCTGGCTCCAGATCTTTGGTGAGGTTATAGTCAAGCCTCTTAACTGGGGCTGCAGGCTCTGAAGACCTGACTGAGACGGAGGACCCATTCTGAGCTCATCACATGGCTGCTGGTCAGAGGCTTCAGTTTCTCACTATGTGGACCTCTCTGTGGGGGTGCTTATGACAGGACTTACCCCAGAGTGAACAATGGTGGAAGAGCAAAGAAGCCATAGTGTCTTATCTGGAGCGACCCACATCTCTTCTGCCCTGTTCTTTTTGTCACACAGACAACTCTAGTAGAGTGCAGGAAAAGACTAACCATGAATACAAAGAACAGGAAGAGGGGATCACTGGATCATCTTATAGGCTGATTACCATGCTGATGTTGTCTTTCAATATAATAACCATCCAGAATCTTTCCTATTGCAATGTCTGTATGTAACAACATACAAATAAGCTCTGTAACTGGTCACTTAAAATAAAGATAGCAAGTTTTATTGGGGGAAAAAAGTGTTCTAAAAAGAACTTCACTGAATTTGTAGAAAATATGTACAATGATCATTTTAAAAAAATACGTTAGATTCTGCTAGTTTCTTTATTGTACAGAAACAGTTTTTGTGCTCCTTAAGTCAGAAGCCTGTCTAGTCTGCCCTGAATATCAACTTTAGGCTTTTTGGTGGTATATGGAGTGTGATTTTGAGTGAGAGTTAGAAAAGATTTACTTTTAAACCCTGATTTTTCCATTTCCTGGCTGCACAGTCAGAGCCAAGTTTTAAATGCTTCATCCATAAAATAGATGTATATAGCACTCATCTCTAATGGTTGTTTTGAGGTCTAAGGCTATGATGTGAACGAACTATTCAGCACATTTCCTTACGCATAGTGAGGGGATAATAAATAGTAGCCATGAACATCAGCTTCCAGTCCAGTGTCTTTTTGAACATTATGACCATTAATAGGTTGTGAAACTAAAATAATTGGTTTGGTCAACTTTTTTTGGAAAAATGAAATAAAATTGAACAGTACAGAAAATACAAAAATCTCAGAGGATCAGAGACCAGAGTTATAATTCTTAGCTGTGTCACTGAAGTAAATATTGTTTCATTAAACTCGTTTCTTATTTGTGTCTACATGCAAGCTTGTGTGTGTGTGTGTATGTTTGTGTGTGTGTGTATGTGTGTGATATTTGTTCCTTATCCTGATTAAAACTATACCTTTTACTATGGATCCTTGGAAGAAGAACTATGACAAATCTAGACAAACAAAGCAGAGAAATCACTTTGCCGACAAAGATCCGTATAGTCAAAACAATGGTTTTTCCACTAGTCATGAATGGATGTGAGGGTTGAGACCATAAGGAAGGCTGCACGCCAAAGAATTGATGCTTTTAAATAGTGGTTCTAGAGAAGACTCTTGAGACAGAAAGGAGTTCAAACCAGTCAATCCTAAAGGAAATCAACCCTGAATATTCATTGGAAGGACTGATGCTGAAGCTGAGGCTCCCTCCCATACTCTGGCTACCTGATGAGAAGTGCAAACTCATTGGGAAAGACCGTGATGCTGGGAAAGAATGAGGGCAGGAGGAGAAGAGGGCAGTAGAGGATGAGGTGGTTGGATGGCATCACTGACTCAAAGGACATGAATTTGAACAAACTCCAGAAAATAGTGAAGGACAGGGAAGCCTGGTGTGCTGCAGTCTATGGTGTTGCAGAGTTGGACATAACTTTGCGACTGAACGACAACACTCAAAAAATAAGAAAGCCACTACTTTAGCCTTACTTTGTGTTTTCTTTTGAGAATAATCAACTTTATTCTGTTCTAGTGAGTTTATCCCTCTGAATATTTTGGAAATTGGACTATTTAATACCTCTTTGCTGGAGAGCCTCTTCTTTAGAATCGCATCTAAAGATGAAGTTCCAGTACACACAGAGCCATTCTCTTCCTGTATTATACCATTAGATGTGCCCCAGACCAGTGTGTGGCTCATTTCTTTGTACCCAATAGCATGGTCGTTGTAGATGCATTAACGGTAGGTGTCACAGGAAGCTCAGAAATCTCAAAAGACTTGTTTGGAATCTTTTATGTAGCAAGTTTCCACAGGGACTTTTTTAGTCATATGGTTAAATAAAGACGTGCTAAGTCCCCAAGGTTTATGAAATTGTAAACGTCAACCTGTCTCAAAGGAAGCGTGCTTTTCATGGAAGAAACTACACTTGAGGCCCTACATTCTCAAGTTGGCCAAATGTCCAGTAGTGAACCATGCAAGTAAATACTGTTTACATTGTTTTAATATATTTTCTTTGTCTTAAATTTTTATTGATAGTTATCACTGGTGGTTTGTAATGCTTCATCTTTAATTTATCAGTCAATTTATCTGAAAACAAAACAAAACCTAAACACTTATAATACTGTTGCTTTCAGATCCCTGTCATCATAAGTAAAGTGATGAATACTTTTATAATGGGAATAATTTTATACTTTATCTGCTTTTAAGTCAGATGTTCAGCTGGTTGAACTAGCTATAATGTTTAAAATTTTAAAGATAAAGACTTTTCTTTCTCTTTTGTAACCTTCCCCTAATTCCACCCTCTCCTCCCTGGCCCCAGTATTTTTATGAAAGACATCTGGGAACTTTATTCACTGCAGTCTTACACTTTATTCCTTGCTGGCCTAGCAATTCAGAGTCTAATCATCATCAAAATAATAATTGTAGATATTTTTGGGTTAAAATTGCTCAACGAGAAAGTTTCCTCTGAAGATTTGAAACAACTAGCACATGTTGTACAAGAGGTTTCTTTACACCCTGTGGCCATAATGTCTGGAAGAATTACTGAATATATGTAATAAATGGCTTTCTGACATTACATTAAAATACAATAAAATATTATTATCTGTTCCCAGACATTTTGGCCACCCTACAATACATGGATTTCTGAGACAGTGTAAATAGGAAAGATACTTACACTTCTCTAAAAATGAAGATTTGCAAAACCGTTTAGCATTAGGCAAGCAGTAGTATCAGAGATTGACAACATGCTGTAATGAATCTTTTATCTTTGTATGCCTGTGTTTTACAAAATATTTTTACTTTAGCTTTATAAAACTGTTTTGATATACATCTAGTATACAGATGAGGAAATCAAGGCTTAGAATAGTGAAGCAGCTTGTTCATAGTCACAATGCTCAGTGGTAGGAAGCTATGTCTCTAAGAACAAATTCCTCTTTAATTTTTTCTTTTTAACTCTACCATACCATCACTTAGTCAGTCAGGTTTCCCTGGTGGCTCAGATGGTAAAGACTGCCTACAATGCAGAGAGAGAACCTGCAGAGATCCAGGTTCGATCCCTGGGTCGGGAAGATTACCTGGAATAGGGAATGGCTACCCATTCCAGTATTCTTGCTTGGGAAATCCCATGGACAGAGGAGCCTGCAGGCTATAGTTCATGTGGTCACAAAGAGTTGGACACAACTGAGCAACTAACACTTTCATTTTCACTTTTCACCATCTCTTACGTCCATATCTGCTGAGAAAGTTGAAACCCATTCCTTCCATTAGAAACTTATTTTATTTTTCAATGTAGGTCTTTTTATAATATTGCCTTTTTAATCCTTGAACAATACTATGTTGTAGGTACATTATTCCATTTTCTAGATGCAGAAGCTGAGGCACAGAGAGGGAAGGCAATTCACTTAACCTTACACAGTTAATCAATTGCCAGTATAAAGCTATCAGAATCCAAAACTTGCTCTTTTATCTCATACACTGCTTCTTCTCACATACTGGTGGCTATAAATCTGAATTCAGTAAGGGAAGTAATGCAATGGCTAGTTTGAACCATTAATTATCTTCTCATTGAGATATATATATATATATATTTACACTGGAGAATTTTCACTTCTAACAGATTTTCAAACTGCTTCTCCTAACATGACTCTCAACCAAAGTATAAGTATCTGTCATTTGTATAGCGTCTTAGAGCTGACCACATGTTTTCACATACTTATTTCATTGATCATGACAACAAACTTATGAGATACTTCAGTTCAGCCGCTCAGTCGTGTCTGACTTGTTGGGACCCCATGAATCGCAGCACGCCAGGCCTCCCTGTCCATCACCAACTCCTGGAGTTCACTCAGACTCACGTCCATCGAGTCAGTGATGCCATCCAGCCATCTCATCCTCTGTTGTCCCCTTCTCCTCCTGCCCCCAATCCCTCCCAGCATCAAAGTCTTTTCTAATGAGTTAACTCTTTGCATGAGGTGGCCAAAGTACTGGAGTTTCAGCTTCAGCATCATTCCTTCCAAAGAAATCCGAGGGTTGCTCTCCTTCAGAATGGACTGGTTGGATCTCCTTGCAGTCCAAGGGACTCTCAAGAGTCTTCTCCAACACCACAGTTCAAAAGCATCAATTCTTCGGTGCTCAGTACTTAGGACAGGTATAATTAACAGGATGATTTTCCTGATGAGAAATATTTATCTCAGAGGAGAAAAAGACTATACAGTTCGTATGGCTGACAAGTGAAAAAAAATCACCCAGATCTCCTGATGATACATCCTGGGAGCAATAGTGAAGTTGCTCAGTCGTGTCCAACTCTTTGCGACCATCTGGACTGTAGCCTACCAGGCTTCTCCGTCCATGATTTTCCAGGCAAGAGAACCAGAGTGGGTTGCCTTTTCCTTCCCCAGGGGATCACCCAGGGATCGAACCCAGGTCTCCCACATTGCAGGCAGATGTTTACCCTCTGAGCCACCAGGGAAGCCCATAACACTATGTTAAAGATTACCCAGCACCCCATAAGTTTCCGTCTGCTTATACAGGTTTACCAAGAGCTTTCTTCCTCTTTGGAAGAAGTCAGATAGGCCATAATGAATCTTAACTTTTGATTGGAGAAACCCTTAAATCTGGGCTAATAGACATCATGTGTAGATGTGTATTAGTACAGACTTTGGATTTAGAAAAGGCACAGCAAGAATTCTGGTTCTGCTATGAGTTCTAATTCACTGTTTCTTTGGTGGAAGTTAGCCTATTTTTTTGATTCTCCATTTCTACAGATGAAAATGTGAGAAAACAAATGTATGATATCCTGCTATGATGATGATTTTCTGGCAAACTCCTTAAATTTTTAATGTAACATATCTCATGCTGTGGCATGAAAATGCTTGGCTTTAAGAAGTCAAGAATGTAAAAGACCTACCTCAGTGACATCCTAGGATATGTAATTTTGGAGTTTCATGGTTTCCTGGAAATAATGATGCTGATATAATTTTAATATAAAAAGCCATGATAAAACTGTGAATGCTGTCAGAAATCAGTCCTGGGTGGGAATTCACATCAGAACAGAAGAGAGGCTGATTAAACATGTACGTTTTGCAAATTATATTTGTGCCCAGTCATGTTGTGCTAACTGAGAAAACTACCAAACTATTTCTTCTGTATGAGTATATGGAATAAAACTGTAATGGATTTCATAAACTTGGGGTATATATTTCACAGTCCTGTATAGGCAATTTATATTCTAATCATTACCACATTAAATAATGTCTGCTTATATACTGTCTTTCTCACTAGACAAGGACTAGTCAAGAACTATATATTTTGCATCTTATATTCATGATACAAGGCTTCTTAACATAGAAAACATATAAAAGTGACTCAAGAGATGTTTACCTAACTGGGTTTTTCTCACATAATAAAGTATACACACACACACACACATACACACACACACACATATATATATATATATGCCCACATTTATATTATGTAAACATACATAATTACACACCTACATCTATGCATGTTCTTTATGTCTTTGTTGATATATAATCTACTATCTATAATCTTACACCTACTTGATAAGATGTGACTTTTTAAAGGGAAACAATTCGTCTACTTCTGTATCATATATATATATATTCTGATTCATTGTTTTACAGATATATATATATCTGCAAGATACAGTATATGTATTTAGTTGTAAATATACCTTTAGTTTTAACAACTGAAAATTTTTGAGCGAAGATTTAGTTCAGCTATTTTAATTTATATATAGTTCAACTAGTTTTAATAACCTCAAAAGCAACCTAAAAAGAGCCTTGTTTGAAGAATTTTGATGAAAATTTATTGGTAAGCTTATTTTAAATCACAATATTAGAGTATATAATAAGCTTTCAATGATTATATGAACATTAGATTAAGTATTTCACTTGGCCTTTGTGTTGTTTTGAAGAGGTAATAGAATAATGAACCAGAGAACGACATGTGACTAATCCATATGCTATAGGAAGTTGATATCTCTTTTGGTTGAGTAAATGAAAGAAAATACTAATACTTTTCAGTAAGGATAGTTAATGAGGCAATAAAAAGCATCTCATCATGGAGCTGAGGACAGAGTCACCTTGTCATATAAAATTACTACTTCATGTTCAGTTTAGAAAGGCTTCAAAGTTTAGGTGGGTTTAGGGAGGCCTACTGCATGTCGGCCCAATCATTCTTTCAGTATTCCTCAGCATGATAGTGGTGAAGGGGATTTTTTATTTTATTTAAAAAGGGAGAACAGTGAATGAAGAGTTGTTGCTGTGTTTTACCATTGGAAGGTGATGATTGTTAAGTACTCTTATTTTCCCCATTCCCCCACACTAGTGGCAACTCTAATGGCTTTACGATCAGGACAGCTTCCCTTAGTAACTTAAAGTGAAAGAGAGGTAGGTTAATTGGAGATTACGAGTTCTGGATAAAGGTCTTGAAGCTATACTTAAAGAATAAAGTGAAGTGAAGTTGCTCAGTCATGTCTGACTCTTTGTGACCTCATGGACTGTAGCCTACCAGGCTCCTCCATCCATGGGATTTTCCAAGCAAGAATACTGGAGTGGGTTGTCATTTCCTTCTCCAGGAGATCTTCCCAACCCAGGGATTAAATCCGGGTCTGCTTCATTGTAGGCAGACGCTTTACCATCTGAGCCACCAGGGAAGTCACATAGTTAAAGAATAAAGTGCTAGCTTCAGCTGGATGAATTTGGGCAGCAAATGGCATGTTTGTAATCCTTGCACTAACCAAGAACCAGAAGCCAACTGAAGTGGAAAGAAAATGGACAAGTAGCAGACAGACTACCACTTCTAGCATTTGGGCTCTTTGACCCTGATGACATCCCTTAATTTCTCAGTTTTACCATTTCACCAATATAAGATGGTAACAATACCTATTCAAAAGGACTGCTGTGAGGAATAATTAAAGCTCACTGACACACAGTGAAGTGAAAGTCACTCAGTTGTGTCCGACTCTTTGCAGCCCCATGGACTATACATCCATGGAATTCTCCAGGCCAGAACACTGGAGTGGGTGGCCTTTCCCTTCTCCAGGGGATCTTTCCAACCCAGGAATCGCACCCAGGTCTCCTGCATCGCAGATGGGTTCTTTACCAGCAGAGCCACCAGGGACGCCCCATTGACACAGGAAACGCTCAATAAAGGATGGCTGCTATTCTAAGCTTTCCACAAAACCCTTCCCCTTCAAAGAAACTACCTGGGACTGTTTCTGCTCTTTTGTTTTCTTTTGTTTATTTGTTTTCTTTCATTCTTTTGAAGCCATGGAATTGGGGATGTGTGGATAAGGGACAGCTGTAAAGGAAAAAGAAAAAAAAAAAGCAATGGAACCAGTGACACATCTGTGGATACAGGTTTGATCTAACTCAGCTGCCCCTAAGTTGCCACATGTATAAGTTTCCCACTGAGTGAATGCATTCTAATATCTTTAGTGTCCTTCTCTTTCTTTATATCTTTTTCTGAATATAAAATAAAATTGTTACTTTCTTAAAGAAAGTGGAAAATATCAAAGCATTTTAAGAAGAAAATAAAATTTACACCTGTATTCCCATCAGCCAGAGATACATTGTTCACAATTCAGTTTCTGTTCTTTTTCCAATGCATACAAATGTGTACCTGAATATACTTACCATAATTGAGAACATACTACATTTATCATTTGTATACTTCTTGTTATGTTAAGTAGAAGGGTATTTTTAAGCCATGGAGAGCTGGTACTTTTTCATTACTTTATACCTTAAAATCTAGACTACACAGTCCATTCAGTGAAAAGCTCCCTAGGAAGTTGGGAGAACTGTCATTATAATTTATGTCATGGTTATTTTAATATCTTAATGTAGTAATTTATGCTTGAGTAGGACTGTAGAGTGAATTTTAATTTTGGTAACTTGTTTCCTTTTTTTCCCTTTTTCTTAGTCTCATAATTGCTCTCTCTGGGAAATAACTATTTGCTAAAGATAAAAATTATTGGTATGGATCCTTGAGATACAGTCTATAAATGGGAGAAGATTCATCATGCAGCTTTCTTTCTTCTCCTTAAAGAAGAAATCCTAGGGGCTTTGTGAGATGCTGAGAAACACTTTGTTCTTGTGACAGAGCTAGGACTCAGGGTAATGGATCTGATTAGAGTTTGAACTCCTGTCTTCTGGGTAAGATAAGCCTTGAGATATAAGACTGTTTTATTAGCAGTTGAAATTACTAAATCTGATTCAGTCTTACAATGCATAATAAAAAGTACACTACTAATATGGCTAAGTCTCAAAAACATAATGTTGATTAAAAAGTAAGAGTTTAACAAGCCATACAATAAGGGACTTCCCTGGTGCCTCACATGGTAAAGCGTCTGCCTACAATGCTGGAGACTCGAGTTCAATCCCTGGGTCTAAGAAGATCTCCTGGAGAAGGAAATGGCAACCCACTCCAGTATTCTTGCCTGAAAAATCCCATGGACAGAGAAGCCTGGTAGGCTGCAGCCCATGGGATCGCAAAGAGTCAGACACGACTTCACTTTCACTTTCACAATAAGGTAATGTTTTTGTAAGTCTAGAAATTATACTTGACAGTATAACTTATTATTTTGGTATATAACTATGTAGTATAAATGCATATCAACTTCAGGATAATGGTTAATTTTGGTGCGTATTTGGAGGGGGTATTTTGTCTAGATAACATTTTATTTCTTACTAAAACAACAAATTCAAAGCAAATATGTCAAAATATGACATCTGCTAAGTTTTAATGGTATCTTTATTGTGTCTATTAATAATGTGTCATGATTTTAAAAATATTTTTAAGTTTGTTTCCAAGATTTAGTCTTTCTAATGAGTAAGAGCAGCCTTCTTTCAGCTAATGAAAAGCACTTTTAAGTGGTCATTGCTTGTTGGGGATGGAATGGAATCAAAAGGAACACTTTGAGGTGATCTGTAGCTCGCAAAACTATATGAGTGAATCTTTAAAACAAACTTTCACAGAATTCTTTTGGCAATATATGCAGTAACAGGAGCAGGCATTTTAAACAGTTACTCATGCTCAGTGTCATTCTCTCTTGTGGTATGAGGTTAATTCTAAGAGAGACTAATTCATTGTAATGGTAATGTGGGCTCTCTTCCAAAAACACTTGAGATGTAACAAGCATCACTAGGGCACCAGAATGGTCTTTGTGAAAGAAGAAACAATGTCCAGTGTCTGTCCTCCTTTGATCAAAGTGAAGAAAAATGGGGATTTTATTTCATTTATAAGTTGTCAGCAATCATTATTCCTTTCTTATGCTTTGAATAACTATTTCCAGCCTACTAATCTTTCTAGTACATGGATTAAAAGTAATTTAAATAAAAACTACTCAACAAATATTATTCAGGAAAAATTAGGTAGACCTCACATAGAATGCTTTGGAATGTGTACTATACAATGACTTTGACAGCTTTATGCCTGTGCAAGCTTATTGTACATTCCATTGAGGAATTCCATATATAGGAGAAATACACACATACATACATACATACACACATGCTCTTACCATTAATTTTGCCATAATTAAGCAGATAAAAGTTAATTTTAAAAAGCAATTATAAACTTGAGAGATTTATATTAAATAAGAAAAGCAGATAGAGCAACTGTATTTTGAAAAAAGAAACAGCACATATGGGAAAGTAATAGCCTAAAACATCAGAATGTTGAACAGAGGGATTTTATTGTGAGGGGTTTTATTGGAATAAGGTTAGATTTTATGTGCTAATACCTTGCAATTCTGTATGAAATACCAAAGTAAAATGATGGCATTTTTCTACCTACTAGATGAAATTAAAAGACTCTTACTCCTTGGAAGGAAAGTTATGACCAACCTAGACAGCATATTAAAAAACAGAGACATTATTTTGTCCACAAAGGTCCATCTAGTCAAGGGTATGGTTTTTCCAGTGGTCATGTATGGATGTGAGAGTTGGACTATAAAGAAAGGTGAGCACCGAAGAATTGATGCTTTTGAACTGTGGTGTTGGAGAAGACTCTTGAGAGTCCCTTGGACTGCAAGGAGATCCAACCAGTCCATTCTAAAGGAGATCAGCCCTGGGTATTCATTGGTAGGACTGATTTTGAAGCTGAAGCTCCAGTACTTTGGCCACCTGATACAAAGAGCTGACTCATTGGAAAAGACCCTGATGCTGGGAAAGATTGAGGGCAGGAGGAGAAGGGGACAACAGAGGATGAGATGGTTGGATGGCATCACCGACTCAATGGACATTGGTTTGGGTGGACTCTGGGAGTTGGTGATGGACAGGGAGACCTGGCGTGCTGTGGTTCATGGGGTCACAAAGAGTCGGACACAACTGAGCGACTGGACTGAACTGAAGTGGTATTTCTTAAAATCTATACATTCCTCAATTGTTAAGGCTTTTCCATTTTTGTTACTGTGTATCTTTTATCATCTGCTAAGGATTTGGATTGCATGATCTCTCTTGCCATGTTTTCACTGAACGCAGAAGGTTTCCTTTAAAAAATGAACATCATAAGCTACTTGTTTGCATCATAGCCATTTGTCATAGGAGGAAAAATGTAGTTTGCAGAAGATGTTTCTTAGAATTATTCCGTGGAGAGTCTCTTTTACCCTATCAGCTTCCCACAACCTACCATCTGTTGGGGTGGTCTCTAGTTCAGATGTCAAACTTTCTTCTTTTAAGTGAACCAGATGTGTTGATGTAGCTTGTTGAAAATGTTAGTTGCTCAGTCATGCCCGACTCTTTGCATCCCATGGACCTCAGTCCACCAGGCTCCTCCATCCATTTGATTTTCTAGGCAAGGATACTGGAGTGGTTTGCTATTTCCATCCCAGGGGATCTTCCTGATCCAGGGATTGAACCTGGGTCTCCAGCACTGCAGGTAGATTCTTTACCAACTGATCTTGCAGGGCGGTAAATTTCATTCCAGATAAGAAACTAAAAAGCATTAAAATAAAAAGCATTAACTTAAAGGAATTTATTTGCAGTTTTCTGTTTGAAACAATATGTTCTTTAGTTAAAAACTATACTTTTACTGATATAAAACCATGTATACAAAGTTGCTTTGTGGTTCTTCCTTTTTTTTCTGTCATCTAAGTGTATATTTGAATTTGGGAGAAAGGTTTCTCAATTGTTGGGCAGAATACTGAAGCTGCCCATGACTGTTTAACAGGCATTATCTATACTGATTAAATCTGACATGAAACATACCTCATCCAAAGGAAAGTGATCCATTAGTTATTTTAAATGGATTTCTAATGAAACAAACTACAATGAAATGAACGGAACCACAGAGTATGAATATAAAACCTGACAACATGTCGGTTGAGAGTATAAGAATAAATGTATGTGAGAGCGTATATGTGCAAGCAAATACACACACATACACATATACATAAGATACACTTTTAAGTTTTATCATAAAGAGTGAATTTTATACTTAGTATGTTTGGAAATTTAGTTAAGGGCAAAGATATTATCTCCCTGAGCCTTCTAATGAATCTCATATTAAAAATCTGATAGCATGCCCTTGCCTTGTATGTGTGGCCTTGGTGGCATGTCCATGCTTCTAACTGATTTATCTCTTGATTTCCTGAACAGCACATTCTAAGAGATGGTCAGGAAAGCCACCTTACCCAAACAAGCAGTTTTCATACTGTCATAGCCTTCCTGGCTTCCTTCTTTATCCTCCCATCCTCCAGGTTTTCCAAGTCATATTTTTGTGAATTAAGGCAAACATCAGAAATGTGTGCCCTTCCTGCCATATTCATATGGGATTGCCTCTGGGAAGATGTTCTCAATTCCCTTTTAGAAAAGGCATTCCTTCCTTCATCCCACCCCAGCAGGCAGGCAGGACATTTGTACCTTCATGCCAGCACTTGTAATGCACTTGCATTATAAACAGCCTTGGTCATGAGAGTCAGGGTTTACTGGTTCTTTGCTTTCATTGTATAGCCCAGTGATTAGCACATCGTTCATTTTCAGTGTGTTTACTGTATTTAACCTAATCTAAACAATTACCCATAAGAGATGATTGAGAAGTAGAGAAGATAACAAGAAAATAAAGTAGAATTATATGATGCAGGGAGTGGGAATATTGTCTTCAGACCTTTTTGCTTCTGTATCATTTACACTGGTCCCATTGATATACAAAAAGACATTACTAAGAGTTGGTACTGTGAAACTGCATACTGTCAGGAAGAAGCAACTAGACCAAGGTCACGATTGGAAGCTGTTAGTATTTTCATTTGAAGTACATTCATTCATTTATTCATTTATCTATATATTATTGAGGACTCACTCTGTGCCGGGTAGTAAGGGATACCAAGCTCAACAAGACAGTGTTTCTGTCAAGGAGCTAATGGTGTCCTGGGGTGTGGGCAATGCTGTTTTGAAAAAAGGAATCTCAGGATACTCTCTGAGTACCCATGAGAGGGGATGCATGAAAAGTTTCCTTGAGGAGAAAATATTGAACTGATATTGAAAATCAGGACTTCGCCCAGGAAAAGAGAGAAAGAGATAGAAAAGAAACATTCTAGTTACAGCAAACTATATGCCAAGGCATGGAAGCAAAATAAAATAATGTTTAGAAAAAGACAAGTAATTTGGTATATCTGGAGCATAAGGTACATGTAGGGCAAGGGAAGCCAAGTCCAGATCATAGGTATTCTTCAGTGCTGATTAAGGAGTTGTGACTTTATGTGCAGATGGTGGAAGCTATGAAAGAGTTTAAGAAGTGGCGTGGCAAAGCCAAATTTGTGTTTTAGATCAGTCTATCCTTTTTATTAAGCCTGGATGATGGATTGAAGGAAGCAAGCCTGTAGTCAGAAAATCAGTTATGGGGCATTAACAAATCTAGAAGAAAAACGGCAAGAATCTGACCTAAGTCAGTACTAATGAGGATAAAGAGATATAATAGGGAGAAAGGGAACGAGGGAGAGGAATGGACCTAAGCACTCCTCAGGAATCAGAAGCAAAGCAATCTGATGCTGAATGAATGTAGAAAATGAAGATAAGGAATAGTAAAAGATAACTTCCATGGCTTGAACGAATGGGAAGGCAGTGGTGATGTCATTCAGTGACATAAGAAACATAGGAAGGTAGCCTGGCTGTATTGGGAGGAAAACAGGGAATATATTTCAGACAGAATGGTGCCTGGGGATTAAGGGAATAAGAGATTCTGCCTCTTTATCTCAAAACAGAGATTTGAATCAGGGCTTTTCTGTTGTGTTCCTGTATCATTGTCTCAAAACTGCCATTAAGGATGTATATTATATATTTTATAGACACAGGTATATACATCCATATTTTGATTTTTCTGTAATAAATAAAAATTAAAATATTGCAGACTCCTGTACTTTGTAAAGGATGTTTTAAATCACATAGTTGGAGAGCTTCACACAATATTAAAAATAATCTAAACCAGCTCTTCCTTTCTAGATGAATCTCTGAAACCCAGTTTGCTTAAGTGACTTGTCCAAGGTCACAGAGTAAATCAACAATAGTACCTTGAATTAAAACCCAGATAACCCAACTCCTAGTAAAGAGAAAAGTTAAGCAGCTGTTTATAAACATTTTAAAGTTTCATGACTGAATTTTTCTGCATATGAAAAGGTGGGATGCAAAAGAGATGTTCCAGGCTAGTGAAATGTGTTTTGGCACAGGAAACATCTCATTTGTTTATGTGAAGAGAGAATGATTTTCCCAATTATGTGAAACAGCAACTTTCAGCATCTATAAAATTGTGGTCTTAAAAGAGTCATAACTAAGAAAAATAATTTTAAAATGTATTCTTATGGGATTTTTCTGGGGTACCCTTGAAGCTTAGCTTGTCCATATGTCTCAACAGGGGTCTTGCCATTACTCTGTTGGAGGGATGTAACAAACATCCCCTCAACATTATTAATTACAGTAGCTGAGAGCTTCTTACAAAAAAAAAAAAAAAAGAATATTTACAGGAAGAAATACAGTCAGAAGTAAACTCCATCAGAATATTCACCTAATCTATTGAAATGACCAATCTATAAGCATCTATTTCTGGGAAGATTCAACTCTTTTTACTGGTAATATCTGGCACCAGGCTTAGTGCATAGGATGCGTTCAACACATATTGCTAGGACTGAACTGAACTGGTGCAGGATTAATAAGCCTGAACTAATAAAGGGTCTGGTCTCAGTGGCTTTTCCATTTGAAGGGTGATGCATAGGGAGAATAAAAGTCAGGGAGATGCTGAGACTTCTGGGCTAAGGAGCAGCTAGTGGATATTAGTGCTGGAAAGCGATAATAGAATCCAAAAAGCAAAGTTAAACTCCCCCAAACTGATAAGCATGAATTAGTATTGTAACAGGGTAGCCTCAAATTAGGAGACATCAGAAGTAAAGCAAGTAGGAAGAAGCAAGAGGCTGGAAAAGAAATGTGGGATGAGCCAACACCAGCAGCCATTGCTGTTGGCTCAGCCTGCTGATACAAGTCTGAGTTTCCCACACACCAAGTGGCCACAGCCCGACATCTGACATCAATTAGTTGTTTCACCTTGCTCTCTGTAACCTCTCTGAACCTCAGTCACCACATCTATAAAACGAGATTCTTGGAGCTCATAATATTTAATGTCTCTTCCAGCTCACTTATTCTAATGGTTTTCTTTCTTCTGTGAATACTATTTTTTCAGATACCAAAATAAGAAATGAGATTCATGTCACGCATATCACTACAGAAACTATTTCAAATGTCAGTTTGATGGATCTATTGTCTATAAAGACAATAATACTTCTCCATTTCATAAAAGAAGCAGTATACTGGAAATTCTAATAATAGAAATTCTTGAAAATAATATATTTGGTCTCAGCCATCTTTTTTTTAATAAAACCATAAACCAAGATTTGGGTGCATGTTCAATATTGCCACTGATTTATGAAACAACAATATTAGATAAAAGCATCAACATTTAAGGCATTTTTTTGGAATTGCTTTACCTTTTTATTACTTTCCCATATTTACCCTTTTACTTTATTTCATGGTTGTTTTGCCATAACTGAGTAATACCATATGCACCAACATTCAATGAGAGTCCATTTAATCTACAACATATTTTAAGTGTACAATGCCTTTGTCAATTTTTATAGGGCTTAAAATGTTATTTTCCTAAGAATTACATGGGGAAATTCTATTCTTTGTGCTTTAAGATATGCTCTTGTTTAAGAGGTTCCTTGAAGTGATCTCTTGAAGTGAAATGATAGAGAATGCATTTCATATGCAAGACATGTCATAATCTCACACAGATTCTGGTTCTTATGAACATGTAGTGGCAAGAGTTTTGAGAGCCCAGTAAAAAATCTCTCCCCAAAGTCTCTTTTGTAGTAGAAAATTATAGCATTAATTCTCTGCTAGTCACTGGGCAAACGACTTGGGCATGCAATTTATGAATGAACTACAAATGTCTGATAATCTTCACTTCTTAAAAATATTTTTTCTTTACTTAAGGATGCTACTTGTCAAACACTGGACTCTATATTTGCTTTCTCACCACCTAAACATTCCCCAGGATATTACAGGCATCAATCACTGTGAAAATGATTAAATAAAAAAATGAAAATTTATCTGTCCTTGAACAGTTGTACCTCGTTCATTCTGTAGCCTTCATTTTTGTATTCCCTGCACGAATATTGTGTGTTACCAGAATTTGTCTGTGACATTCATGAGAGTGTGCTTGTGCTTGATGGGTGATCATTCTTTAGAAGGAGCACATCCTGAGGGGGCCCATCTAGCTTCTTTCAAAGCAACATCATGGCTCTACCCCAACTTACTGTGTGATCAGAGACAATTTGCCTAACTTCCAGAGTCTGTTTCCTTATCAGTGAAGTGAGAAAAATAATAGAATGGCTGGATTGTTATAAGTAGTCAATGAGCTGTGTATCTGTAAAACCTTATACATACCTAGCTTTAGTAAAGGCTTAGTGTGTTGTCATTGTTGTTATTATTTTTTGTTACATTAAGCAGTAGTTTGTAAGAAATAAAATCAGTGGAAGAAAACATTATTGTAAACTGTATACTAAGACAGAAAAGGTAGGGGCTGATGAGAGTATTTTTAATGACCCATTGTATTGAAAGTGCTGGCAAAGTAAACTTGCCAACTACCTGGCTTGAGATCTGTCCCTTCATCTCAGATTACCTTGCCCTCTAATATAGTAAGTCAGAATGAAGTAATCACTCTCTTAATGTTGCATGTTTTTGTCAAAGAAAAAAGTAAGTGAATTCTCAATGAGCTGGCTAAAAATGTAATCAGTCAATCAATCAGTCAACCAGCCAACCAGTCCACAGCAGAACAGTTCCCACAATTCTGATGTTAGTGAAACAGCGGAAGGTAGATTTGAGTCCTTTCTTTCATTTCTAACAAGACACCTAAGCCCTCTGAGCCTCAGATTTTTAAATCATAAAATGGAGTCAATACTTTCCTTTTAAGGTTGGTGTAAGAATCAGGTCAGACAGTGTATGAAAGTTCTTTGTAAACACAAAATCACTTTACAAATGTAGCATTAATTCCTTGCTTAAAAATCATCACTGATTGTTTATTGTGTCATTTGGAATCGCATCCTATATCCTCTTATTAGCTTTTTGGCCCATACTTTATAAAAACTCTGGAGTCAGACACAGAGTGGCATTGTAGTCAAATAATTTTATGAGTCTGATTGGGAGTCTCCTACTTTATAACCCATTAGCTCTTGTGGCCATCAAATTCTACGCTTAAGATTCATATCTTAGATGTTGATAAAACATGGAACCTTGAAGTAGCCGTCATATTCTGTAAACATATTTTGAAACCAGTACAGAATATATGAAGACAATCAAATTTGTTGCATATATTTTCAGAACCTGGCTAATGTAGCACTTGAAGATGGATTTCACAAATATACATCTATAGAGGAATGTTTAGAGATAAGATGAAAGTTGTCCTCATTAATTACACATCGTATATTTGACTTCTGCCTCTCTCCTCAGCATTTAAATCAACTACATCTGGTTTTTGCTACTTAAGTGTGCCATTACCTTTTACATTAAAAAGCAGTTAGAGAGAGAAGCCCCATTTGATTAAAAAATAATTAGCTAGCATTAGATTCATGTTACCGTCATGGCAGCCCAAAGAAGAATTTTAGGATAGGTTGGAGACCTGCTTTATTTCTACAACAGGATCAGCAATAGAACTGGGATGCTGTTTGTGATGAATACTGGCATAAGGCAGATACTTGACTTGCTGGTGTTGATTTTTACAGTTAAAGGCACAGTAATGCAGAATAGACGAATGGATAGTTTCCAGCATTGATAAACTACAAAGCAGCTAAACCTTGATGTAGTCACTCTATGTCAGAGGAAGTCCTCCTCTATGGAGACTGAGGCACATGATTATTACTACACCCAGAATAAGTCAGACTCTGGGAACTGACTCCCACTATACAACCACATAAGAAGTTGATGTAATTGTATCAGCAGATCTATACTGGAGCTCACTGGTTAGTGAATTTTCACTCAGGAAATAAATCTACATAGGGAAAACAAGTTGTTGGTTGAAATTTCTCGGTAAGTGTGGAATCTGGCATAAAATAATTTTGATGGTCTAAGTCACTTTTACTCAAGGAAATTGCCATTTTGTGAACAAGGTAAGAGGCTAGTTGTTCTTTAGTCCCTAGGTCGAGTCCATCTCTTCGCAACCCCACGGACCGTAGGCTGCCAGGCCCCTCTGTCCATGGGATTTCCCAGGCAATAATACTGGAGGGCACTGCCATTTCCTCCTCCAGGGGCTCTTCCTGACCCAGAGATGGAACCCAGGTCTCCTGTGTCTCCTGCATTGCAGGAGGATTCTTGGAGCCACCTGGGAAACTTATAGAGTAATTAAGTAGCGCTTCAGGTGACTAAAGGTTAAAAACATGGCTGTTAGCACTGGGGGTTGAATTCTTGTTTGTTCTTGAGCAAGCTGTGGATTTTCTAAGCCTTATTAGTCTCACCCATAAAATGGCTATAACAATACCTACCATATATGATTGTTATAAGGTTTAAGTGCTATCATAAAAGGAAAAGCACGTAGCTCAGTGCCTGCAGCATAGTAGACAGTAGCGAAATGTCAGCTATAAATGCCAGATATCATCTCCCTGATGGAGATTTATCTGCTGTTTTTGAGAAAATGCACATTTATATACTGCCCCAGATTTCTGGATAAGCATGAAACATACTGTAAATAACGTGCTTGAGGCTTCCTTTGCTAAGCATTCATTGTTAGAAACTTAAATCAATGTGATTGAAGCAAAAGGAAAAAAAAAAGTGGGCTGCTCAAGGAACATCACACAGTTTACAACTGCATGTCCAAGGATGAATCTGGCTAAAAACATGACAAGATTGAGGTACTCTAAAAGTACCCTTCTCTCTGTATTACCTGGCTATCTACCTACCTACCTACCTACCTATCTTTCTGACTTAGCCTCATTCTTAGGCTGGCACGGGTTTTGTGAAGGCAAAATGGTACATCAAGTGTCAGTCATATGTTACCAACTTACCACAGAGGAAAAAGAAGTTCTTTTGTAAATGTTGGACAGAATTGCATAACTGAGACTTAATGGCTTTGCTTATGGTATCTTTTGATTCTTGAACAATACGTTCTCTCCAAGCAAGAGCAGAACATTGTGGTTTGTCAGGCTCAAACAGGTACCTATCCCTGAAGCTAGGGTAAGACAACTCTATTCAAAGCATTTGTTCTGAAGGAGGAAAAGACACTATTCCAAAAGAAAGTTAAAGGATGTTATTAGAAAAAAAAAAAGGAACATATGAGCAGAATCCAAAACAATAGATGTCTGATACTCCAATCTACCCTCTGTTCTCCTACACTTCTATTGTTGTTTAAATGTTAGTTCAATTGGAATAAAACCAAGATTGAATTTAGCCTAGAGACATAAATTTTGTTAAGATAGTTTCTAGATATGTATCCTAATCTATTTTGTAGTTGTTTTATATATAAAAAAACTTATTTCCCCCTACTTCTAATTTGGGAATAAAGGATGAAGGGGAGTTACCTTATATTGACCACGAATAAGGTCAGAACTTATTACTAATAACATGAGTTTAATTGTGACCTTTCATTTTCTTTAGCTTGGGGCAGCCTCACGTTTGAGGAATAGAAATAAGAGATGTTGTTAGAAAGTGAACTGCCAAAGTTTACAGAGAAGAATTTATTTTTAGGCTATATTTATTACATGACAGTAGTGTTACTATAGATTATAAAATAGGGGATGTATTTTGGTTCACCAAATCAGTAAAAATCACGTAGCTGTTAATGATTTGGAACCCAGCTTGTGAAGCACGACTTGGCAGAACTATCCAGTGGTTAACAGTGTTGGTATGAGAGTTAAGGACTTCAGTACTCAATTCCAAGTCTGACTGTTTTGTGGTGTGTGGCCTTGGACCTGACTTCTCTCGGATGCAGTTTTCTCCATATGTGTAATTGGGTAATAAAATGTAGTCACCACACAGTGCTGGGAGAGAATTAAGTGCACTGAGAGGGAAGTGCAGGCTTCTTTCTGTATTTTTCAAGCAGTGCACATGCTCAGCCTTATTCTCCCAGGTGCCTAATGGGCTCCCTTATATTAAGTCACTTAGTAATTTTTCTTGGCCTCTATGGTACTATTTATTTTACAACTGTAGTATTTTCTAAGATGGTACCATCGAGGACTAAATGTTGCCCAAAGCAAGAAAGGCAAATGCTGGACCATATTTTCAGTGAGGGTTTGTGTGTGTGTGTGTGTGTGTGTGTGTGTGTGAGAAGGAGCACTGAGAAGCTCTGAGGCCCTGCCGCTCACTTCATATGCTCTTGCCTATACTTTAATATTCCTTTTAAAGGCTTGTGTTTTGGATAACTGTCCCCCTCCCACTACTTGTCCCATTTTTCTAACCCAGCATAATTTTTTATTTTTCATTACAGAGGAGGCAGAATTATTCTCAAAGTTGAGTGGTCATTATGATAATAATGAAAAGACCAGAGAACCAAGATTTAGATTTAAATTATTCTGGTAACTCTGTTGAGTTTTTGCTGGATGACCTTAGGCTCATCATTGACCTTCTCTAATTCTGTTTCCTCACCTATAAAATGAAAAGAATGGTGAGCTCATCCGTGCATGACTCTCACTCCTTTGCTGTAAGGGTTAAATGAGAAAGCACTGGCCAAGTGTGAATTTCCATGCTGATTGTGTTGATTTGATATGTGCATCCGGATATTAGGAGTCTGTTAGCAACTGTGTTCCTGTGTGCTCTGTCCCAGTTTCCCCAGCTCCCAGAGCTGCAGAGGATTCCTGCCAGATGGCTGATTTGCCAGCTGTGTCTTGTTTTGTCATTGTAAATATTACATGCTCCAACCGAAAGGCTTTGCTTATAATGTAGTATGCCTTGCCCTTCATCTCTTGCAGATTGAGAATTACATTGTGGAAAATATGAAGTCGGAGATGGCTCAGATACAGCAGAATGCAGTTCAGAACCACACGGCCACCATGCTCGAGATAGGGACCAGCCTCCTCTCTCAGACTGCAGAGCAGACCAGGAAGTTGACAGATGTTGAGACCCAGGTACGTCGCAGCCCAGAGTTGACAAACTCTTAACTGGAAAGGTTTCTTTTTTTCCCTTTAGCTTACTTCATAAACACAGAGCACATTTCAGCACTGAGAATGGGGAAACATATACTTTTTTGTTTATTGGTAATAACAACAATGACTGCCTGACATGCTAGGCATGCTTCTCTTGATTTCATGAGAGTTGATATATTTAGCTTTGTATGTTTGCAAAAACAGGGCTGGCAAAGCACTTAATTGGCATTTAAATTTCAAATAAGCACTGCAACTACCAACTGTGATACGACCTATGTCAAACAGAATAAGCGTTTGTGTCAAATCAGTGCCTTTGATGCACATTTTGACTTATACTATTTTATCTCTGGTAGTACTCTACCATAATGGTACCTGCAGAGGTTTTGTGCACTCAGTGGACAGGAAGGATAACCCCAAATGAACTGATCTGGAATGTGTAGATTTTTTTTTGTCAGCATGATTTTATAATGAAAAGTAAATTAAATCTCTGTCTTCATATGTATATTCAGGTATGTGTGTGTGCTCAGTTGTTCAGTAGTGTCTTACTCTTTGCAACCTCATGGACTGTAGCCTGCCAGGCTCCTCTGCCCATGGAATATTCCAGGCAGGTTGCCATTTCCTCCTCCAGGAGATCTTCCTGACCCAGGGATCGAACACATCTCTTGAATCTCCTGCATTGGCAGGTGGATTCTTTTACCACTGTGCCACCTGGGAAGCCCCATATACACATATGTATATGTATTATATATTATATATTACCCTACTATGGACAATGACATACTTATGTTCAAGTCAGTAAAATGTCTTTTAACTATCACTGCCGCAAGTCTACCAGTACAGTTTAATGAAAATATTATTTTTGATGACTGGAAGATAATCTCTTGGTCCCCTTTTAAACATGGAAATGGTTACTCCATTTACCTCTCTTGAAATCCAGAGGATGATTCTGTCTCAATGAAGTTGATTTCTGGAATTGAAGGTGAACTATATTGTGAAAAGATAAACCGAGGCACATTAAACTTTTCAAGAGTTTACTCAAGCAAACATTGACTTAACTTGTGCAGCCCAAAAGCAGCTCTACTACAGGAACAAAGGGAAAGGTTTTAATATGGACACTTTAGAAGCGAAGCAAGGAAATCATTTGATTGGCCATAGCTTAAGCATTTGCCTTATTTAGGAAAGCCCAGTTGGCTGTTTGTGATTGGTTGTTCTTAAGTTTCATTTTCATGGATTTAAGCCCATTGACTCTGGCTTAGATTTAGGTTTGCTTATGTAGGTTACCAAGGCATTAGAGTCATCTCAATCTGATGGCCTCTAATGTTTAACTTTTAACAATATAAATTCAAAAATAATATGCAATCTTTGTTATTATTGTTCTAAGTGGTGTCCAACTCTTTGCAGCCCCATGGACTGCAGCGTGACAGGCTTCCCCGTCCTCCAACATACAACCTTGTTTCTGTTTTATGTCATTTGTGTTAATGGCATCACAGGTCAAATGTTGATATTTAAAGACAAATAGCAATAATAATTTATATGGACAGGGCATTTTATATTATGCAAACCACTTTCTCATGGACAAATGATACTCACGAAGTCTATTTAGAACAGAAAGCTTGAGTGGTTTTCTCATGTTGATACAGCTTGTTGTTGTTAGTAGCTAAGTTATGTCCAATTCTGACCCCACGGACTGCAGCAAACCTGGCTTCCCTGTCCTTCACTATTTCTTGGAGTTTGTTTAAACTCAAGTCCATTGTATCAGTTATGCCAACCATCTCATCCTCTGTTGATACAGCGAGTGAACTGAGTTTGGTACTCAAACTGAGACATACACATGTCTTTCCTTTTCTGGCCTCCTTGATTAGTGATAATACCTGCATTGGCAGGAGGGTTCTTTACCACTAGCGCCATCTGAGAAGCGCCATACATATTCTACTTAAACCTAATTGAAAGTAAAAGTTGCTCAGTCATGCCTGACTCTTTGCAACCCCATGGACTGTACAGTCCATGGAATTCTCCAGGCCAGAATACTGGAGTGGGTAGCCTTGCCCTTCTCCAGGGGATCTTCCCAACCGAGGGATTGAACACAGGTCTCCCACATTGCAGGTAGATTCTTTACCAGCTGAGCCACAAGGGAAGCCCAAGAATACTGGAGTGGGTAGCCTATCCCTTCTCCAGCAGATCTTCCCGAACCAGGGCTTAAAGTGGGGTCTCCTGTATTATTGCAGGTAGATTGTTTACCAACTAAGCTATCAGAGAAGACCTAAAACCTAATTATTCAAGTTCTAATGCAAGGCCAGGTTTACAAAGTGAGTCCTAGATTACTCCTTAATCCCAGTACACTCTATTCTTTTGTCATAAGCATTTATAAACCTTTAGTGCCACCCAGGCATGCTCCCAGGTGTTTCTTCCCTTCTTCAGTCTACTTTGGTTCACTTTGGTAAGTCTTGCTATTCCTAAACTCACTTTGGGTCTCAGTTATTTTAGGAACTCATGCCAGTAGTTTCACAGTGTATTTTAATGCCCTAGCTTTCATATGATGTTGTTATAAAGATAAGTAACTTACTGCTTTTTAGTCTTCTGCTGACCTTGTAGACTTGAACTTAATTAAAGTAGGTAGAACCTTGGATTTATTGCAGTGGTGTTTAAAAGTATTCTTGTCCTCAATAAGCATCTTAATCAGAAAAGAGAGAGAAGGAGTACAATTAAAAAACCCTGCTGGTCATGGTGGTGAGACGAGGAACCGATGCTGGGCCTGTCCCTTCCTCCTTAGTTTAGCTTGCAGTGTTTTCTTTACTCTGTTACCAGTTCATACCAATATCTCCTCTCTTTCTAGTTCCTCTTCCAAGCGTGCAGTGTGAAGGGCTTAATTCATATTATTCATGCCTCTTCCTGTAGTGTGAATCTATTTCTGACTTCTTCCTCAGGCCAATTTTGAATCAGTGTACAGTAGTAGACAAAAAATATGTATATTAAAATTCACCTCTAATAATCTGCACTTACCTCTTTTTAAAGCAATTTTACATGTATTCAGTTCAGTTCAGTTCAGTCACTCAGTCATGTCTGACCTCTTGAGAACCCCTGGACTGCAGCATGCCTCCCTGTCCATCATCAACTCACAGAGTTTACTCATGTCCACTGTGTCGGTGATGCCATCCAACCATCTCATCCTCTGTCATCCCCTTCTCCTGCTGCCCTCAATCTTTCCCAGTATCAGGGTCTTTTCAAATGAGTCAGCTCTTCGCATCAGGTAGCCAAAGTATTGGAGTTTCCACTTGAGCATCAGTCCTTCCAATAAATATTCAGGACTGATCTCCTTTAGAATGGACTGGTTGGATCTCCTTGCAGTCCAAGGGACTCTCAAGAGTCTTCTCCAACACCATAGTTCAAAACCATCAATTCTTCAGTGCTCAGCTTTCTTTTAGTCCAACTGTCACATCCATACATGACTCCTGGAAAAACCATAGCTTTCACTAGCCTTTGTTGGCAAAGTAATGTCTCTGTTTTTTAATAAGCTGTCTAGGTTGGTCGTAACTTCTCTTCCAAGGAGCGGAACAAATGTCTTTTAGTTTCATGGCTGCAGTCACCATCTGCAGTGATTTTGGAGCCCAAGAAAATAAAGTCTCTGCATGTTTCCCCATCTATTTGCCATGAAGTGATGGGACCAGATGCCATGATCATAGTTTTCTGAATGTTGAGTTTTAAGGCAAGTTTTTCACGGCTGAGTTTTCCAAATTTGCTGGCATATCAAGTGCAGCACTTTCACAGCATCATCTTATAGGATTTGAAATAGCTCAACTGGAATTCCATCACCTCCACTAGCTTTGTTCATAGTGATGCTTCCTAAGGCCCCCTTGACTTCACATTCCAGGGTGTCTGGCTCTAGGTGAGTGATCACACCATCGTAATTATCTGGGTCATGAAGATCTTTTTTGTACAGTTTTTCTGTGTATTATTGCCACCTCTTCTTAATATCTTCTGCTTCTGTTGGGTCTGTATAATTTGTTTCCTTTATTGTACCCATCTTTGCATGAAATGTTCCCATGGTATCTCTGATTTTCTTGAAGAGATCTCTAGTCTTTCCCATTCTGTTGTTTTCCTCTATTTCTTTGCACTGATCACTGAGGAAGGCTTTCTTATCTCTCCTTGTTATTCTTTGGAACTCTGCATTCAAATGAGTGTATCTTTCCTTTTCTCCTTTGCCTTTTGCTTCTCTTCTATTCACAGCTATTTGTAAGGTCTCCTCAGATAACCATTTTGCCTTTTTGTATTTCTTTTCCTTGGGGATGGTCTTGATCCCTGCCTCATGTACAATGTCATGAACCTCCGTCCATAGTTCTTCAGGCACTCTATCAGATCTAATCCCTTGAATCTATTTGTTACTTCCACCATATAATTGTAAGGGATTTGATTTAGGTCATACCTGAATGATCTAGTGGTTTTCCCTGCCTTCTTCAATTTAAGTCTGAATTGGCAATAAGGAGTTCATGGTCTGTGCCACAGTCAGCTCCCAGTCTTGTTTTTGCTGACTGTGTAGAACTTTTCCATCTTTGGCTGCAAAGAATATAATCAATTTCTATTAGTTTTGAATAATTTTAAAAAAAATATTTAGTTGGGTAGATATTATTACCATCCCTTGTTAAAGACGTGGAAGCTAAAACTCAAGAGAGGTAAAGAAATTGGCCTCAGGTGAAAAAAACTTGTGAATATTAGAGGGAAGATTTGAACCCAGACAGTCTGGCATCAGAGTCTACATGCTTTACAGGCTTTCTGTCTATACTCTCTCTCTCTCTTGTGATTCTGTTCTCTCTCAGAGGCTACAGATGCAACTGGGGTTCTAGCAGAGGATAAAATGAATTTCAGATAAAGCAAATTAATGTGGATCTAATAGATCTAATGAGGCTCTATACATGATGAAGCTGCTGCTTTTGCCACTGCTGCTGAGGGAACCACCATCTACTGGTGGTTTTTACCATGTGCCTGCACATCGGCTCATGTAACCCACTGCTGACCTTGTCACTTTCTGGCTGTGTAACTATTACTATAAAGAAGTTCCATAGAAACAGTGTAATTCTCCTCCAACTTTCAATCGTTTATATAGAGCCATAGTTTTAGAAACATAATTTAATAAAAATTTTAAAGATATATTTTGAATACCTCCTTGATGCAAAATATTTTCACAAGTACCAAATAGAATACAGCAATAAGTAAAGCAGTCTTTATACTCAGTGAGCTTGAGTTAATGTGACACAAATTTGCTAAACCATTTCTTTCTTGACTTCCCATTAATTAGCTGTGGAGCCTCCCTCACAGTCATAAAAATGCATCTTTCCAATTTCCTGCTGGTGCAGAGGTGTAATAGATCAATGGCCCCAGCTGCTGGGCTCTGAAATCCATCACTGTGTTAGTACAGAGACTACAATTCTCAGCGGCCCCTTCCAGCTAAGGATGTATTGTGGCAGTGATATTTAGACCCACTCCTGGTAGCTGTAAGATGCCACTGACACATGACTTGGCTAAGGGCTCTCCATCATCAGCCTTGCCAAACTTTAGCACAGCTCCCTGCATACTAAGATGTCCAGTTAGCCTTACTCCTTTCCCTCTCTTCTTCATTGTGATTAGATCTACATCCCAGTCGGAAGGTGACCCTAGTCAACTCTGGCTTTTCCTCAATTTTGTCTCATAGGCATTTCCCCTAATTAATTTCCTGCAGTCTGGTATCTGCTTCTTAGAGGTCACAAACGATCACACCTGTTGTTTGGACTTGACTCATACAATTGTAAACTTAAAGTAGTTCGGGAACAATTTAAACAATGAGCTTGTATGTCTAAGCAAAAATAGGTTTGAAAGAACAGAAAGGTCAGCACTCAAAGTTGAACACTATCTCTTTAACTTGATGAGAGGGTAGCTGAGTAAATATTTAACTTTTTGACTGAATTGAAATGGCAGTAAAATAAATTTGCTAATGAGTCATCCAGGGAAAATACCCTGATAATTAATTTTCTCACAAGGTCTGGAAAAGGGTTTGATAACCTATTAGAAGAGGGCTTAGTCAAATTTGAAATGCCATTTTTCAATGGCATTTTATTTTTGTAAAATAAAGTTTTATATGTTGCATATGGGTGGTTTCTCAATGTTGTTGTCCATTCATTCAGTTGTGTCCGATTCTGTGACCCCATGGACTGCAGCACACCAGGCTACCCTATTCATCACCATCTCGCAGAGCTTGGTCAAACTCATGACCGTGGAGTCAGTGATGCCATCCAACCATCTCATCCTCTGTGGTCCCCTTCTCCTCCTGCCTTCAATCTTTCCCAGCATCAGGGTCTTTCCTAATGAGTTAGCTCTTCACATAAAGTGGCTAAACTACTGGAGCTTCAGCTTCAGCATCAGTCCTTTCAATTAACATTCAGGACTGATTTCCTTTAGGATGGACTGGTTGGATCTCCTTGCAGTCCAAGGGACTCTCAAGAGTCTTCAACACCACAGTTCAAAAGCATCAATTCTTCAGCACTCAGCTGTCTTTACAGTGAAACTCTCACATCCATACATGACTACTGGAAAAACCATAGCTTAGGCTAGACAGACCTTTGTTGGCAAAGTAATGTCTCTGCTTTTTAATATGCTGTCTACTGCAAGGAGATCTAGCCAGTCCATTCTAAAGGAAATCATTCCTGGGTGTTCATTGGAAGGACTGATGCTAAAGCTGAAACTCCAGTACTTTGGCCACCTCATGCGAAGAGTTGACTCTGAAAAAGATTGAGGCTGGGAGGGATTGGGGGCAGAAGGAGAAGGGGATGACAGAGGATAAGATGGCTGGATGGCATCACTGACTCGATGCACATGAGTGTGAGTGAACTCCGGGAGTTGGTGATGGACAAGGGAGGCCTGGCGTGCTGCAACTCATGGGGTCGCAAAGAGTCGGACACGACTGAGTGACTGAACTGACTGACTGAACTAGGTTTGTCGTAACTTGTCCTCCTCAATAAGAGAGCAGAATTGAGAAGTTGTACCAGGGCCTGCTAAGACTAAGATATTTACTATCTGGATTTCTATAGCTATAGCTGATTAACTCCTGCACCAAGATTCCAACTCATAGAGAGCAAGGATTCTGTCTATCTTGGTCACTACTCTATCCTTAGGATTTAAAATAGTACTCACACAACAGGCTATCAATAAATACATGTTGAATGATTAAATTCACTAATAATAGTCACGTTGTTGTTGTTCAGTCGCTCAGTCATGTCTGACTCTGTGACCCCATGAACTGCAGCACGCCAGGCTTTGCTGTCAATCACCAACTCCCAGAACTTGCTCAAACTCATGCCCATTGAGTCGGTGATACCATTCAAACATCTTGTCCTCTGTTGTCCCCTTTTCCTCCTGCCTTCTGTCTTTCACAGCATCAGGGTCTTTTCCAATGAATCAGCTCTTTGTATCAGGTGGCCAAAGTAGTAGAGTTTCAGCTGTACCATCAGTCCTTCAAATGCATATTCAGCATTGATTTTCTTTAGGATTGACTGGTTGGATCTCCTTGCAGTCCAAGGGACTCTCAAGAGTCTTCTCCAACACCACAGTTCAAACGCATCTTTTCTTCACTACTCAACCTTCTTTCTTGTCCAACTCTCATATCCATACATAACTACTGAAAAAACCATTGCTTTGACTATACAGATCTTTCTTGGCAAAGTAGTGTCTCTGCTTTTTAATGTGCTGTCTAGGTTGGTCTAGCTTTTCATCCAAGGAGCAAGTGAACTTTAATTTCATGGCTGTAGTCACATCCTCAGTGATTTTGGAGCCCAAGAAAATAAAGTCTGTCACTGTTTCCATTGTTTCCTCATCTATTTGCCATGAAGTGATGGGACCAGATGCCATGATCTTAGTTTTCTGAATGTTCAGTTCTAAGCCAGCTTTTCCACTCTCCTTTTTTACCTTCGTCAAGAGTTTCTTTAGTTCCTCTTTGATTTCTGCCATAAGGGTGGTATCATCTATATATAGATTATTGATATATTATTAATAATAATTCTCTAAGATTATCTAATTTTCACAGATTTCCTCAACTTTTTACTAAAAATTTTATTGGCATTTTATATTTGAAGACTTAATAGTCTCTTTTAATTTGGAGCAATGTTACTTTTTTTTAATTGAAGTATAGTTGATTTATAATACTATATGTTTCAGGTGTACAGCATAATGATTCACAATTTTTAAAGATTATACTTCATTTGAAGTTATAAATTATCAACTATATTCCCTGTGTTGTACAGTATATCATTGTAACATTTATTTTATGTGTGCATGCACGCTGAGTCACTTCAGTCATTGTCTGACTCTTTGTGACTCTATGGACTGTGTAGTCCCCCAGGCTCTATCCATGGGATTCTCCACTAAGAATACTGGAGTGAGTTGTCCTGCCCTTCTCCAGGGGATCTTCCTGACCCAGGGATTGAACCTGCATCTCTTGCGCTGCAGGCAGTCTTTACCGCTGAACCACCAGGGAAGATCCATTTCTTTTATACATAATAGTTTGTACCCCTTAGTCCCCTACCCCTATCTTGACCCTTCCTCACTTCCTTCTCCCCACTGGTAACCACTAAATTGTTCTCTATAACTGTGAGTCTGTTTCTTTTTTGTTATATTCACTAGTTTGTTTTTTTAGATTCTTCATGTAAGTGATAACATATACTATGTCTTTCTGTTTAACTTTTTGTTTTTCTTGAGATTTTAAAGATACTTGGTCAGTTGTTCTGTATAGTGTCTCATAGTCTTAATTTGTCTGAATATTTCTTTATGACATGTTTTTAATTTACTTTTCCATCCCCTGTATTTTTTTTTTTAACTGAAAGTTAAGTCTACAGGCTTAATTGGGTTAAGTTGGACATGGGGGTGGGTGTGCTTTGTAGAATTACTAGTCACTTCTTATTTCATCTCATCAGGAGACATAAATGCCAGCTTGCCACCCTCTTGGTAACACTAATTTTAAGTTGGTTAGGGTAAAAAGACCCTATAGCTCTCCATTCCAATTGTCTACTTTCCCCTTGGAAATTAGCAAAAGCCCTGTAGACTAATACATTGTCACACTGCCTATCACTGACCAAATAAATTATTTCCTTGATTTTGTAAAATGGTGATCATCTAACTAACTTCTAACTCTCCTTCCATGTATGTATACTAGCCTTCATTCTTCTGTAAAAGTCTAATTGCTGAGGCATCATACCTTGTGTTCTGTTTTTTTTTTTTTAATTTGAAAAACATAGTTAAAGTAAAGAAAATGGAAACCTACAGCAAGGCAGATTTTATTTTATTTTATTTTTTAATTTTTACGTTATTTTACTTTATAATAAGTTAATATGCCAGTCAAAGGAATTTTTTTATGTGGAATATTTTCCTTTTAAGAAAGATTAGAGGCACTTAAGTATTAAACAGAGGCTGGATGAAATTATCTAGCTCACTTTCTTTAAGAAAATAGTAATTTTTATTTTAAAATTTTGCTTATTTTTTAAAGAAAGAACTGAAATTTTATAGTCTATAAATCCTCAGTTCCAAGTCTTAGATCATTTGTTCTTGTTGTTTTAGTTGCTAAGTCATATCCAACTCTTTGTGACCCCATGGACTGTAGCCCACCAGGCGTCTCTGTTCATGGGATTTATCAGGCAGAAATACTAGAATGGGTTACCATTTCCTTCTCCAGGAGATCTTCCTGACCCAAGAATTGAACTCATTTCTCCTGCACTGCAGGTGGATTCTTTACCACTGAGCCACCTGGGAAGCCCATATCTTCCTTACTCTATGTATAGAGTATATTGTGAAAAATTTATGCTTTGAAATTGTTTCTTGAGGGCTTGTGTTACATACTCTTCACTTTCCCCTTTCCTTTCCTCTTCTCTCCTCTCCTTTCCTGTCGTTACCCTTTTATGTTTTCCCCTTCTTTCTCTCTTTCTCTCTTTCTTTCTGATATGTGCTTTTGGAACATGTTTAGGCTAAAGAAGGAAATGTCTCTTGTCATTTTAATGGAACACTCAGATTATTGCTAAGCAGCTAGTTCCATAGACACATGGAAAGAAAGTGGTCAGTTTATCATAGTTTCCTGTACAATTCTCTTTAGTTGCCTGCTTTTGAACTTCAGGCCCATTTTAATACATCAAGGGAGAGAGTTGAAATAAAGCAGCTCTTGGATTAAAATGATGGAGAGAGAAGAAAAGGGGTTGCCTTTTGTATTCAAAATTGGCCTGAGATGACCTAACACTTAGCCTGGACATTTGAGATTTGTTCCCCTGTTTCTTGCACATTCAGACTCTGCTTTAGATTGGGACTGTTATAACGAAAGTCCAGCTTGATGCTCACCTGGCCTGTTACTCTATCTCTGAGCATTACCCAACTTGAAAACTGACTCACTAGCCTTTGGTTAGCATCTAAGGAGTAGCTCCAGGATTCCAGGCCTCATGCTGGGCTCCTGAGGTTTCAAGGGCCTCAGGTGAACTAGTCCCCACTTTGTGCAGCTGACATCTTCACAGGGCAGAATGATAGCATGTGAATGAACTGACAAGATGATTTCATTTAAATAGTAAAACAGGGCCACCTGATGGAAGATGATGGGGGAGCTCCTTTACAGAGACTAGCCAGGATGGGCCTCCTTAGACAAGACTTGAATTATAAGAATAAATCACCCCTGCATCTGGGAATGGATGGACATTCCAGGCAGGGGAAACTGCAGGGGAAACTGCAAAGACCCTGAGGTGGAGATTAATTTGGCATGTTGGGGTAGCAGTAGGAAGGCCAGTGTGATTGGGGCATAATGAGCAGGGAAGAGAATGGAAAGGAAGGAAGATTTCAGAAGCAGTCAGGGTCCTGATCACATAGGCCTTGGAAGTTAGGCTGAGAACTTTGGAATTTGTTCTGATTTTAAAGGGAAGTCATGAGCATATTTAACAGAGACCATGACATCTGATTTATGTTCTTTAGAAGAGCACTCTGGTTGCTCTGGACTGGAGGTAGCACAACGTAGAGAAAAATTAGCGGCTATAGTGTCTCCAGACTTAGATATAGGCAACTTGATTTTCAATTTTTGATGGTTCCATTTTGTTCTTAATGTTTTCTCATGTTCTTCTCAAACATGAAGACCAATTTCTGTCCTCTGTAAAATGAAAATTTTGGTATTTGAGAATATTAGGAAATATGATCAGAGACTAAAGAGAATAAAGGAGAAAATAGATTTTAATGGCATATGATATACTTGATTCAATGAGACAATGAATGCATTCATTCAATAAATATTGAGGGTCCTCTCTATGCCAAGCACTGTTGTAAATCTCACCAAAAAATATAGCTGTTTCATACCCTAGTTAATTATTTCCTAAATTGTCATTCTTGTTAATAAACAGACAAACAGAAAACTCACCCAAAGATATGTTTAATAGTTTAAAATTATATCTTGTGTGTCCCTAATCTTTATATTCTCTACCTTTTTTTTCCCTCTGGACTGCTTTTAGCTCTGTCTTCAAAGCATAGGTTCTCTTGCTCCTGTTTTCTCTCAGATGAAGCAATTTAGGACGGGAAATACTTTTTTTTAACACAAACATGAATTTCAATTAGTAGTAGTAACTTTTAGACTAGCTTTCAGATCTGTAATCAGTATAATTGTATAAATGAATTATAGTCGCTTAAAACTTTTTTAAAGCCCAAATGCCCCACCTTAGTGTTCTCTTCTCTAACCCCTTCTGCAGGGACTGGGGTGAAAGCAATGAGATCAGGTTATGCAAGACTGAATCATACATTTGTAGGGGCATATCCTGTTTTTAGTTTAAAGTGATATTCTGTTCCATGTGGATAATTTTTACATTAATTTTTATCTTTCAAAGTGTTGCATTCAAATATAACTTGATTATTGAGTTTTTGGCTCATCCTTAAATCCTACACCTGAGGCAGTTGCCTCTCTCATCTCACCTAGTCCCTATTCTGCTTCCCTCTTCACTTCCAATCTCTCCATTAGCCCAAGCCCCAGCCCTGATCATGTCAGGATATTTTGAAGAGGCTTTTTCTGTGTGAGTCTTATATAATTACAGGTTTAAACATGCTACAGAAAAAGAGGAAAGTTCTACTGGTGTCATTTTTAGAGGAGGACCCTTTAGATTGATATTGACCCTCCAGAAGGTTTCCCAGGTCCTTTTCAACAAGTGTTCTAAAAATGGCACCGTGGTTATAAAAGTTCTCAAACAACATAAGGAGTTTTAAAACTAATAGTACTTTCTTCCTTGTCCTTTTTACCTCTGTTAAAGGAGGAGGAGAAAGGGACAGGGCCAGGGTATTGGCACAGCTTGAAGGCATCTTCTAGAACAGGAATGTATGTTGTTTGCTCAGAGGACGGGTAGGTTTGCATTCATGGCTCACAGTCATGTTATGTTAAAGCCTGACTAGCAGCATGCGTCTTTGTGATTCAAGATGAGGTGAACATTTAGAGTTTCTGGAGGACCCCATGTATGCAGTTGAAAAATAACTGTCAGTCAGTCTTCAGTGCAATCTGGGTTCCTAGTTACTTCATCTCCTCAGATGAAGATCCAGGATGGTTTGATTCTCCCTCTTCTTGCTTTTCTGTGTAAAGCATGAGAATTACTCACAGTATCTGGGTTTGAAACCCAGTTCTTCCCTTGGTTCCTGTGTCGATTCTGGCTTCTCTCTGAACCTCAGTTTCTTCATTTATGAACTGATAATAATAATTCCTCTTACTAATTCACTGGGTACCTATGTCTATGAAATAATGATATCTAGAAGGACTGGCATGAACTAACATGATAGGTGTTCAGTAAATTGTGCTCATGAATCTGTCTAAACTGTATCATGAGATTTTTGTACATTTCTAATCAGTTTTTGCTAGGTGATGGGACAAGGAAGATATGTTTTACGTGCCTATTAGTTATTCTTAGTTATATACAGTATCTAAGACCTTGTACTAACAATTATCTTGTACTTGTAAATATTGGAAATATATATACACACACATTTGAGGCACAGTGGGCTATTGTAGGGATTGTGGTGGTGATATTTTAGTTGCTAAATCATGTAGGGATTGAGGACGTGAAAATTTAACTATGAAAAATGGTTTTAACAACTCAGTTTTCTCATTCGATTGCAGTTCAATCTTGAACAAATATAATGTTTGAGACATGTAAAGCATTTTTTTGTTAGAATGTAGACCATTTTATTATCCTAGAGAAATATTATTTTAAAAGAAAACACAGCTAAATAAAAAATCCAAAATAATAATTTTGACTCTTTGTGAAGATTTAAATGTTTTTATCTTTTATCTTAAGGTACTAAATCAAACTTCTCGACTTGAAATACAACTGCTGGAGAATTCATTATCAACATACAAGCTAGAGAAACAACTTCTTCAACAGACAAATGAAATCTTAAAGATTCATGAGAAAAACAGGTGAGGGTTGTTGTACTGCAAAAATATTTACATATGTACTTATATCTTCTACCTTCTGCCACCTCTTAAAAAAAAAGATCGAAGTAATTTGAAAAAAAAATACAGAGGCAAATTCATTTTTAATATAAAAAGAAATGAGAGTCTAAGGTGACTATTGCTTACGCTCTTGAAATATTTTCTTTTTATAACTTTTAACGCTAATTTATCTAATATTCTGTTGTTCAAATCTTACTATACCCACAAAAATTAATTCTATGACCAAATTTGGTAACAGAAAATATTGTTTCAGCAGAACCAAACTCTACAGTGATAGTGAAAAAAATTGAGCCTCTGAAACTCTAAATTGAATTATCACTTTATCTGCCCTCAGCCATTTACAGACCTACAAGATGGTTGAATTCAGAGTTCTTGTACTAGAGAGAAGCACATTTTCTTTTCAGAAAATTATTTCCCTATCAAGCTTGCTCAAGAGCTGTCTCCCCTCACCCTCCATTTAAAGTCATTAACTCTGAACATAATAAATTTCTTTGGTTAGCTCTATAGACAAATTGATACCAGGGATTAGATCTGATAGACAGAGTGCCTGAAGAACTATGGACAGAGGTTCATGACATTGTACATGAGGAAGTGATCAAAACCATCCCCAAGGAAAAGAAATGCAAAAAGGAAAAATGGTTGTCTGAAGAGGGCTTACAAATAGTGGAGAAAAGAAGAGAAACTAAAGGCAAAGGACAAAAGGAAAGATATACTCATTTGAATGCAGAGTTCCAAAGAATAGCAAGGAGAGATAAAGCCTTCCTCAGTGATCAATGCAAAGAAATAGAGGAAAACAATAGAATGGGAAAGACTAGAGATCTCTTCAAGAAAATTAGAGATACCAAGGGAACATTTCATGCAAAGACGGGCACAATAAAGGACAGAAATGATATAGACCTAACAGAAGCAGAAGATATTAAGAAGAGGTGGCAAGAATACACAGAAGAACTGTACAAAAAAGATCTTCACGACCAAGATAACCACGATGGTGTGATCACTCACCTAGAGCCAGACTCCTGGAATGTGAAGTCAAGTGGGCCTTAGAAAGCATCACTATGAACAAAGCTAGTGGAGGTGACTGAATTCCAGTTGAGCTATTTCAAATCCTAAAAGATGATGCTATGAATGTGCTGCACTCAATATGCCAGCAAATTTGGAAAACTCAGCAGTGGCCACAGGACTGGAAAAGGTCAGTTTTCATTCCAATCCTGAAGAAAGGCAATGCCAAAGAATGTTCAAACTATTGCAAAATTACACTTATCTCACACGATAGCAAAGTACTGCTCAAACCTCTCCAAGCCAGGCTTCAACAGTACATGAAGCATGAACTTCCAGATGTTGAAGCTGGATTTAGAAAAGGCAGAGGAACCACAGATCAAATTGCCAACATCTGTTGGATCATTGAAAAAATAAGAGAGTTCCAGAAAAATATCTCCTTCTGCTTTATAGACTATGCCAAAGCCTTTGACTGTGTGGATCACAACAAACTCTGGAAAATTCTTCAAGAGATAGGAATACCAGACCACCTGACCTACCTCCTGAGATATCTGTATGCAGATCAAGAAGCAACAGTTATAACTGGACATGGAAAAACAGACTGGTTCCAAATAGGGAAAGGAGTATGTCAAGGCTGTATATTGTACCCCTGCTTATTTAACTTACATGCAGAGTGCATCATGTGAAATGCCAGGCTGGATGAAGCACAAGCTGGAATCAAGATTGCTGGAGAAATATCAATAACTTTGGATAGGCAGATGATACCACCCTTATGGCAGAAGCAAAGAAGAACTAAAGAGCCTCTTGATGAAAGTGAACGAGGAGAGTGAAAAAGTGGGCTTAAAACTCAACATTCAGAAAACGAAGATCATGGCATCTGGTCCCATCACTTCATGGCAAATAGATGAGGAAACAATGAAAACAGTGACAGACTTTATTTTGGGGGGCTCCGAAATCACAGCAGATGGTGACTGCAGCCGGTGACTGCAGCCAAGAAATTAAAAGACTCTTGCTCCTTGGAAGAAAACTTAGGACCAACGTAGACAGCATATTGGAGAAGGCAATTGCATCCCACTTCAGTACTCTTGCCTGGAAAATCCCATAGATGGAGGAGCCTGGTGGGCTGCAGTCCATGGAGTCACGAAGAGTCAGACACGACTGAGCGACTTCACTTTCACTTTTCACTTAAATGCATTGGAGAAGGAAATGGCAACCCACTCTAGTGTTCTTGCCTGGAGAGTCCCAGGGACGGAGGAGCCTGGTACTATGGGGTCGCACAGAGTTGGACACGACTGAAGCGACTTAGCAGCAGCTGCAGACAGCATATTAAAAGCAGAGACAGTACTTTGCCAACAGAGGTCCACCTAGTCAAAGCTCTGATTTTTCCAGTAGTCTTGTATGGGATGTGAGAGTTGGACTGTAAAGAAAGCTGAGTGCCGAAGAACTGATGCTTTTGAAGTCTGGTGTTAGAGAAGACTTGAGATTTCCTTGAAGTACAAGGAGATCCAGCCAGTCCATCCTAAAGGAAATCAGTCCTGAATATTCATTAGAAGAACTGATGCTGAAACTGAAACTTCAATACTTTGGCCACCTGCTGCCAAGAACTGACTCATTGTAAAGGACCCTGAGGCTGGGAAAGATTGAAGGCAGGAGAAGGGGATGACAGAGGATGAGATGGTTGTATGGCATCACCGACGTGATGCACATGAGTTTGAGTAGGCTCCAGGAGTTGTTGATGGACAGAGAAGCCTGGCATGCTGCAGCTGGGTTCGCAAAGAGTCAAACATAACTGAGCGACTGAATTGACTGAACTGATAGATATATTTTATAAACAATTAATCATCTCAGGTAAGTGAAATGAGTCTTACAGATCTTGCAACCAGGATGATTTATAAACTCATTATTTTGAAATTACTAACATTCATGATGGACAATTCAATCAAAATGCTGACCTCTGTAGGACAAATACGTTTTATATTAACTGTATTTTCTTCTGGCTATTTGGACAGCTTGAAGTTTCAATTCTTAGGTATTATTTGATTTAAAGATCGTTATTTGATTTAAAGATCATTGTGTTGCTACAAACTAGTTCAATACCATTGTCTTGGTGGAACAGGAGTTTCCACCATATTCCAAACCAAAAAAACACCTGCAATGAACTGCTAGTTCTCCTCTTCACCTTTCAGATGAGGAAGCAGACTCAGTGGAAGTGAGTGATCTGGCCCAGCTCAAGCAGCTTCCCAGTGGCACAGCTGGGAATGTAATCCATGTTCTTTCTTCCTAGTCCTATTTTTTCCACTGTGGCCCATCCTCACAATACTGTCTGCAACCTAGAAGGAATTCCCAACTTTATGCTAAGTGCAGACTTTAATGACAATGATTATAGTTACACGTTTATGAAGAAGATAAACGCGACTTTGGTATAGAGTCCGAATGGGGTCACTCCATGTTCTGTGACTTGTATTTCTAAGTTCTACGTTCATTTATCTTTGTACTGTGTCATGGGGTAAACTGTGTAACTATAAATAAACTCGATAGGACTTGACCCTGAACTAGTTGCATGATGAAATGTTCTGGAACTGAAAATCCTGTTTAAAAGTACCAAAACCTCCCTGCAGATTCGCAGTAACCAGAGACATACACGTGACAGGTATACTTTACTGCAACTATCCCTTGGTTTAGGGTCCCACCATGCTTTAACTTAGTTACTAAAAGCACATCTCATTTATAATCATGTTTCAAGATGCTATTGTGAAAGATTTGTCTTTGAATGAAGAAGTAAAATAATGACAGTTTTGCCTTATTTTTAGGTTGTTTTTAGAATTCTGTAAATAATACACATTTACTGTAGAAAATGAGAAATTTGAGAAGAAAATTAAAAACCATGACCCCATCACATTGAGAGAGCTTCATGTGTTGCTGTAAAAAAAACATAAATATATTTTCTTAAAAACTTGTATCATGCTGTACACAATGTTTTGCAGCCTTCCTTCTTTGGAGATAGATACCTTTTTAAATCAGTAATGATTCCTCTATTATAATTCTTAAAAACTACATATTATTTCATTTTATAGATGTAACCAAGGGTGGTTTTGATTCATCTCTCATTAAGTGTGTTACCACATATGGTTTCTTTGTTTAAAAAGAAAGTCATCAACATGAATTTATGTTATTCATTTCTCCACCTGCTGATATGCCTGTTATCTCTTTGTCTGTATCTAACACTGTAGCTGTCAGGATACCTTAAAGAAACTGGGAAGCCTGAAAGGGCTCACCCTTTACTACAAAATCAAATGATTTTCTTAAGTGTCACTTGTACTCAGCTCTTTCCATCTCTCTTTGTCTCTCTCTTCTCTTTCCCTCCCTCCTGCTCAGAGTCATCCTTTCTCTTTTTCTCCTTCTTTTTTCAAGATTATAGCAATTCCATTTTGTAGCAGTACAGGCCTTTCAAAATGTATTCAAGGATTTAGGTTTTAACTTGAAATTCATTTTTGTGTACATGCTGTAAACAATTTATATGCATTGACCCTCAAGTGTGATGTTGCTGCACATGTGGCTCCTGGGGGTATTTTTCTATCAAAGTGTGGAATCTTCTAGCATTTCCATATCTCTATAATTAGCTGTGTCTTCTGTTGATGGATCCATGTGTGCAATGGAGTGTTGGTGGGACATCTATTCTTAAACCGGGTATAATCTTCCACAAACCAGAACTTCGAAAAAAAGTGTTTTTCTTTATACAAGCCAGAAGTACGTATTTGTGATACACAGCATACTTTCCCTATTATGTTAATTGTTATTGTTTATTTTTGTATGTGAAATGGAATTGGAGAAACTCTGCCAAGGTCTTTCTAGAACAACAAAGAAACGTGGCCCCCTCCCAACACCATTTAAGTGGATCAAAGGTCAAGGTCAAGCACAAAGCTGTTTAAAAATTTTGAAATAGTTTATTGATCATTCCTTCTATTCCTTAAATGAATCTTAATCCTCCAAATGCAACAAGAAGCTATTTCTACATTGAAGCATCTCTGAAATGTAAGAATAACATGCCATTAGTTGGCCAGGTCTGGTTTGGATCAGCTAATACACTTTGCAAAGGGGATTATCTAAATTAAGCTTTGCTTCCTCCCCAAGGAATGTCAGAAGTTGTGTCTGGGTGCGTGACTTACTAGTTTTGAGTATGATGGGGCTTCAGCTGCCAAGTCAGTGAGCCCTTCAGAGAGCCCACCACTTATTTGGCAGAACATGGAGGAATATTTTATAGACAGGATTATGCTACACAGTCATGCTGAGAGGTCCTGCTGATCTGCATCCAGACAAACTGACTGCATCACTTATAGGGTTGAAAATAGAAGGCTGGCCGCATTAGAGTCACTTCTTTCTCCCCTGAATGGTGAAAGGCACAAAGCAGGAGCAGGATTACAGCACTTGCTCTGGTGTTTGTTTGCCTAACAGTCTAGTGGGGGGCGACTCCAGGAAGCTTCCAGTTTGCAATTTTTAGAATTTTTTTTTTTGATTGGAGGCTATGCTAATCTCAATACTTGATTTTGTTCCTTACCTCAAGGAAATAGCACTTAGAAGTAAGAGATCAGTAGCTGGCTCATATAATTGAAATTATACAACCAAGAACTCAAGAAATGGGAAGCATTAATATTTATCATGAACACAAGGTTGTTATTGACAAACTGAGAGATGTAATTGTCAACTTTTTTTTTATTGGATTCCTCCAGTATGTTTCCTGCCACTTCTGCTCAAAAAAATAAAAAGAGTTAGACTGGGAAAGATGTCATAATGCAAATTCCTTCAGCTGAATCAAATATGTAACTGCATCTTTTTGTGGAAAGATATGGTCAGCTGACCCCATTTTAAGGCACTTGTTGATCTCTGACTTAACCCCAGTTGTTTCCAAGGTTGGAACATGGACAAGCAAAAAGAAAAAAAAAATCTAGAAGAAATTCTTTTGCCTCACCAGGGTACACAGAAAGAGAAATCAGCTGTGTACTCCATGTGTACGAAGATGGAACCTTTGAGCTTTCCTGTTCAAACTTGTATCAAATATATAGAATGAAGGAAACTTCAATAAGACTGTTTAGAGTAAAGTGAAACTACAGAAGTGGTGGTCATTTTGACAGTTTCAGAAAAATTATTTACTGCCCACCTATCTAATATCAGGCAGGTGAACATATGAGCTAGGTGCTTTACATACACTACTGCTGATACTCCAACTAATCCTCCAAAGTGTTTATCACCATTTTTATTTTATATTAAGTGAGTTGGACTATAAAGAAAGCTGAACACTGAAGAACTGATGCTTTTAAATTGTGGTGCTGGAGAAGACTCTTGAGAGTCCCTTGGACTGCGAGGATATCCAACCAGTCCGTCCTAAAGGAGATCAGTCCTGAGTGTTCACTGGAAGGACTGATGTTGAAGCTGAAACTCCAATATTTTGGCCACCTGATGCGAAGAGCTGACTCGTTTGAAAAGACCCTGATGCTGGGAAAAATTGAGGGCAGGAGGAGAAGGGGACGATGGAGGATGAGATGGTTGGATGGCATCACCAACTCAATGGACATGGGTTTGGGTGAACCCCGGGAGTTGGTGATGGACAGGGAGGCCTGGCATGCTGCAGTCCATGGGGTCGCAAAGAGTCGGACACGACTGAGTGACTGAACTGAACTGAACTGAAAGTTCCAAGAGGTCAGGTAACTTTCCTGGGACCAAACAGCTGATATATGGCAAAATTAGGGTTCAAGTCCATGATGATTCTCTGTCTTATTATAAAAATGTGTTCCCAATGTAATGCAGCCTGAAGATTAATTGATGTGGTTGTCAAGTTATCCTCTTAGCATAATAAAATACAAATTTGAAGAAAGGAATAGGAATTGGTTTTGGCCTATATATAGATCATTATTTATTCCTTCTAATATTAGAGTAGGCAGTATAACTATTTTACCTTGGGAATTCACTGAACCTATTTGACAAGCTTCATCTATCTTCTAGATAGAGCTTATGGAAAGTTATTGAGTTAATTTTAAGTGATTGAAATCTGCCTAATTTCATGATACTAAATTGCAACTTTCTAACAAATTACTGTAATTGAATAGTGAAGTATTGATTTTTAATACTTAATGTCTAAATAAATGAAAAGTTAAATCAGCCTTTCTAATTAAAGTTATCCTCCATCTGATAAGTTCTTTATAAAATACTGAAGTAAAATCACAGCTCACCAATCACTGTTGATATTGTCAATTCCATCTCCTAAATATTTTTCCAATTGGTCTTGTTCTTTCTATTTACTCTCACTCTGTTTTTTAGGCCAAAATCCCATTAATTTTTGTCTCAGCCATTGCAGTGACCTCTTTGCATGGCTTAATGCCTTAAACTTTTCAAACCTATCATCCAAAAGTCTGCCAAAGTCTTTCTAAAATTCAAGTCACATTATTTTTTCCATTTTTCTCTTTAGATCTCCACATGTACTAGTTCAGCTCAACCCCTAAATCTCTAGATAGCATATGCCCAACCCTCGTCTGATTCTCTGTAATGGACTGAGGAAAGTTGTCAAGTACTTTAGCATGAAACATGGTCCATGATCATTAATATCCTAATTTTATAGCCTTACTTCAGAAGTCTTCTTATATTTTAGAAGTATGGTCTTATAACTAAGAGCAGGAGCTCTGAGATCAGACTGCCCGAATTGGCCTTGATTCTGCTGTAACCTGCTCTGCCACTTATAATTTGTGTGATTTTGGGCAAGTTGTATGGACTTTCTGTGCTTTGGCTGTTCTCATTTGTAACATAGGGTTGATGATAATAGTGCATGGAGTTGATATGAGGATTAATTGAGTTATTGCTTATAAAACACTGATACAGTGCTTGAAACACACAGTAAGTATTTAATCACGCTAGTTATTAGTATCACATTGAAGACTTGATGTTTGTTCAGACATGATTGATGCTTGCCTTGTTGGGCTTCCCTGGTGGCACAGCTGGTAAAGAATCTGACTGCAGTGAGGGAGACCTGGGTTCAATCCCTGGGTTGGGAAGATGTCCTGGAGAAGGGAAAGGCTACCCACTCCAGTATTCTGGCCTGGAGAATTCCATAGACTGTATAGTGCATGGGGTCGCAAAGAGTCGGACACGACTGTGAGACTTTAACTTTAACTTTCTTTTGTCTGGAATGCCCTGTAGAGCTCACACATATCTGTCCCTTCAAAATTCAATGTAGATATTACCCCTTCCAAGAAGCTTTTTTCTGATTCTGCCAAACATATTTGCTTATTACAACTTATGGGATTAAAATCTACCTTGTTTTTTCCTCCTGTTACTTCACTTATCCCATCACATTGGGGTGTGTGTGTGTGTGTGTGTGTGTGTGTGTGTGTGTATCTATCCATGAACCACTAGACTGTGACCTTCTGGAACATAAAAACTGTGCTTATTTCTGTGCTCATGCTCCCAAGCACAGTTCTCTACATACAGTATATATAGTTTTAAATGCTTTTTGAATGTTGACTGATGAACTGGCAAGTGAACTGGCAAATATCCCAACAAATGTCATTTATCTATGTGCACACAAACAAACACAACTTAAAAATATTTTAATAGAAAACACAGATCACATAGTTTACATTAAATATTGTAAACATTTTCATTGTTCTTACCATAAATAAAATACAGATGGCTTTTGTACCACTGTTCTGCATCCCTAAAAGCCCACTGCGTGGCAGCCAAGGTTATCAGTCCACATCCTGAGGTTCACTAATTCAGCCCAATTTTTTCATCTAGACAGTATCTCCTCCGACCATTCTAGACTCATGACTGTTTGCATTTTCTTGGTTAATAAAAAAAAAAAAAAAACCTAACTGATCTAAGTGTTAAATTGTACAGTTCAGTTCAGTTCAGTCGCTCAGTCATGTCCGACTCTTTGTGACCTCATGAATCGCAGCACGCCAGGCCTCCCTGTCCATCACCAGCTCCCAGAGTTCACTCAGATTCACGTCCATCAAGTCCGTGATGCCATCCAGCCATCTCATCCTCTGTCGTCCCTTTCTCCTCCTGCCCTCAATCCCTCCCAGCATCAGAGTCTTTTCCAATGAGTCAACTCTTCGCATGACGTGGCCAAAGTACTGGAGTTTCAGCTTTAGCATCATTTCTTCCAAAGAAATCCCAGGGCTGATCTCCTTCAGAATGGACTGGTTGGATCTCCTTGCAGTCCAAGGGACCCTCAAGAGTCCTCTCCAACACCACAGTTCAAAAGCGTCAATTCTTCGGTGCTCAGCCTTCTTCAGAGTCCAATTCTCACATCCATACATGACTACTGGAAAAAACAATAGCCTTGAATAGATGGACCTTAGTCGGCAGAGTAACATCTCTGCTTTTGAATATGCTATCTAGGTTGGTCATAACTTTTCTTCTAAGGAGTAAGCGTCTTTTAATTTCATGGCTGCAGTCACCATCTGCAGTGATTTTGGAGCCCAAAAAAATAAAGTCTGACACTGTTTCTGCTGTTTTCCCCTCTATTACCCATGAAGTGATGGGACCGGATGCCATGATCTTCGTTTTCTGAATGTTGAGCTTTAAGCCAACTTTTTCACTCTCCACTTTCACTTTCCTCAAGAGGCTTTTTAGTTCCTCTTCACTTTCTGCCATAAGGGTGGTGTCATCTGCATATCTGAGGTGATTGATATTTCTCCCAGCAATCTTGATTCCAGCTTGTGCTTCTTCCAGTCCAGCGTTTCTCATGATGTACTCTGCATAGAAGTTAAATAAGCAGGGTGACAATATACAGCCTTGACGTACTCCTTTTCCTATTTGGAACCAGTCTGTTGTTCCATGTCCAGTTCTAACTGTTGCTTCTACAGATTTCTCAAGAGGCAGGTCACGTGGTCTGGTATTTCCATCTCTCTCAGAATTTTCCACAGTTTATCGTGATGCACACAGTCAAAGGCTTTGGCATAGTCAATAAAGCAGAAATAGATGTTTTTCTGGAACTCTCTTGCTTTTTCCATGATCCAGTAGATGTTGGCAATTTGATCTCTGGTTCCTTTGCCTTTTCTAAAACCAGCTTGAACATCAGGAAGCTCACGGTTCACGTACTACTGAAGCCTGGCTTGGAGAATTTTGAGCATTACTTTACTAGCATGTGAGATGAGTGCAATTGTGCAGTAGTTTGAGCATTCTTTGGCATTGCCTTTCTTTGGGATTGGAATGAAAACTGACCTTTTCCAGTCCTGTGGCCACTGCTGAGTTTTCCAAATTTGCTGGCATATTGAGTGCAGCACTTTCACAGCATCATCTTTCAGGATTTGAAACAGTTCAACTGGAATTCCATCACCTCCACTAGCTTTGTTCATAGTGATGCTTTCTAAGGCCCACTTGACTTCACATTCCAGGATGTCTGGCTCTAGATGAGTGATTACACCATCATGATTATCTGGGTGGTGAAGATCTTTTTTGTACAGTTCTTCTGTGTATTCTTGCCAACTCTTCTTAATATTTTCTGCTTCTGTTAGGTCCATACCATTTCTGTCCTTTATCGAGCCCATCTTTGCATGAAATGTTCCCTTGGTATCTCTAATTTTCTTCAAGAGATCTCCAGTTTTTCCCATTCTGTTCTTTTCCTCTATTTTTTTGCATTGAAGAAGAAGGCTTTATCTCTTCTTGCTATTCTTTGGAACTCTGCATTCAGATGCTTATATCTTTCCTTTTTTCCTTTGTTTTTCACCTCTCTTCTTTTCACAGCTATTTGTAAGGCCTCCCCAGACAGCCATTTTGCTTTTTTGCATTCTTTTTCATGGGGATGGTCTTGATCCCTGTCTCCTGTACAATCAGGCACTATAACTATCAGATCTAGACCCTTAAATCTATTTCTCACTTCCACTGTATAATCATAAGGGATTTGATTTAGGTCATACCTGAATGGTCTAGCGGTTTTCCCTACTTTCTTCAATTTCAGTCTGAATTTGGTAATAAGGAGTTCATGATCTGAGCCACAGTCAGCTCCTGGTCTTGTTTTTGCTGACTATATAGAGCTTCTCTATCTTTGGCTTCAAAGAATATAATCAATCTGATTTCGGTGTTGACCATCTGGTGATGTCCATGTGTAGAGTCTTCTCTTGTGTTGTTGGAAGACGGTGTTTGCTATGACCAGTGCATTTTCTTCGCAAAACTCTATTAGTCTTTGCCCTGCTTCATTCTGCATTCCAAGGCCAAATCTTCCTGTTACTCCATGTGTTTCTTGACTTCCTACTTTTGCATTTAGTTGCTCAGTTTCCAACTGAGCAACTCTTTGCAACCCCATGGACTGCAGCAAGTAGCAAGGCAGTCTTTCCTGTCTATCACTGACTCCTGGAGCTTGCTCAGACTGTCCATCAAGTTGGTGATGCCATCCAACCATCTCATCCTCTGTCGTCCCCTTCTCCTCCTGCCTTCAATCTTTCTCAGCATCAGGGTCTTTTCCAATGAGTCAGTTCTTCGTATCAGATTGCCAAAGCATTAGCATTTCAGCTTTAGCATCCGTCTTTCCAATGAATATTTAGGACTGATCTCCTTTAGGATGGAGTGCTTGGATCTCTTTGCAGTCCAAGGGACTCTCAAGAGTCTTCTCTAAAACCACGGTGCAAAAGGATCAATTCTTCCACACTCAGCTTTCTTTATAGTTCAACTCTCACGTCCACTCACGACTTCTGGAAAAACCAAAGCTTTGACTAGAGGGACCTTTGTTGGCAAAGTTATGTCTCTGTTTTTTAATATGCTGTCTAAGTTGGTCAAAAGTTTTCTTCCAAGGAGCAAGTGTGTTTTAATTTCATGGCTGCAGGCACCATCTGCAGTGATTTTGGAGCCCCCCAAAATAAAGTCTGTCAGTTTCCATTGTTTCTTCATCTATTTGCCATGAAGTGATGGGACCAGATGCCATGATCTTAGTTTTTCTGAATGTTGACTTTTAAGCCCACTTTTTCACTCTCCTCTTACACTTTCATCAAGAGGCTCTTTAGTTCTTTGTTTCTGCCATAAAGGTGGTGTCATCTGCATATCTGAGGTTATTGATATTTCTCTCACCAATCATGAGTCTGGCTTGTACTTCATTCAGCCTGGCATTTTGCCTGATGTACTCTGCATATAAGTTAATAAGCAGGGGAACAATATACAGCCTTGACATACTCCTTTTCCTATTTGGAACCAGTCTGTTGTTCCTTGTCTACTTGTAACTGTTGCTTCTTGACTTACATACATATTTCTCAAGAGGCAGGTAAGGTGGTCTGGTATTCCCATATCTTTAAGAATTTTCCAGAGTTTGTTGTGATCCACACAGTCAAAGGCTTTGGTATACTCAATAAAGCAGATGTTTTTCTGGAAATCTCTTGCTTTTTCAATGATACAGTAGCTGTTGGCATTTTGATCACTTTCCTCTGCCTTTTCTAAATCCATCTTGAACATCTGGAAGTTCATGGTTCATGTACTGCTGAAGCCTGGCTTGAAGAACTTTGAGCATTACTTTGCTAGCATGTGAGATGAGTGCATTTATGCGGTAGTTTGAACATTCTTTGGCACTGCCTTTCTTCAGGATTGGAATGAAAACTGACCTTTTCCAGTCCTGTGGCCACTGCTGATAATATTTTTATTTTTATTAGGCATTCTATAGTTAAAAGTTCTATGTCAAGTTTTGGGGAAGTCTAAATTAAATAAATAATTTTATTATGATGCATCCCTTAGAATTGGTGTTCCATGGAACTGCAATTTATGGAAAGTGTGCGTTGTTCAGTTGTGTCCGACTCTTTGTGATCCCATGGACTATATAGTCCATAGAATTCTCCAGGCCAGAATACTGGAGTGGGTAGTCTTTCCCTTCTCCAGGGGATCTTTCCAACCCAAGGACTGAGCCCAGGACTCCCGCATTGCAGGTAGATTCTTTACCAGTTGAGCCACAAGGAAAACTGTGTGCCTGTATTTATTCAAATTGAACTTGAAATCTGAACAGTTTCCTCAGAGGATTTTTAGTACTTCCTGTTTCTCTTCTTTCTGGAAACACTTTGAGAAGAGACATACATAGAATTTTGGCATTCAACTTCTAGTTTGAGGCAGAGGTACACTTCAATGAAGAATAAAATAAGCTAAATACTCCAGACTTTTAACTTCAGTAAAAGGTTCTAATTGAGTATATACAAAGCCCTTTTTGACGTTTTTGGCTGACTTTTCCTCCTAATTTTTACAGTCTGCCTCCTCCAACATATCTCATGGAAAACACTGGCATTTCAAATCATTCAACAGACCTTGAAACTTTCACAGAAAAAGTTCTCCCTTTCAGATTGTCTCCTACAGTAGAGTTTGTACCACAGCAGCAACTGGATTCACAGTAGTGACATTTCCTTAAGTCCTCTGTGTGTAAATGTAGCCCTCAAACAAGGAGGTAGGTGTCAGTAATATAGAAACCTTCTCATTGTCATCGGCCTGAATTTCCTCAGAGCTCTTTCAATTTTTAAATTATTTTTAATCTGTATGTTGCTTACATGCGTTGCAAATATGGTTTTCAAAGAATATTCTTTCCTCACCCGTACTCAAACAAGGGCATACTAAGTTCAGGTTAAATTTATATTGAATTTTCTAACTTGAATGTAGTAAATTGTTTCTTAAAATAAAAAGTTAAATATTTCTGTAATTCAAATGTGGACAGAAGCATAGATCACTACAGGTAAACATTCAGCAAATAAACTTTTTAAAGTTTGGGGCAGATAAGAATAAGCTAAATATTCTGTGGAAGCCAGAAGCTAAGAAGAAAAAAATACATATACAACCTCATAACACTAAAAATTCTTCCTAAAAAATAGGCTGAAAAATAAACAACAAACTAGAGAACATATTGGTGATATATACTACAAAATTTTAATACCCATTAAGGAACTTACATGAGGAGTTAATGATATTAGAGAAACAATCCAATAAAAAATGACAAAGATACATAAATAGGCTAGTCCCAGAAGAAGAATCCAAATAGTCAATAACCAAGAAAGATGTACAATATAACCTCTTAGGTAAACAAGGTTAATAAAATGGATAGCAAAGTTTGAGGAAATTAGAAAGCCCATGAACACTTGGGGAGAATGTAAAATTTGCTGATAATTATCAATATATTTGAATATATAAAATAATACATAAAGTACTACTGAGCTGTGAATTTTAGTGCATTTCTAGCAATGAATGAGGTATAGCATATAGTTAAATATATAATATATCCATGATAAGTTGCTATAAAGTAGAAATAAACCCAGCATTTTAAAAATAGTTACAATCTATACACATATGCATACATGATATAAATAGGTACTTGTGCATATGTGTAATTGCATATGGGTGTGTATCTCTGTAACCACACAGATAAATATGTACTCTCTATCTACACATGTATATTTTAATATATTCATTAAAAAGTCTGGAAGAATAGGTACCAAACTGCAAATCTGTTAATGATGATTCTCTGCAGGGGGTGGGGGAATATGGAATTAGGGATTTTTAATTTCAATTTATACACTTCTGTACAATTTAACAGAAGACCATCCCCATGGAAAATAAATGTAAAAAAGCAAAAATGGCTGTTGGGGGAGGCCTTACAAATAGCTGTGAAAAGAAGAGAAGTGAAAAGCAAAGGAGAAAAGGAAAGATATAAGCGTCTGAATGCAGAGTTCCAAAGAATAGCAAGAAGAGATAAGAAAGCCTTCTTCAGCGATTAATGCAAAGAAATAGAGGAAAAGAACAGAATGGGAAAAACTGGAGATCTCTTGAAGAAAATTAGAGATACCAAGGGAACATTTCATGCAAAGATGGGCTCGATAAAGGACAGAAATGGTATGGACCTAACAGAAGCAGAAAATATTAAGAAGAGTTGGCAAGAATACACAGAAGAACTGTACAAAAAAGATCTTCACCACCCAGATAATCATGATGGTGTAATCACTCATCTAGAGCCAGACATCCTGGAATGTGAAGTCAAGTGGGCCTTAGAAAGCATCACTATGAACAAAGCTAGTGGAGGTGATGGAATTCCAGTTGAACTGTTTCAAATCCTGAAAGATGATGCTGTGAAAGTGCTGCACTCAATATGCCAGCAAATTTGGAAAACTCAGCAGTGGCCACAGGACTGGAAAAGGTCAGTTTTCATTCCAATCCCAAAGAAAGGCAATGCCAAAGAATGCTCAAACTACTGCACAATTGCACTCATCTCACATGCTAGTAAAGTAATGCTCAAAATTCTCCAAGCCAGGCTTCCGTAGTATGTGGACCGTGAGCTTCCTGATGTTCAAGCTGGTTTTAGAAAAGGCAAAGGAACCAGAGATCAAATTGCCAACATCTACTGGATCATGGAAAAAGCAAGAGAGTTCCAGAAAAACATCTATTTCTGCTTTATTGACTATGCCAAAGCCTTTGACTGTGTGCATCACAATAAACTGTGGAAAATTCTGAGAGAGATGGAAATACCAGACCACGTGACCTGCCTCTTGAGAAATCTGTAGAAGCAACAGTTAGAACTGGACATGGAACAACAGACTGGTTCCAAATAGGAAAAGGAGTACGTCAAGGCTGTATATTGTCACCCTGCTTATTTAACTTCTATGCAGAGTACATCATGAGAAACGCTGGACTGGAAGAAGCACAAGCTGGAATCAAGATTGCTGGGAGAAATATCAATCACCTCAGATATGCAGATGACACCACCCTTATGGCAGAAAGTGAAGAGGAACTAAAAAGCCTCTTGATGAAAGTGAAAGAGGAGAGTGAAAAAGTTGGCTTAAAGCTCAACATTCAGAAAACGAAGATCATGGCATCCGGTCCCATCATTTCATGGGCAATAGATGGGGAAACAGTGGAAACAGTGTCAGACTTTATTTTGGGGGGCTCCATAATCACTGCAGATGGTGATTGCAGCCATGAAATTAAAAAATGCTTACTCCTTGGAAGAAAAGTTATGACCAACCTAGATAGGATATTCAAAAGCAGAGACGTTACTTTGCCGACTAAGGTCCATCTAGTCAAGGCTGTGGTTTTTCCTGTGGTCATGTATGGATGTGAGAGTTGGACTGTGAAGAAGGCTGAGCACCAACGAATTGATGCTTTTGAACTGTGGTGTTGGAGAGGACTCTTGAGAGTCCCTTGGACTGCAAGGAGATCCAACCAGTCCATTCTGAAGGAGATCAGCCCTGGGATTTCTTTGGAAGAAATGATGCTAAAGCTGAAACTCCAGTACTTTGGCCACGTCATGCGAAGAGTTGACTCATTGAAAAAGACTCTGACACTGGGAGGGATTGGGGGCAGGAGGAGAAGGGGACGACAGAGGATGAGATGGCTGGATGGCATCACTGACTCGATGGATGTGACTCTGAGTGAACTCTGGGAGTTGGTGATGGACAGGGAGGCCTGGCGTGCTGCGATTCATGGGGTCGCAGAGTCGGACACGACTGAACAACTGACCTGAACTGAGCAACTGAACTAAGCTGAATAAAAATATACTGCATGTGCTCTAGAAAACAGTGCACTGGACTTTGGAATTAGCATCCCGGTTTCAGATTAATGCATTTAAACCTAAACTAAATTTGTTGCTAAAGACCATCATCAGGGAAAATATGACTGCTTTGCCTATTGAATTTAGGGCAGTGGAGCTGTCTTGTTCTTCAGATTAACTTTTATATATAAAAGCTTCCATGCCCAGCTGAGATGGCCTCTCCTTAATTAACCGGATAGGGAAAATGTAAGAGAACCAATAAAAGACCTCACGAAACAATGGGATATAATCAATATATTGAGTAAGTAAATTAAATTTAATGGCACAGGGTTTAAGGCAGAAAGAAAATCTCAGTTAATATTTCTTTAATGACTTGGCAAAAAAAATTGTTTTATACATGGAAAAGATGAATAGGTTGAAATATTGTGAAAGACAAGCTCCCTAAAATAACCAGATGGAGAGCAGAAAATAGTAAAGGGATATTAAGTTGATGCCTTGATTCTTGGCTGTTATAATGTAAGTATGTGGAAGTAGATAGAGATTATGTTATAGTAAATCAAAGCGATGAGACTCTAAAGCTGGTTTTCATAACACTGGGTTGTCATGGACAGTTTTCTAGTCTAAGAAGTTAGAACAGTTGGCTTTTTATTTTTGTTCTGATATAGTGTTTGCACAATTTTATACAAGATATTTATAGATTTTTACTTAAAACTAGGCCTTGTAACATCTTGTCATTCTGTATGACTATTTTACTTTAAGAATAAAAAGATGGGATTTTTAAATGCTCTACAGCAAAAATGGTGTATTACAACAATATAATTAGTAAATAGAGATAGTATATGAATATTTTCTGGCAGAAGATTTTTGGATTCAAGCCAGTTTGGAAATACTAAGGAAAGGCTAACTTCCCAAGTAGATAATAACTAATGGATGAGAATTATTAAAGAAAAGAGGATAGTGTTTTTGGAAGCCAAATACGAAGAGGTGGAAGGGAGGGAATGAATAGTATCAAAAAGATAACAATTTTGCCTGAAAAAGTCTAAAAATTGTCATTAATGTAAAGGGTATCCTTAGTAAATAAAGTAAATAGAGAAATACTATAGAATAAAAGCCATTAAAGAGAATCCAACTGAAGAAAAGAGATAAGAAAATGACTTGAAGAGATAATTAGGTGCTAAGACGTGCCATTTGTGAAACAGTGTGGCGTGTTCCCAATTTGCTTATAGTTTTTATTCATTTGATTTTTAATGCATATATTTCATTCTCAATCCTGTGAGATGTCTGTGATGCAAAGCAAATTTCTTCTTTACTTTACATGAATTTGTATTTTAAAATGACAGGCTATGTTGATGTCTTTTAATACCTGGTAGCCATGGTGCATTAAGATTGTTTGGTGAATTATGAATATTAACATTTTTTTTCCAACATGCTAAGTGTATACTCCTTTTACTTGGGAAGTACAGACTTTTTGTTATACAAATCAGAGTTCAGAATTTTTTCCTTTGGCAGTGGGATTTCTTTGATCAACTTTCCATTCTCAGCACTTTCCAAAATTCTGAAAATCAAAATAGAACAAAAACTCCTTTATTGACATCTCAGATAGTAACCATCTTTTATTATATGTCTTCTTGAGAAAAGAATGCTTCAAAAGTGGAAAGTGGGAAAACATGGATGCAAAAAAAGTATTATGTCTGAAACAGAAGTTTCTTGTAGCTGCTTTTTTCTTTCATTTGAAATTTTTTTCCATTTCTCTCTGAAAATAAATGGTTAGAGTGGAAATAGTGTCATTTTATATTTTATATTGGCACTCAGCAACTAATAAATGCAAATTATAACAAAAGCATGGTATTTTCCAAATCAGAATGTTACCTACTAATTAAGAAAACTTAAAAGCCATGCTCATCTTATTTCAGGAACAAAATGATAATTCAGAATTTTTATCTAGTATTTTATGACTATACATCCAAATGTTGCTCTTTTCATTATTATAGTTAAGGTTTCTTGGTAGTATACTGTAACTCTTGTGAATTTGAAAGAAAATTTTCCATAAGTTCACAGACTTGATTTTATAGGCATTTAACATCTGATCATCACCCTAGGAAGAGAAACAAAAATAATTAGAAAGTAAACAGAGAATGAGCTAAGGCATCCATTGTGGTTAATTCTCATATCAGAAGGCCAAAAATTAACAGTCACAGAGAAAACCTCCTCTGACATGCATAGCAAGCATACTAATCACTTAACAGTGGGTGGGATAAAGATTTTAACCAATAAAAAAGGTATTTGGTATCATTTGATTTTGTTTGCTTTTTAGCTACTAACTTTTCCGGCAGCAAGCTACTGACACAGAGGAAAACACTAAAACGCAACGAATCATACTGACTCCTTCAGAAATGCTGTGTCTCATCTTACTCCAGCTTCCTTGCCTGAAGTTTTCATTTCCAAAAAATGCTTTAATAAATAAAAATGACCTTCATATTTTCCCAAATCATTATACTCAAGATATATGCAACTGAGTTTGCTTAATGACTGGTCAGAACAGAGATCCTTTCACAGTCCTATAGAATATAAAGGAACTCAAAATAGAGAAGCAGATCTTCTTAGACTGCAAAAGTCACAGAGCTGTGTCAATGGGTCTCAATGTGAAGTTTTCTGGGCATGCTACCAAAGGTGTTGTAAGTTAGTAAGCGCTTATACATAGAAGCATCACACTGTTTTTCAGGCTTAGTTCAATGGGCAGCTTTCCTTTCATGTTCCACATTTTCTTGGAGGATAAGTTTGTCAGCAAAGATCTGGAATTACCACGTGCAGGTCTCTCCACACTTCTTAATCTGTGTTATGGGCAGTCAGATATTCCAACTCATCCCCTACTACAGGGAGTTGGAAAATTTGGGTCTTCAAACAATCTCTATTTTATGACTTAAAAGTATTAAGTTTAGAACACTCCCTCGTGTCCCCTTTTTGAAAACGTATAGGAATGATTCCGTGCTCCATTTCTCCAAGGTAAATTAAATACCCAGTCTGGTATGTTACATTTGAATAACACCTTGTAAACTAAGGACTGGTTGAACCTTGTGTAAATGAAACTGAGAAAACTGAATAAGGCTCTTCTCTGAGGAATACTAGTATATTATACACTCTATAAAATGTAAGTGCCTCTTATTTCCAGCCAGTTGCTAGCATCCAACAGTGCTTCTGCATTTTCTGTCATTTTTAATGTGCAATACGCAAAGGGAGTATCCTGTGAAGAGTTCTGAAAGAAGGAAGGTTCTGGGTTGAGGACTGCATCACTCCAGGCAGAGTTTCCCAAGTCCTTTTGTAAGACCATCCCATCAGCAACATAATCTTCCTTTTTGGAACCAGTTATTCAGTGATTTGGAAATTTGTTATCCTTTAGCCCTTATCTTGAAGCTCTGATTGAGAGATAAAGTAAGTAGTGGTTACGATGCAGGGCCAGGTATCAAAAATCCCAAGAAATGCAATTCACTGTGACTTTACATAGCTTAGTTTCTGGTCCTCTGGTTTCTGCATCAATATGCTATTCCTCTTGAAATGTAATCCCTGTTAATGTTTTGAAAATCCCAAATGAATGAAACAAAGTAAATAAAAAATAGTTTCTATAGTTTGTTCAAACTTTTTTCTAACTACTGCTTCTATTTCTTATTGGATCCATTTCTTTAATGAAAATTATGCTATAATTTCTCCAAACAGAGTCCAAGTTAGCTACCCTGGATATAAGATACATCCCAAGAAATAAATTACGTTTAGGAAACAAACATCCCTCTAACAATAACTGATCTAATAATTCTTCATTTCAAATGCTGTATAATGTCATTCCTATTAAATATATATTTATGTATAAATGCATTTATATGTATATACTTTTCTGAGTCGCTTGCTTAATAAATATTTCCATGGTGAAATACCTAACTAAAATTTCTTACAGTAAATAAACTCAGGAACTAGTTGAATCATGTTTCTTATAGCATTTTAAAACTAAATTTTATCTTTACTTCCTTGTAGTTTATTAGAACACAGAATCTTTGAAATGGAAGGAAAGCACAAGGAAGAACTGGACACCTTAAAGGAAGAGAAAGAGAATCTTCAAGGCTTGGTTACTCGTCAAACATATATAATCCAGGAGCTGGAGAAACAATTGAACAGAGCCACCTCCAATAACAGCGTCCTTCAGAAGCAGCAGCTGGAGCTGATGGACACAGTCCATAGCCTTGTCAACCTCTGCACTAAAGAAGGTAGTAAGAACTTCTTCCTTACTTTGGTTATAGTAAATATTTTATTTAATATAAAGCAAGTAAATATCCAATATAACTTTCTAAGTTGCATTGATTGCTAGTACAGAAGGAGCAAAAGAACTTTATTCTTAGAAGCATTTATTGAAGTTTACACTGACAATTTTCTCATGTTTTTAACTTCAGAAAAATTATTCATAAGCTTGGGTTCATGAATTCACCCTATCTTTCTAATTTCTCCTTTTTTATTGGCCTTTTTGGCCTTAAATAAAACCTATTATGTTCTCATGGATAAATATTTAGTACTATAGTGTTAGACACTTAACTATACAGGACAGAATTTAGATACTATTAAAGATTAGTTCAGAGTGCTGAAAAGAATTTCAGGAGTGTTCCCATTTTAAAACTATTTCTTTTGCAGTGGAGGAGAGGGAAGAGTTACCTGCAGAGGGAAAGAGGTACAGAAGTTCCTAATAACTGTTATGAAGAAGAAGGAATATTTGTTATTAAAAGTCTGTTTTAGGATTATTCATGTGGTCCTGTATGGAGAAGACCTAACCAGGGCATATGAACAAACTTATTCTGGGCTGTCTTCATGATAGTGAGAGTATAAATTTTTAATACCCAACAGAATATCTGGAGCCATTTAGCCATTGGAAATATTGTAGGCCTGTGTCTCTTTAGAAGACATCCATCCATCTGTCCACCTGCCCACCCATCAATTATTGAAAAAATGCCTCTGTGTACACCTGTTCACTTCAAGCAGAACCTCACCTGAGCCACAGGAGAACACTTCAAAGTTTGGAGTTTCGATAGTTCTGCTCACTAATCAGCCTTTCTGTGAGTGAACATGGACATGTAAATGGTGATGAATGAAAGAAAACACCACTTATATCTGAAGGTCATGGTTGTCATTAAGCTTTCGCTTATGCGATCATTCATGTAATGGTTCAGTGTTCATATGCAATGTACATAATTGGAGGCTCCTTTAATTTAACAGTGGACTTGAGCTGTATTAAAAATAGCTCAGTTCCATAGTCTCATGTATAGATATGAATACAGAGGATAACTCCGTTTTAAGTGATCTTGTTTTAAAGACATTTAGCATTTCTCTATTACACTCCATTACCTTCAGTTCTATCTCCTTTAGATAGTCTAAACAAGTCCTTAATATACTTTGTGAAGAATATTTTTTAAACAGTGAGTTCCCAGGGCCCCGTTTGTGTGTGCTCAGAAATGTGATTGAGAAGGAAAAAACCTGCTAATCAGTCAGAGCCTGCCAAAACCTTGAGTTAGAGTCCACTGGAAGGAAAACATGATAGAATTTTGCCAGAGAATTTTAATAGAGCTCATGAGTATTTAGAAATTAAGTATTAATATGAGACATATCTATTCTCATATTGAACTGAATACATTAGGGGAAAAATTGAAAACATATTTTTCTTATCATCCTGAGACGTAATGCACATGGAGTTGAGTAGTTCTTTTTTTTTTTTTTTATGATGTTAGAAATATCAAGCCCTGGTGATTCTCACAAAGCTCATATGTCTGCCTACTTATCATAATTTCACTTCTTTTCTGAGTACTTGTCCAATAAATATGTCTTTAAACTTTTTCAGGGAGGAGGGTGACTTCAAAATTAAAATTCCTGGCTAGTTTTGGTCTTTGGGTGCAACATCAGGAATCAAACATCTGTTCAAGAAATGTAATTTATTGAACAATAACAATGACACTCCTGTTAGATGCTACCCACAACATCACTCAGCATATGAGAAAAGTAACTATGCCTATTCTATTCTAACTATGCCTATTCTATTATAGAGCACATACAAAAAGTAATTGGAAAAGGAAGTGGCAACCCACACCAATATTCTTGTCTGGGAAATCCCATGGACAGAGTCTGGCAGGTTACAGATCGTGAGATTACAGGGTCAGACAGAACTGAGTGACTAATACTACAAAGGGAGACAGAAATTGTCTAATACTTCATACCTCTAGACATTTATTTTCTTTTTAATGATAAAATTGTAAAACAAATCCTATTTAACTATGTTTTATAATCCAACTTTCTCACACACACCATGTAAACATATTGAGCTATTATCCAATGGATTCTATGCTCTCATAGTGTGTGAAAGTTGCTGAGTCATGTCTGACTCATTGCGACCCCATGGACTGTCCATGTAATTCTCTAGGCCAGAAAACTGGAGTGGGTAGCCTTTCCTTTCTCCAGGGGATCTTCCCAACCCAGGGATCAAACCCAGGTCTCCCTCATTGCAGGCAGATTCTTTACCAGCTAGCCACAAGGGAAGCCCAAATAGTGAAAGTGAAAATTACTCAGTCGTGTTCAACTCTTTGTGACCCCATGAACTATACAGTCCATGTCATTCTCCAGGCCAGAATACTGGAGTGGGTAGCCTTTCCCTTCTCCAGAGGATCTCCCCAACCCAGATATCAAACCTAGGTCTCCTTCATTGCAGGTGGATTCTTTACCAGCTGAGCTGAGCCACAGGGGAAGCCCGAGAATACTGGAGTGGGTAGCCTATCCCTTCTCCAGAGGATCTTCCCGACCCAGGAATTGAACCTGCGTCTCCTGCATTGCAGGTGGATTCTTTACCAACTGAGCTATCAGGGAAGCCCATGCTCTCATAACCGTAGATTTTATTTGCTTCTTGTTAGACTTCTTTTTTTCTCTCTAATCCTACAGTTAAGTAGTCTACTAAGTATTTGGTGATTTAAGAATTCATGAGACACAAAAATGGAATGTGTCTCTCACTAAGTTTTCTACAAAGATTTTACTTCATTTTCACTGGCACCATAGCATTTAGTTACGGTGAATTTAAAACTTTAAATGACTAATTGCATAATACTAGATTAAATGCATGTGTGCTAAATTGCTTCAGTCATGTCCGACTCTTTGCAACCCTGTGGGCTCCTCTGTCCATGAGATTCTCTGGACATTTGAGGCGTTGTCATACCCTCCTCCAGGGGATCTTCCTAACCCAGGGATCGAACCAATGTCTCCTGGATTACAGGCAGATACTTTACCATCTGAACCACCAGGGAAGTCCACTAGATTAACTATCAGTTACTGAAACAAACTTATTTCATTCTAATTTCAAAACACATGAGTAAAATCTTTTCCTTCTTAAGACCAAAAATTCATTTATCAAGTAAATTTGTTATTTATCAAAGATTATACATAAATGTTCTCTCTTTAAAAATAAATATATGTAAATGAGCCCTAAATCAATACATTGCAATAAATGCACCACTTTTCTAAAATGTATATTTCAAAAAAATAAATGCAAAGAGTAGTCTGAGTTTCAAAAAATCTGTGTCGTAATCCAAAAAGGCAAAATTTTAATTGACCTAAGGGTCTTCTCACTCTGACTTGACTAAGTCAGTCATTTATGGATATAGCCTGAATAGAATACTACAAAACAGAAGAAAAAATTTCTTCTGAGTTTTTTTCTGTCATTGGCAACTAATGTAATCTTTATGAAGCTTAGTCATTTATAGGCGCTTCCCCAGTGGCACGGTGGTAAAGAATTCAGCTGCAGTGCAGGAGAAGCAGGAGACGGAGGTGCAGTCCCCACGCAGGGAATATCCCCTGGAGGAGGAAATGGCTGCCCACCTCAGTATCCTTGCCGGGAAAATCCCATTACAGAGGCGTCTAGTGGGCTACAATCACGGAGAGGCAAAGAGTCGGATAGGACTGAGCATCCTAATCATTTCTTAGGTAGGATAACTAAATCTACTTCACAATGATAGTGGGCACATTAAATTAGATACTTCATATTAAAACAAAAGTATGGGACATATTTGATTCATTAACATTAATTCCTTCCTTTTCCTCCAAGTGACAAAATTCAACTAAATGCAGATTTATTAGGTGCTAGTTATAAGTAAAATTTCTTTCACAGACAATGTCTGAATACAGTGCTCTAGAGTATCTGACTGTTGACAGTCATCCAAGTCCCTTCTTTTTAACTTCAGTTTCCAAATCACAAAAATGGAATCATGATATTCAATTCTTGGTGAGTAAGAATTAACAGAGGTTTGTATAAAACTCATAGCATCAAGTGTTATGTAGTATTTTTTTTTCACTTTCACTTTTCATACTAAATCACTTAAGGTCATTTTCTAAAATAGTTTAGCAAACCTTCCTCTTGTCTTAACAGGCAATAGTAGTATCTTAGGCAAATAGTCATTGCAAACTGAATTGTGTCTGTTTTTTAAGACTTCTGGGTAACACACTTATTTTTGTCTAATCTTTGTCTGCGAATACTTGGTTGCATTTATTCTTAGAAACATTACCACTGAAGAAATATTGCTCTCAATGTTATCGTAGTGTCAAACCTTAGCTGACGGGTTCAGGTTTTTGGCAATTCAGGTTATTCTGGGAATTAAATAGTTTACATTGATAACAGCATGGAAGCAAGGTTTGGAATTCTTTGGGGGAGGATGATCAGGTACTGTGACTATCACCATCCAGCAGTCATCTCTGTTGAGAGGCGACTGAAGCATCATCACGTACCTTGAACTCACACCAGACAAATGTGACATTATGTGACCAAGAATTTAATTATTAAGAAACCATAAAAAATAAGAAAGAAGAAATACAGAAAATAGGCTTTAGGCTCCATTGTAAAATTACACTGACTGATTTTCTTACTGTCCAAATCAGTTTAGAACATACTCCTGGGATACCAGGATATGATTTATAAACTTGTCATTCACTCATTAAATAGTTATGCAGCAACTATTTTGCTTCAGATTCTCTCCTGAGGATAAAGATATCCATCTATTTTTATTTAACAAATATTTGCTGAGTTCCTGTAATATGCCAGGTACTGTTCAGACCACTAGGGAGAGAGAAAAGTGTACTGTCTGTGGCTTCAAGAAAATTAGAATTTGGTGGGGAAAGAGGTAAACAGACAATTGTCTTTCATAAATATCTGCTAGACGTGAGGCCAGGGTGCCAGGGGACTAGTGAAACACACAGGAAGAAAGCTAGAATCATGACAGGAACAGAGGAATGAGGGCAGCACCCAGCGTCTGCAGGGTCTTCATAAGAAAGGCTTTCGTTGAATCCTTACTATGATGCAGCCATTGATTAAGCTTTATGTGTTTTAACTTAGTCCTCACAATATTAGTATAAGGGAAACTACTGTGGTTAGCCCCATTTTATAAATTCCACAAGCTATCAGTAATTTGCCTAAGGCTGCATAGCTGGAAAAGGTCAATCCAGGAATAAAACACAGGCAGGATGGTCCTAATGAGGAGACAGTGACTAAATCTTCAAAATGAAGAGAACCGAGGGTACTTGGGAGAGCATAAACAACATGTATATTTGCCAGGAGTCATCAAAATGGGTGGTGCACAGCCTATTTCTCAGACTTGAAGGCAGGAGAACAATGAGATGAAGTTAGAAAGATAAGCAGAAGGAGATCAAAGAAGCGGCGTGTGTGTTTTTCCTTGAAAGCAATAAGAAGTCATTGTCAGTATATAAGGGCAATAATGACATTATCATTTTAGAAAAATCACCCCAAGTCACAGTATAGGAACAACACATTGTTAAGTTGACAAGTCTGGAAGCAGAGGGACCAGATGGATGTTTTGCCATTTATTAAAATATTAACAAATACTTAGAGAGTATGAGCCAGTCTTCTTAGCCCCTTGCATATATTAACTCATTTAATTCTGACAACAACTCTGTAAACAAAGTGCTCTTATTAACCTTCTCTGACGGACAAAGAAATTAAGCATATAAAGGTAAATAATTTTTAAATATTACACTGCTAGCAAGTGAGAAGGCTGAGATTTGAACCCACAGTCTACATCTTGGTTCTGTACATTATCCACTATACTATGATTGAGAGAAAAGGTATATTGATGATTTTCATCAGGTTCTCAAAAGGATCTTCTGGGAGAGAAATAATGAGGTCAGGATCAAACCAGGGCAAACGGAAAGGCAACTAGAGGGAAATTTTGTGAACAAAGAGTTAGAATCAACAAGAGATAACCACTTGTTTAGAAGTAAACTCAAATATATTAGAAATTCTGGCTTGACTAATTTTGATGATATTTCTTAAAATCAGCAACATGAGAAAAGAAACAGGCTTAGAAGGCAAGATTTAGTTTGAGCATATGGACTGAGGTGACTATGGAAGGCAGGGGAATGAGTCTGGAGTTCAGTAGTAAAATCCTGATGACCATATAGATTGGTGTGTCCTCAGAGGAGACAGTTGGTAAAGCCATGCTGTTCAATGGAATCATTGAACGTGTGTATAAAGCAATGACAAAACCGTTTGGGGGTTATAAATCCATTCAAGAATCTGATAAAAACTAGCCTACCTTTACTTAGTGCAAATACTTGGCACAAATCTGTGTACAATTTCAGAAGATCTACAGAGTGAATTACAGAAATCCATAAAATACAGAAATTACATAATATATTATGAACTCCTTTTAAAATATTTAGAATGTGAATCAAATACAGAAAATTGGGAGTTCTTTAAGGGACAAATAAAAGGCGACCAAAATAGCAGTTATAAGCATAGAGAAAAGACTGTTATGTAGGGTCTATTTTAGTGGCAAAAAAGCAGAAAGTTCAAACAAACAGACTGAACTTTGGAACTGGGCTGTCACCTTGCATAGGGAGAGTTTGAATGAACTGTAGAGCTCAATTGCGTAGACTGCAGGCCAAAATGAGTAAGATGAATTAAAAGCAAAAAATGTTGTTTCGTGCCCATGCTCAGACGCTTCAGTCAGGTCCCACTCTTAGTGACCCTGTGGACGGTAGCCGCCAGGCTCCTCTGTCCATGGGATTCTCCAGGCAAGAATACTGGAGTGGGTTGCCATTTCCTCCTGCAGGGGACCTTCCCAACCCAGGGATGGAACGCACATCTCCTGCGGCTCCTACATCGCAGGCAGATTCTTTATCACTGAGCCGTGAGGGAAGCCCCAGATAGTACTGGAGTGGGTTGCCATTTCCTTCCGTAAAATGTTGTGCACCCCCATCCAAATGTTGAATGTGAAAGAGTGGATAGCAGTTTCAGGTAGAGAAGCACTCAGGGTAGAGAGGAATAAAAAGAAACTTAAAAATAAATACCAAGAGGCAAGAGCATATTTATATGCTTAGCTCCTTAATATTAAGTACAAAAATTTCAAATCATAAGACGCTTCTCTTGAAGTTCATTTTAAAAGTTTCTTTCATATCATCTGAAAGAGATAATGACTGATACTACAAATTTTTAAGCAGTCTCAATTATTTGGTTTAATGTGTCTTTCCCAGGGGCTGATTGCAATGGTACGGAACGTTTGATCATTATTTTCAGGCTTCTGGCCTTCTGAAAAGGGGAAATGAGGCATTTGCTTCCTTTGCAGTGCTGAGGGGACATTTGGCTCTGTTCTCAGAATAATTCTACCATCTGAAAAGAATTTACCTCCCGTGCAGTGTCTATTGAGTTTGTGAAGTAAATCATTCAGTCAAGGGATGAGACAGCTTGAACTCCTGCAAGTTCCTTGAGTTAAGAACAACTCTTAAAAACATCACAAGTGATGGGAGGAAATTAAAACTTTTTGAATGTCACTCATATAAACACTGATAAAAATAGAAAATCTCATTTTTATTGACTTAGTAAAATATTTGGTTTCTCGTTGACTACTTGTAATGCACAATTTAACATTAGGTAGAAAGAGAAAGAAAAATACAGGAAGTCATCTGCTGAACACTACAGTGAGCACTTGTTTCCATTTAATGAGGGGAATGCTTTATCTTGACAGAAAATTACATGTCAAACATTTACAATTTCCTTAAAATGAACCACACTTCTAGCACTTCCTTTCACAAAACCTAATGGCTTAAGGGGAAAGTGACTATTTATTTTTGGAAATGGTATGTTTCTCCTTTTTGGTGGAGCATGTTATCGGCCTTTTGAAAAGTCATAATTTCTGTTAAAAAAATTGTGTGAATAGAAGATAGCCAAAATAATGATAACAGAATAAGAAATAATACAGTCCTTGACCTCTCCCATGAACTATTACTAAATCACATCTTTTGGGGGAAATTTGAAATTTTGTGGTTAATTCTCTTTTGGAATTACAGTTTCAGTTCCAGAAAACAAACTGTCTAAAATGCAGAGGGGTATCCCTCAACTCCAGCTGGGCCTGGAAGTTACCAGGGTGAAAGGCCATGAAAAAAGTGTTGCCTTGGTGTTCTAACATTGCTATGAACAAACTCCATTCCTTCTTCTCTGTGCTTTAACAGCCTGGCTGGCTAAAACAAAGAAGTGCAAAATATTTTTAATAGAATTTTAACTAAATCATTTCCCTGGGTTCATCCATACTCAAGTCAAATTCAAGTTTTTTCCCCTAAGTCCAGGGACAAAATGGGTCAGTGGATACCAGTTACAAATAAGCTGTGGTACTTTGTACTAAGCCAAATAGCACCTATAATAACTCAGAAAGTAAGGAAAAATATTCTGTTAACATCATTCAGTATGCATGCATCACAGCAACCATAGAATGAAACCTTTATCAAAAATTCTCATATGCTTTGCTTAGGTGCTAAGTTGCTTCAGTCGTGTCTACTCTTCTCAAACCTTGGACTATAGTCTGTCAGTCTCCTCTGTCCATGGGATGGTCCAGGCAAGAATACTGGAGTGGGTTCCCCTTCCCTACTCCTGGGGATCTTCCCGACCCAGGGATCAAACCCTCAGTGGTTCTTACATCTCCTGAATTGGCAGGCAGGTTCTTTACCACTAGCGCCACCTGGGAAGCCACTTATGCTTTAAGAAAGGAGACAAAATTAACCCTGTTTAATGTTGCAACTAAACAGTTAGGTTTAACTATCTATAAGCAAAATATTGATTTTTTTTAGCAGAAGATTTTTCTAAAAGTCAAATGCAAAGAAACTTTAATGTTCTTGTCGTTGTTCAGTCACTCAGTCGTGTCCAACTCTTTGTGACCCCATGGACTGCGGCATGCCCGGCTTCCTGTCCTTCACCATCTCTCAGAGCCTGCTCAAACCCATGTCCATTGAGTCGGTAATGCGATCCAACTGTCTCATCTTCTGTCATCTCCTTCGCTTCTTGCCTCCAATCTCCCAGGATCAGGGTTTTTTCTAATGAGTCTGCTCTTTGTATCAGGTGGCCAAAGTATTGGAGCTTCAGCTTCAGCATCAGTCCTTCCAATGAATATTCAGGACTGATTTCCTTTAGGATTGCCTGGTTGGATCTCCTTGAAGTCCAAGGGACTCTCAAGAATCTTATCCAACACCACAGTTAGAAAGTATCAATTCTTTGGCACTCAGCCTTCTTTATGGTCCAACTCTCACGTACATACATGGCTACTGGAAAAAACATAGGTTTGACTAGATGGACCTCTGTTAGCAAAGTAATGTCTCTGCTTTATAATACACTGTCTAGGTTTGTCATAGCTCTTCTTCCAAGGAGCAAGTGTCTTTTAATTTTATGGCTGCAGTCACCATCTGCAGTGATTTTGGAGCCCAAAAATATAAAGTCTCTTACTGTTGCATTGTTTCACCATCTATTTCCCACGAAGTGATAGGAGCAGATGCCATGATCTTCGTTTTCTGAATGTTGAGTTTTAAGCCAGCTTTTTCACTCTCCTCTTTCACTTTCATCAAGATCCTCTTTAGTTCCTCTTCACTTTCTGCCATAGGGTGATGTCATCTGCATATCTGAGATTATTGATATTTCTCCCTGCAATCTTGATTCTGACTTGTTCTTCAGCAGGCCTGGTGTTTCACATGATGTACTCTGCATATAAGTTAAATAACAAGGGTGGCAATATACAGCTTTGACATACTCTTTTCCCAATTTGGAACCAGTCAATTGTTCCATGTCCAGTTCTAACTGTTGCTTCTTGACCTGCATACAGATTTCTCAAGAGGCAGGTAAAGTAGTCTGGTATTCCCATCTCTTTAATAATTTTTCAGTTTATTATGATCCACACTGTCAAAGGCTTTAGCTTAGTCAATGAAGCAGATGTTTTTCTGGAAATTCTCTTGCTTTTTCTAAGATCTAACATATGTTTGCAATTTGACTTCTGGTTCCTCTGCCTTCTCTAAGTCCAGCTTGAATATCTGGAGGTTCTCGCTTCACGTACTGTTGAAGCCTAGCTTGGAGAATTTTGAGCATTACTTTGCTAGCTTGTGAAATGAGTGCAATTGTGTGATAGTTTGCACATTCTTTAGCATTGCCTTTCTTTGGGATTGGAGTGAAAACTGACCTTTCCAGTCCTGTGGCCACTGCTGAGTTTTCCAAATTTGCTGGTAAGTTGAGTGCAGCACTTTCACAGCATCATCTTTTAGGATTTGAAATAGCTCAGCTGGAATTCCATCACCTCTACTAGCTTTGTTCATAGCGATGCTTTCTAAGACCCACTTGACTTTGCATTCAAGGCTGTCTGACACTAGGTGAGTGATCACACCATGGTGGTTATCTAGGTCATTGAGATCTCTTTTGTACAGTTCTTCTTGCCATCTTCTTGGGTATACTTGCCATCTCTTCTTAATATCTTTTACCTCTGTTAGGTACATACCATTTCTGTCGTTTATTGTGCCTATCTTTGCATGAAACATTTTCAGCTTCTTATGGGAGCTCATCAGTTATTTTCAACCAAAGAATACCCTTTGGGCTTCCCTTGTGGCTCAGCTGGCAAAGAATCCACCTGCAATGTAGGAAACCTGGGTTCGATCCCTGGGTTGGGAAGATCCCCTGGAGAAGGGAAAGGCTACCCACTCCAGTATTCTGGCCTGGAGAATTCCCTATAGTCCATGAGGTCTCAAAGAATCAGACATGACTGAGCGACTTTCACTTTCTTTCAAAGAATACCAACAATATGACTGCTTCTAAGTACATTGCAATCTTAACCTACTTCTGGCTTGGGTATTCACATTCTAAGTGGGACTGTCTCTGGCAAGGAATCACACTACCAATCACACTATATGACCTACCAAGAATAGATAAATAAATCATAACATTTTTCATGCACTTATGATAAATTGGTAAATTTAATACTGTTTAAGTTAAACCTCTTCTAATTTTATCATGTCTTTGAGAGTACTCATAAATATTTTTAGGTATGAATCTTCTGTTTTCATAACCAATGTGAGTTCCTTTAAAACAATGAATCTGAACTGTGGATTTAATTTTAAATGGAGATTTTATCCTAAAGAAAGTTTTTGCCAATTGCTTTGGCCCCACATACACACTCATAAGTGGACGAATAAACCAAATCTCAACCATAATAAATCCAGCCCTTGTCCCTAGAACAGGACTTAGACTGAGATGGACTCCTCACCAGTGTCTTGGAGCAGCTATGACAAATACCATCGAGAGAGCAAGGCATGTTGGTCTAGAAGGAAGAGGAATAAGTGCAACTGAGTTCTAGTTCCAGCGCTGCTGCGAGGTTGCTTAACATGAAAATACCACACTCCAAAAGTCATGCATTTTATGACTCCTATTAATCATTCCATATCTTCTCTTGGTGTTGTGTCACTCATAAGGACTGAAGAAACCAAAGTTAGAGTATAATCCCATGTATATCATGGCTGGTAAAGTAGTATTCAGGTGTATCTCACCACAAGAGTCAAAGTGACACAACTATGGTGTCAGCCATTGTTTATTTAAAACTTCAAATTGATAAGCTTTGGGGTTTTTTGTTGTTGTTGTCAATTTTCATAAGTATGTGGCAACTTCTCTCCATGTTTACAGCGTTGCCCAAGCCCTTTCATTCCATTTCTAGTGGCTTTTGCTGAAATTATTTGTCCACTCAAAGCACAAAAGATGCCCTTTAAGTCTTCCCACATGCATGAGGAATGTTTTGTTGAAAATCAATATATTCCAGCCAGACTGAAAACATTACATGGGAAATTAACACACAAAAAAACACCTGAGATATATTTGTTAATGAAATGACCTTCTGAACAAATAACAAGGATCATGTAGCACTCCTAACTGCCCATCAGGGTGCCTAAAGGGAAAACACAGGAATGAATTTTATAAAAAGTGAATGCTCATTTGATTAAACAGAGATTGTATGTAAATCCATTTTCAACTTTTAGTAATTTTTTTATTCTTAGTTGCCCTAAGTGTAATATGCATTGAATATACATTGAGTCACTTCACATTAGCAGAGTGTTCAAAAATTTATTGAAATACACTAATCAAATTAAAATAATATTATATAGAATTACTTCACATTTCATTATTCCATACTGAAAAAAAGCACCATAAAATTAGCAATCCATCTGTGACATAGGGTACTATGCATGTCCACATGGATTTAATCTTTTCTGTACATTATACATGTCTCAATATTATTAAAATGTATATGTTTACCTACAATTATATGTAATGAGTAATATATTCATAAATGGAGAAGGAAATGACAACCCACTCCAGTATTCTTGCCTAGAGAAATCATGGACAGAGGAGCCTGGTGGGCTGCTGTCCATGGCGTTGCACAGAGTTGGGTGCGACTGAAGTGACTTAGCATGCGTGCATGCATTGGAGAAGGACCTGGCAACCCACTCCAGTATTCTTGCCTAGAGAATCCCAGGGACAGAGCAGCTTGGTGAGCTGCCATCTCTGGTGTCGCACAGAGTTGGACACGACTGAATCGACTTAGCAGCAGTAGCAGCAGCAGCAGCAAAATATTCTTAAATAATGTGTCTCTTTAAGTAATAAAATTTTAAGAAAATTTTAAAATATTATGATGGCAAATTTTGTGCAATATTTTCATCCTCTTCTGTTTTTCCTGTAATAATACTAAATAAAATTACCACTTTTAAAAATAATTTAATCATCAGCATAAATTAATTTGTACCATATTACTATGATGCCTTTTTTAATGTATATAATTTATCCATTATATACTGCCTAAACTATTATCATTTCTTATTTTTGCCTACTTTAAAAAATTGATATTGTTTCCTCATAAGAACAAAAAGTACTTGGAATATATCAATTTTCTTATTGTTCCTTGGCCTAATTCTAGAAGATGAGCACAAACATACACACATGCCCATTCTCAACTTTCCCAACCAGCCTTCCTCTAAACTTGTAGCTTCTAGCAAATGGTTCATAGGCTGGAGGATCAAGTAATTAGGCTTTATAATATGTAAAACTAATGGGGAAAAACCCTGATCAGCATGTCTTGTAGGATATGGACATTATTAAATTCAGTGTGGCTGCTCAGGGACCTCTTACTTCCTAATCCTCTTCTTTTGAAGTTGAGGGCCATCACTGCTTCACATTTCTGCTGAGAGCTCCCATCTCACAGAAAATTCTGCTACCTGTACCTCTCTTCTATCTTTCTCTCAACATATCTTCATCTTCTTTCTTGTCATTTCTGCATCCTGTCATTCTTTCCATATTTCCTGCTTCCATGAGATGAGCTTGTACCCATTAATAATTAAGGCATGTGCTTATTCATGACCCACCTAAGACCCAGGTGGGACCTTTGCAGTTAAGTATTGCTGGGAAAGCACTCTGTGACAAATGATGTATTAGAGTTCTATCCGAGTCTGAGATTACTTTAGAAGTCAGTAAGAAGTAGTTAAGACTTTTGGCTTTACAGTTAAAGACTTAAACTACTTATAAGTTTTGGTGAAGTTAGCATCTCAAAACCTCAGTTTTCTCATATATAAAATGACATGGTAATAAATCCATCTCATAAGATGTTTATAAGTATGAAATGAAACATATAAACCATACTTAGTGCAAGAAATTCAGAGTTAAGCACATAGTATTTAATTAAAGCTGATTGATTTGATCACAATTATTAAAGTTCCACCAAGATGATGGTTAAGATTTTATACGTTATCTACAAAATATATACATGTAAAGAAGTGAGAGTAAAAACAGTTTTTTTACAAAAATTTAATTAAAATTATAATGCAGCAAGTAAAAAATATTCAAATGTTCCCTTATACCACAGTTAACAGACTGTGAGTAAAAGGAGTAGTAGATTCTCCAAAAGGAAGCCTGTAGCTACTTAACTGAAGACTTCAAAGTATTTATAAATATATGCTTGTTATTTTGTGACATAGCAATTTATATTACATATGTATTAGACTCATCATAGGTAATTGCATTTTTGTAGGTTGAAAACAATCATGTAGATATCAACCCACAAATATTAGGTTCATATGCATATATCTTTTATGAAATAAGACCAATTTTGAAGCTTTTAATTTATAAGCTTAACAATCTTATCTGTTTATATAGCTATACACATGTGATGTATATTTATGAAATCATTGGGAAGTCATCTTCACCCATCCACAAAATATTGAAATATTGAATATTGCCTACAAACCTTTAAAAAATTACTACACCATTGAAATTTAAAATATTGCCTTCTCCCACTTCTAAAAGTTCTTTCAAATTAATTAGGATATCAGGGAATTTCTTCAGATGGCTTTTCCACAAAATGCTCCCACACCTGAAGAGTAAAGAATCTAATCAGTCTTGCTTGTTTGCACCTTGCCAAAGATGCCGTTTTACTCACTGTATGTTCAGTTATCTTCAATGACCTGTTGTGCTGAAAATCACAGGCTAAGGTCAGTTCCTAGTACTGCTGTCTCTTTAATGCTAATAGCCAAAAATATACCACAAGGAACATCCTTAAACCAATAATGTGATCTACATACATTCTGATGTTTTCTAAATACTGGAGAGATATGAATAACTAGCCACATGTAAGATTTAAAAAGAATAATTAAAGAATTGATCCCTTTATAGCAACTTAGAAAATAAGTAGGATCAAGGACTCCTGTTTTTTATATTGTCTCTGGTAGCAAGGCTAATTGTCTTCTGTGTTCTCTGCTAGGTTTTTTGAGACTCAGAATTACCATTTCCACATTCCAGGAAGTTTTCTCTTGAGGGTTCATCTGAATTGAAGTGACCCTCTGCCTTAGCTTTCACAGTTCTTCCTTGAAATCGGCCTGGTGGCAGACATGCCATCTGGATTGAAATTGGTTGAGCAAATGAAAGGGAAGACCCAGATAAAGTTAACAGCTGCTAGAGTCCGTACCTTATATTGCTTATTGACTCAATGTTGGCTGGTGAAAGACAGACATGCACCTGCTTGTGTCTCTGTTAGATCACAGAGATTTGGTTGTATAGATAAGGAATGAATAATGACTCCTTTGTCAGGCTTTTCTAGATTTATTTACTGATATTGGTATGGGTGAAGCTCTTAAATTTTAGTTCAGAGAGCTTTTTTACATGTTTTAGTCATTCAGATGTTATCTCTTCTGAACAGCCTTCCCCAAGTCTACTTGTCAGAAATAGCATGTAGTCTCTGTGCCTGCTGTCGATACACTTGATGCTTGCCTGCAAACAGTAATTGTGTGCATTATCTGTGTCTGGTCTTATATTTAAACTGGCAACATTAGACTGAGAAGCTGTTTCTAGCCATCTTGTAACCAGGTAGAGAGCCAACAACAAGTGAGTCAAGAAAAAGATAACGAAACCAGTTCTTGATCACACTGAAACCTGATCATCCTTTCCCTAAAGCTCTGTCCTAGGTTGTTCAGTTACATGATTCAGTAAACTATCTTTTATCTTAAGCAAGCTTGAGTTGGATTTTCCCTATTGTGGAGGATACTACCCGTGGTTATAGCTATTTTGAGATATCATGGAAGACCTACAAATGGGTCTTACTTTCCTCAGACAGTGATCACATTAAGGGCAGATTGCGGTTTTCTTATGTCTGTATCTCCATGGTCTAGAAAAAGTCATGCAAATAGCAGATGTTTAATCGGTATTTACTGACATTGTCATTATAGGATGGGTTAAACTAAGAAGGAGTAAGAGGCAGTCTTTTTATTTGAGAAACCAATTTAAAAACCTCAGTCTACTTGTCTTGTATTTGTTGTTGTTTAGTTGCTAAGTCATGTCCTAGTCTTTTGCAGTCCCATTAACTATAGCCTGCCAGGCCTGGGATTTCGCAGGCAAGAATACCCAGGGATTGAACATGTGTCTCCTGAATTGGCAGGCAGATTCTTTACCACTGAGCCACTTGGGAAGCCCATTTTATGTTTAGGCTTTTACTAATTTCTGATGATGACAACAGAGGGAAGATAGTGGGATCAATAAGACAACATCGGTTTTGGAGAAAATATTAGGTAACATAAACAAATGAAGTTGGAGTAGCATTAGGAACGGCTCAGTGTAGAAATGTGACTCTGGAAGTCATGAGAACAGCAAACACACAGTGTCAGAAATGCTGGTATCTTACAAATCTGTGTAAAAGTGTGAAGCCATGGAAGATGGTTTGCAAAAAGAGCAAATTAAAAAGGAACAGAGATCCAAGAATAGAATGTTGGGGGACATCTATTGGTAGGTGAAGAGAGGGACAGAACCCAGTGACGAGAAAAGAGAAAGGACAATTAGAGAAATAGAAAAGGGGACTAAGAGAGGTCAACAAAAAAGGCAAGCGGAAAGATGGGCAAAGAAGACTTATTTCAAATGTCTTCGATCTTCATAGCAAAGCATTAAAAAAAGGTCACATATAAATAGTGAGAGAAGACAGGAGTAAGATTTAGTCTTGATAAAAGTACAAAGATTTGAAATACACTTTTCAAGAAATGTAATAGAAAAAATGTCTGTTAGAAATGACCAAGGTTTTGGCTGAGCAGCATAGAGAACACAGCTGAGGTTAGAAAGCATGCATTTGAACGGCATTAAATAGCTTCACTTTAGTGTTTGCAATCTAGAAGTGGGGATGAGAACATGAATAAACATCCTCCCTTGGGTCAGGACTTACCCATACAAGGGGCTACTGCATGAATGGACGATGGAAGGAAGGCACTAGCAATTCACCTGAACCTTTCCTTCATGTCTCACTCTCAGACTGAAGATAGGAAGAAAGAAAAAGAAGGTTAGGAGGAGGCAGATAGTGGTGAGGATCTAGACTCTAAAAGACAAACTCATAAGAATTAAAGAATGGGAGAAGAAATACAAGAGTATGTGGTCAAAGAAGGAACTTTTACAGGTAAAGATCATTTTTTAAAAATTTATGCTTTAAACCAGTGTATTATTATAACAAGTTAAACTACATTTTCAGAAACTAAAACAGCATACCATATGTCCAGATCGCCCCTCCCTGCTCTGTCCAGTTGATGCTTCTTTTATCTTCTTCCATCAGGTTTTTCATGTTTGTCTCTTGCCATTTATCTTATATTCCTGCAGGCATTATTTTCCATCTTATTGAATCTCAAGACCTCCTACAAAAATTTATCCTTCTTTCTGATCATTTATCCTGTTCAGTTAATTCATCTTTGTTATGGTCTTTCTATGTTTTAAAATGTTTACTATCTCTAGTTTTACAGTATCTAAGAATAACACTAAATTTTATATTCTCCAGTATTTGACAAAGAAAATAGTCATGAAAAATGGGAGTTATAAGATTAAAATCTCTACAAGCAGCATATCGGTATACATATCATATATCATTTCATCTGAAATAATTTTTAATTCTTAATAGATAAAGCTTATATTATACAGCAAGATTGGGCTTCCCTGGTGGCTCAGACAGTAAAGAATCTGCCTGCAATGCAGGACACCTGGGTTCAATCCTTGGCTTGGGAAGATCCCCTGGAGGAAGGCATGGTAGTCACTCCAGGATTCTTGCCTGGAGAATCCTCATGGACAGAGGAGCCTAGTGGGCTACAGTCCATGTGGTTGCAAAGAGTCAGACATGACTGAGTGACTAGCACATACAGCAAGATTAGATTCCTGGGTTTCTTTGACTTAGTGATTTAACCTGATGTAGTCAATGAATGAAATAATCCAGTTACCCAACTCTGACAGGGAGGGGCCAACTTGATATAGTCCTAAATGTAACCAGTCAAATGTAACTTCCCTGCGTTTAGTCAGCTGCAGTATTTGGATTTTCGGATGGAAGACAGTAGCATCCACCACTCCATTCAACATCCATCATACCCAACTTTTCCTTTTTTTCTGTTATTGAAGATATGTGTGAAAGAGCTTCCTGCTTCCCACACAAGCCTTCACCCACATGTGTGGTAGACTGGCTAGCCTTCCACAGCCTAAATGTCTTTTCCATAAGAAAGAAAATAATATAGTGTTGCCATCAATGATATTTTTACCATAACACTAACTAACTACCATTTCTTGGTACTTACTATAATTCAGTCACTCTGTTATGTAATTCACATACTTGCCTCATAAACACCCCACTTTATACATTAAAAGGAAAGCAAGAGGAACTGAAAATCAATCTACTCCTATAGAAGGGGTCATCAGACCATAGAATATTATACAGATGTAAAGGTAAGCTCTGAATGAAACTTTTAAATTGCTTTCAAATGCTGTAGTATTTTAAGTGTAGTCTGGATCAAAATTTCAAGGATTCTGTTACTAATAAGTAAGTAAAAGTGTTCTATTAGTCGCTCAGTCATGCCTGACGCTTTGCGACCCCATGGACTGCAGCTCACCAGGCTCCTCTGTCCATGAGATTTTCCAGGCAAGGATACTGGAGTGGGTTGCCATTTCCTTCTCCAGGGGATCTTCCTAACCCAGGGATCGAACCCAGGTTTCCTGCACTGCAGGCAGATTCTTTACCAACTGAGCTACAAGGGAAGCCCGTTAAGTAAGTAAAAAGCAGTCTAATCTTTCTGGAAATAATGTGTTTCAATATTTCAAAAACACCAGACTGTATTTCAAGAAAATGAAATATCTATATCAGATATGGTGCCATAACTACAACAACATGTCCATAGTATTGTACCCCACTGTTACTATCTGCCTCCTCCTAACCTTCTTTTTCTTTCTTCCTATCTTCAGTCTGAGAGTGAGACATGAAGGAAAGGTTCAGGTGAATTGCTAGTGCCTTCCTTCCACCGTCCTTTCATGCAGTAGCCCCTTGTATGGGTAAATCCTGACCCAAGGGAGGATGTTTATTCAAGTTCTCACCCCCACTTCTAGATTGCAAACACTAAAGTGAAGCTGTTTAATGCCATTCAAATGCATGCTTTCTAACCTCAGCTGTGTTCTCTATGCTGCTCAGTCAAAACCTTGGTCATTTCAAATAGGCTTTTTTTCTATTACATTTCTTGAAAAGTGTATTTCAATTCTTTGTACTTTTTTCAGGGTACTACTTGTACCTTTTATGGTAGACTCCTCAAACCATCTTTCTAGTTATAAGACTTACATTCATAGCTTGAACATCATTTTATAAATTAGTTTCCAGAAAATAAGACAGTATCTAACTTTTACTTTTTTCTGTGTTATTGAAAATGTGTGTGAAATAACTTCCCTCTTCCCATACAACAATCTTCACTGGCATCATCCTGAAGAGGAAAAGAAAAGGGGAAGGGAAGTGGCAGAGAAGTGGGAAAGGAATGTGTGCGCCTTACATAACTAAATAAGGGAGGGCAGGAAGTGGTACATTTAACAAGGAAGAGTTTTCTCTTTCTTTAGAGAAACGATTTTCTCCATCTCTAACCCAAAAAAGAAACATGGGTTTACCGTTAAATTCCTCTTGACCACATCTTCCTGGGTTGTGCATCCTCTCACGGGATTATAAATTTTAGTTAATATTTCTTTACATCCCTTTCTTATTGCATCTGTTTTGGTTATTTTTAATTTTTCAACAGAAGAACAAGCATTTACAATTTAGAAAGTTTATTTTAGAAAAATAATAGTCCGGATAGCTTAAAGTAAGTAAAGCACAAGTGAAATGCACTGATGTTTTGAAAAAAAGACCTTTATATAATCCATTGACATGCCCAATGCCATTAAAGATGGCTTTTTGAGTACATAAGTTCTCATTTTTAATTGCTATGAGCATGCATTCTGTGCAATGCTTTACTAGCATATGAACTGTTAGTCCTCTGATTACTTATTTTGTGTTGATATTGCAATTGTGATGATGATATTTAGAAGTACTTTTTAGTATAAGTAAGCAAAATCATTAGTGTAAACGTGAGCTATATAGAGAACTATAATGCTATTAAATGTTATAATTCTGTATTTTTGTTATGGCAACATATCTGACATGGATATTTCATTTACTTGAATCATAGTTATTTTTGAAAATATGAAAAATTTATATTGAGATAGTCATTCTTCTTATAAAGATTAGACTGTTCATTTTGAATTGCATGTAAAGTAGTAACATTGTGTGTCAAATTGAAATCAGGTTAGTATTTTAGATTGTTAGAACATTTAAAATCAATTTAAAAGCATTGATTCATAGTTTACCTTTGATGTTATTATTTTAAAATACCATTGTGACTCAGAGTGATTTAAAGCAGATGATTAAACAACTAGAGACTTTAAGGGCAAAATTATAAAATATTCTGAATCTTAACTTCAAGAAGAGGGTAATGAAGCAAATTGCTAGAATAATGTATATTTATTAGAAAATACTAAATCATAAATAATTTCTATATATGCTGCATATATTTTTAGTTAAAAACTATTAAATGAATCATCTTTGTATTTTGATCTCATAATAAGAATTTAATAATGGATGAAGATCCGTGAATGAAATAAAATTCCTCCCGGTAGAGACTCTCTCTAATTAAATTTCTTTTCCTATTAGACTTCCAGCCCCTATTTAGCTCTTCCACTTATATAACTTAATTTCAAATCTTACTGATTTTTGTTCTTCTATTTTTATGTCATTTACCTGATAGCTTAACTTCAGGCCATTAAATAAAAATCAAAGTTCACTTCCCTTTCACTCTAGATACTTAAATTGAATCAGAGACATCTATTTTTTATTTTGAGAGTTTTCTAAAACTAAAAAATTCTAGAAGAACTTCAATATAAAACCCCAGAAAAATAGTAAATCCTTTTAGCATATTAAACCTTTATATTGTATTTTTATATTTGAATTTATCTTCAACTCTTCCTGCTCCAAAAATGGTAGCATTTTTCAAACTCTCCTGTAAAATATAGCTAAGAAGGTTTTAGGAATATTGCAGAAACATTGACATAATTGTTACCAATGTCAGTATTTCATGATCAGATTATTTGTCTATTGAGTTGATGTTCTGAAAGTGATAGAGAAAAACAAGATCTAAGAAATTAAGCCAAATATGAAAAAATACTCAGTTATAAATTAATCACATTTTTCTTATAGTTTTGTAATTCTGTCACTTCAAATCTAGTATTGTTCCTATGATTGATTTTTCAATAAATACAACATTGACATTTGTTTGGAGGAAATGAAGACTTGCTTGGCTATACTTGAAGTCCATTTGGGAACTAATGGTACTGATATTCACATATTGCGATCTTTTTTTTTTTTTTTTGCAGTTTTACTAAAGGGAGGAAAAAAAGAGGAAGAAAAGCCATTTAGAGACTGTGCAGATGTATATCAAGCTGGTTTTAATAAAAGTGGAATCTACACTATTTATATTAATAATATGCCAGAACCCAAAAAGGTAAAACCAGAAGTGTTTGTTTATGAGATGTAAAGCAGATCCTAGTTGAATTGCTGAATAATCAGATTGATTTGTGAGCTTGTTAAACCAAAACTATATATGCCTAAGCTCTTTTCTCCTAAAGATACTCTGTTTCCCAGGTCCATAAAAGATGAAAACCCGGTTGTACAGACCGCTTCCAACCCCCACATGTCCTATCCCTATTTCACACGCAGTTTTCCATTTACCCTCTGCTCATTCCTAGGATATCCCATTTGTTCATAAATTCTTGCCTTATACAGATTACATGTTGAAGGCACATACTTCCAGCTCATGGGAATAACTGAGGACCCATCTTCCAAAGTCCCAAGGACAAGATGGTACATGTCATCTGTGTTCAAATACTGTGAAGAGGGAGCTAGGGACATATTTCCAAAACCTCTGCTCTTATTAGGGTAGAGAAAGACACTCTATCTTAATTCATGATCCTGAAAGGATTTGCTTTGCATATTTTCCTAAAGGACTTTGTTGGAGGATATTTTTCATCAGTATATTGAACAGGATCCAAGTATACTTTGAAGTAAGAAAAACACTGTCTTCTTGCTGTTATATCTCTTCTATATTTACTCTTTCTTCCTATTTCTTCATTAAATCATCCATCCATTCCTTCATTCAATACATAGTAAGTGTATGTCATTTATTTGTCAGTGAATGACTAGAGACATAATATAAAACAGTTCCCAATGTAGTGGTGAAGACAGACAAATACGGAGAAATTGTAATGTGCTGAAGAAGTGCAATGATAGAGACTGCAACAGGGTTTATGGAGAGCCTTGAGGAGAACTCTGTTCTTCAGCAATGAAAAGCTTTAATCAGATGCCCAAGACCCTGAGAGGACCACCTGTCCTTGCAGTGCTTTATCCTCAAAGGATGGAACAATCTTTTTCCTCTCATTGCCCCACCTAAATTACCAGCTCTGTGTTCCCACCTTTTCTAGGTACTATGCACACACTCTCAGAGGTTTTCCCTGATTCTCTCAAACAACTTTGCATGATTTGCTCACTATCAGAGTTCTACAAGGGAAGGATTTTACTTTTATCTTTGACTTCCTGGGACCCAGAATAGTTTCTGGAGCATAGTGGTCCTCAGTAAATATGTGCTGAAATGAATGAATGAATAGGTGACCTGCTGATGATAATGTCAACACTTCTGTGTAGTATATAGTAAGTAAGCCTAACTTAGTCATTCCGACTGTTCATTTCCTTTGATAGGTGAGGGAAATACATCTTGGAGACCAGCTTGCCAGTTGTCATACAGTTGTCAAGAGGCAAAGTCTGGACTCTACCAGCCCTGCTGATTCCAATGAGGATTAGTGGGTTAAGTTAGCTCAATAGTTTTTCCCTTTGCTGGGACAAAAATTTTCTTCTGAAAAGAGACCTATACTGTGCTGTCAAAGTGACGAGAAATAAAGACGGTACAGCAGGTAAAAGAGGTGGCAGGCAGTTATGTACATTGCTACCCGGGTTACCTACCAGAGAAGTTTGATTTCACTGTATTTCTTTTTGAGCTTCTGTGAAAATTTTCACTGAATCAGGTGTACCATGTCTTTAAAAAAAAACAAAACAAAACTGTGAACGTATTATAGCAAGTTTAGGAGTAAAGTGAAAGGGTTAGTTGCTCAGTGGTATCCACCTCTGCAATCCCATGGACTGTAGCCTGTTCCTCTGTCCATGGATTTCTCCAGGCAAGCATGCTGGAGTGGGTTGCCATTTCCTTTTCTGGGGGATCTTCCTGACCCAGGGGTTGAACCCGAGTCTCCTGCTTTTCAGGCGGATTCTTTACCATCTGAACCACCAGGGAAGCGAGGAAAGTATTCAGTTCAGTTCAGTCAGTCAGTCTTGACCGACTCTTTGCGACCCCATGAACTGCAGCACGCCAGGCCTCCAAGTCTATCACCAACACCTGGAGTCCATCCAAACCCACATCCTTCGAATCAGTGATGCCATTCAACCATCTCATCCTCTGTCGTCCCCTCCTCCTCCTGCCCCAAGTCCCTCCCAGCATCAGGGTCTTTTCAAATGAGTCAGCCCTTCGCATCAGGTGGCCAAGGTATTGGAGTTTCAGCTTCAACATCAGTCCTTCCAATGAACATCCAGGACTGATCTCCTTTAGGATGGACTGGTTGGATCTCCTTGCAGTCCAAGGGACTCTCAAGAGTCTTCTCCAACACCACAGTTCAAAAGCATCAATTCTTCGGTGCTCAGCTTTCTTTATAGTCCAATTCTCACCTACATACATGACCACTGGAAAAACCATAGCCTTTACTAGACAGACTTTTGTTGGCAAAGTAATGTCTCTGCTTTTTAATATGCTGTCTAGGTTGGTCATAACTTTCCTTCCAAGGAGTAAGCATCTTTTAATTTCATAGCTGCAGTCACCAAAGCAGCCTTTTGAATCATTTGGATCATATGACATGAAGCCTTCCTATTCTGCTTGCTGGTATCTTAAAATCAGACTTAAATTCAGTTCATACACAAGCACAGGCATGCTGTACATGCCCACACTGACACATCATACAGAGAGCATGTAAAGTGTGTCAGAAAGTGCCCTGGAGGAGAGAACCCGAGCTAATGTAAATACTTAATGCAGTTTACCTGTAGTTCTTCCCAAGACCTGATACAAACCCCTAAACGATTATCACTTCTCCTCTAACATAGGGACTATAAAGTTAACTAAAAACATTAAGTGACCCTCCTTTTAGACTCTTAATAATTATTATGTATGAATATAAAAATAAAATGTTTTTTAAAGTTTTTAGATTAACTTTCATACTTTAAGAATCTTTTTTCAGTCCATCAACACTAGCACATGGCCCTTAGTGAGGGTATTACAAGTAAAGTTTGATATTCCATTAAATTTAAGTTATGCAATAATCATAACTCTATTCTAGTTCAGAATGCTTTGAGAAACAAATAATTCGCAGACTATTTGCAGAACCGCTGCTACTGTTAGGGTGGAAGAAAAGTATCTTATCTTAACTCATAAACTTGAATGAAAGTGAAAGTTAGTTGCTCAGTCATGTCTAGCTCTTTACAATCCTTTGGACTGTAGTCCACCAGGCTCTTCTGTCCGTGGAATTCTCCAGGCAAGAATACTGAAGAGGGTTGCCATTTCTTTTTCCAGGGGATCTTCCGTACCCAGGGATCGAACCTGGGTCTCCTGCATTGTAGGGCAGATTCTTTACCAACTAAGCCACTAGGGAAGTCATACACTTGAATAACAACTTATAAACTTAAATGAATTTGCTTTTTTTTTTAAGATTTACATAAACGAATGGGTTAGAGGATCCAGTTCACAAGTTCAGTGACTTCTATGTTGGGTTACAGAAACAGAATGATTTAAATTTATGCCTCTGCAACATGATGAATTTTTCATATTAGAGAACTTCAATATTGTTCTTAAATTTAAAAAAATCTAAAATACTGAAGCCGCAAATGCTAAATATATGCTGGATTAGACTTGTTACATTTGGGCCTAGAGAGAAATAGTACCCCAGATAGATTAGCAATAATATCAATATAGGCCTATAAGAGGCAAATTTTATCACTATAGAAATGGCACTTATATTTCTTCAGAGGAAGAAGGAGAAATTCACATGTTATTTTTACTGTCATTAGGTTTAGTTTAATTGGAAATAACAGCAGAGTGTGGTGAGAGGGAGAGATAACTGACCATAAGGAAGGAAAGACTTTGGGCTTCTTGATTTAAGTGTTCATTCCCTTGTTTTGTTTCCCCTTTGAGGTTATGATCCTTTTGCCAGTAGTAATAATGTTCTGTTATGGAGATGGACATTTTAGGATGATATACCTGCACTTACTAGTAAGTAGCAAATTTCCTTGTTATAGTCACATACCTTAGAATTAGTAAGAACAAACATTGTGTGAACTTCCCAATGTTATTGAGAAACTGATTAATATAATAGTTCAAATGTACTGTGCATTTACAGTTTGCCAGTTTCTGTTTTGAGCACTTTAGATATATATATTCACTTGTTTATCCCTTTCAATAACTGTATGATATATAGAGGTGCTCTCATTATCCCTATTTTAGAAAAATAACTTGCCCAAATCACATAGCAAATACTGAATACAGGCTTTGTAACAAAGATATCAACTCTAGACTGTACCATCCTAACAGGGAGCTAAGTGAGATAATTACTTATATTAGTGATGACTGAAGCTACACCATTCATAATTTTTTATAGGAACCTATGTGAGTGACACAGCTAAGAGTTCATTGTCAGGTCTGATTGTAAGCCACCCTACTTCCTCCCACCCTGTAATCTCATTGCCTTCTCTTATTTTTATATAGATCATTGGTATCCTCTCAGTTCTGTAAAAAAGTTCTATAAAAAGTGCTTAGAAAAGGCATCCTTAGGACCATCACCCTTCTACATATATTTTGCTTTGTGGCTATAAAGTTTGGTGCTAATCATGATATGCTTAGCAAAAATTTTGCTCATTTTAATACTTACAGAAATTCTAGCAAGGCAAGTCTATGTAAAAACAAAACAAAATGTCTAGCTATGTATGATATATGGATTAATCAATTAAATTGACCTATTTAGGCAATTAACAAAAACTATTAGTATGAATTATTAATTTTAGGCAGAGTGAAATTTGCAAGTATACACAGTTGTTTTATAGTTGTTTTAACTGACATCATTCCCTGCCAAGAAAGAATGTCTGCAAAAGTTAGAAAAGTATTATCTTCTCAAATGTGATGTGGAAGCCAAAGGCAGTTTTCTAGGACTCTTAAAATTTTCAAGCAGATAGAAAATGAGAATTAGATCATTTATATATCTGTTTTTTACTTTTTTTCATTATTAATGGCTTGTGGATATTTTCTACTCTGAATTTCCTTCAGTACATGGTAGTAGGAAGCAAGGATTTTTCCTTTGATTTCATAACTTTCTAAAACCAAGTGCTCTGTAATCTGCTTAGTTTCATACAGTAAAACAAACCATTAAATAATAGCTCTGATTACTATAAAATATTTAAAAATTTGTTTCTGAATCTATAATTTCCCTAATTCTTGGAAAAGGACTATAACAAATGTATTGAGCCTTTTTTATTTAAGGTTATGGAAAAATAATTAACACTCACAAGGTTAATCATTCCAACTTGTATGTAGCATAAAAGCATAAAAACTATGTGAATCGAATTTCCCCTTTTTGTTTGGGTTTAAATCATTATTATGTTAAAAGATTTTTAATGCTTGAAAGCTTTGACCTTGCCTGGGATAGGAGCCAGTTCAATCTGTTCTTGGATAGAGTTAAGCCCAAGTCATATGATCAATAAATGCAACAGTCATAGTAAATGGAGCAAGGCGCCTGCATCTACAGGAAGGTTACCGCCAGATAGCACAGACCACACTATATTGGCAAAGGAACTTTTCAAGTCCTTTCATGTCTCAAATCTTTCAAAACCAACCACCTATCTTTTTGAACTTCTTTCATCTGTTAAGCATAGGCTTTTTGTTTTTCTTCTGACTAAAAATCATAGTCTTGTGTGTGTGGCAGGTTGCTAGCACTAATCCACCTTCATATGAGCTTGGTAGCTCAGTCGTGTCTGACTCTTTGTGACCCCATGGACTGACCCTCCTCTGTCCATGGGATCGTCTAGGCAAGAATACTAGAGTGGGCTGCCATTTCCTCCTCCAGGGGACTTTTCCAACCCAGGGGTCAAACCCGGCTCCCCTGCAGCTCCTGCCTTGCCGTTCTTTACCACTGAACCACCTGGGAAGCCCAACTTCACATGTACATATGGACATATACATATATGCATATATATTACATAAATATGTGTGCAATAGAAAGTGTGCTTAGAAATTAATGATGCTAGTATTATTAATTAGAATCTGGTAATTGTAATCATAAGGACATTTTTTTGAATTTCTACATGTTTGGGCTTTATATGTTTTATATTAGCCATAATAAATAATAAATTATATGAAATATATAATAGTAACCTATTATGATATATGAGATATTGTATACATAAAGTATATATCACAATATAAATACACATCACATATGTAAAACACATCTAAGAGACTAATGACAAAGCTTGTTATATGCCAAGCACTGTTCTGAAAACTATATGCGTTAATTAATTAAATCCTTGCAAAAGATCTACAACATAGTTAGGGCTGAGATGGGACTTAAACACAGGTAATGTAGCACCTAAGTCCACGCCCCTAACCAATACATCATTCCCTTCTATTGTGTCCATATTCACCAAAAAGCAGCTGTTAACTTTGCTGTTATTACTGAGTCCCAGTAGGAATTGTGGAGTGTAAATCTAACTTCTTAACTTCCCTGCACTTTAGCTTCCAAGGCAGTAATCTGCCTGGGTAACTTCTCTCTCCTCTGGGTTAACTTTCTTTGGGTCTTTACCTAAGAAACACTCCCAGCATATCTTAAGATGTGCAAGTTACTAGATACCTTTGTTTAAAAGGAAAGTTGTCTTTTCTAAAATTAGCAAGTGATTTTTTTAAAAAATCACTTTTTCAAAACTTTTAAGTGCATAGAATTTTAATAACATAGGTAATAGTGACAAAAAAAAACTGTAAAGAACAGTTCTCTCTACACACTATATATTTATAGTTGTGATTATTCCTTTCCCTGAGTGTGTAAATGGACTTCATAGGTTTGCAGGCACATTTTGGCAAACTTTCAGGCAATCAGTGTCCATTAGGAAATCAAAATCTGGGAAAAAAATCTAAATTACCCAGTCAAGGCAGGGTAAAATTTAATTAAAATATAAGTAACATTAGTTTCCTCTAAGAAAATATCTCCTTGACATTTTCACTTACTCTTATCTGTTTTACCAGTAGAGTTCCACTTTGGCCGCTGTCTCGAATCACCAACAATGTCCTCTGTAAAATGAGCCATCTGGATTTTATTCTTATAGGAATCCTGCAGTCTCTCTCTTCAAGATCACTAAAGGCTCCTTCATTCTAAATTTAAATGTGTATTTTCTTAATCTTTATTTATCTTGACTTCTCTGGAATATTTGACCAAGTTGAACACTCCCCAAACTTGAAATCCATCCCCAACTTTCATTGCAGTCCATTAATCAAGTTTTCCTGTTTTATCTTTCCTTATTGCATCTCTAGTTATTCAACAAATATTCATTTAGTGCCTACTATAAGGTAGGCCATTTTGCTTTTTTGCATTTATTTTCCACGATGATGGTCTTGATCCCTGTCTCCCATACAGTGTCACGAACCTCATTCCATAGTTCATCAGGCACTCTATCTATCAGATCTAGTCCCTTAAATCAATTTCTCACTTCCACTGTATAATCATAAGGGATTTGCTTTAGATCATACCTGAATGGTCTAATGGTTTTCCCTACTTTCTTCAATTTCAGTCTGAATTTGGCAATGAGGAGTTCATGATCTGAGCCACAGTCAGCTCCTGGTCTTGTTTTTGTTGACTGTATAGAGCTTCTCCATCTTTGGCTGCAAAGAATATAATCAATCTGATTTCAGTGTTGACCATCTGGTGATTTCCATGTATAGAGTCTTCTCTTGTGTTGTTGGAAGAGGGTGTTTGCTATGACCAGTGCATTTTCTTGGCAAAACTCTATTAGTCTTTGCCCTGCTTCATTCCGTATTCCAGTGGTCATGAGTGCCAAAGAATTGATGCTTTTGAACTGTGGTGTTGGAGAAGACCTTGAGAGTCCCTTGGACTGCAAGGCGATCCAACCAGTCCATTCTGAAGGAGATCGGCCCTGGGATTTCTTTGGAAGGAATGTGCTAAAGCTGAAACTCCAGTAGGTTGGCCACCTCACGTGAAGAGTTGACTCATTGGAAAAGACTCTGATGCTGGGAGGGATTGGGGGCAGGAGGAGAAGGGGACAACAGAGGATGAGATGGCCGGATGGCATCACTGACTCGATGGACGTGAGTCTGAGTGAACTCCGGGAGTTGGTGATGGACAGGGAGGCCTGGCGTGCTGAGATTCATGAGATCTCAAAGAGTTGGACACGACTGAGCGACTGAACTGAACTGAACTGAACTGATACGCTAGGCACTCTAGGCACTCTAGACACTAGGCACAGTAGCAAATAAAATGAATTTCCTGCCTACCTAAAGATTATTGATCTCTGTTTTTTTTCTCCATCAGTTGTTCACCAAACCCCATTCTTAGGCCATCACCCCTCCCCATATCTGTTTCCACTATTTTTTTTAAACTTCTTTAGAAATCTGTCTTTATGGTATCAACTGCTTCTTTCAAGATTACTCCCAGTATAATTTAGAACAAGGGATTCAAATCCTAAATTCAGTACTTGTTTTATTAATAATAACCATTGATAAGTTCTTGAAATACTTGAAGTCTGAGGTTTTTCATTTGCAAAATGGACATAATAATCACACCTACATTTAAGGGCTGTTGTGAGATAAATTGGAAAATGCAGTGAAGTGTTTAAATTATTTAGCACTTAAAAGGCATTCTATTGTTATGACTATTCCTTTCTTAGTCCCTCATTCTCTTATCCTTATTCTTATTCATTCTTGATCTGCCTATAATTACATCATCTCTAATCAGTAAACTCCCCTCTTTGGATGACTGTACTCTCCTAAACATTAGGTTTCCCAAACCATGGTCATTTCTTTTCTCACGTTAGCTCTATTCCTTAAATTTCTCATTTAGATTGCTGACTCTATTATTCTTCAGGCCACTGGAGTTGAAAATTGTGAATTCTTACATTGTCTTATTTCTGTGGGAGCAATCACTATTTAAACTTTTAGGTGTTTTGATGATATGATCCATATTTTCTTCATCAAAATATTACCAGTTGTATCATAGACTCAGTGCCCCAAAATGCTTGTGGGGTGAAAAAATTGAATTAGAATTAAGGAAGACAAAAGACTAGATAGGGGTTATGTTGAGGACAAAGAGCAGGTGCATAGAAACTAAGGGATTAGTAGAACTTTAAGATAGGGAGGGGCATTTCAAATCTGTAATCTTGAAGGGAGTCAGTTCCTCCTGATGATGAGTGCATACTGATGGGCGGCTGTTGTCAAGTTAGAGGAAGAGTCCACAGGAGAGCATTCTGCCTATTTTCATATGCTTACAGTTAAGTATGTATTTCATAGTTCCCTTTACTCCGAGGAAATACATGGACAATTTGTCCTTAGAATGACAGTTCTTGCCAATGTTTTCATACCCTTTCACCATTTGTACTCAAAATTTAATGCCTCAGGGAAAACACTTGAGGTTTTTCCCTTTAATCAGGCTCTGTGCCCACACAGCCTGCCTGCTGCTGTTGCCTCATATCTACACCTTTAGCCAGCTTCCAAATTGCATTAGTAGGAATGATTGCCAGGGGAATGATGCTCCTCATTGCTGAGCCCTTAAATAATCAAGCTGCCACATTCATGCTTCATCAATTACAGTGATTGCTCTCTAAAGATAATCCTATTGCAGATATGTTTCTCTCCTTGGTGGGCTCTGGGGGAAATGAATCCATTTCTAAATAAATACCATTATATTTAGAATAATTGAAATAAGCATAAGTCTTTGAAAGATTTGGATAACTTTTCCACATGCAAAAGAAAAGCTTCTCACAGTCAGAAGGAATATAGTATGTCATGTTCTCCTTGTATTGTTCATGATGAAAATTCAAGCAAATAATGTGTTCTCCATATGCTGGGGACCAAGTTTTGCCTCTAATGTTATTCTGAACCGTCAAGAATAATTATTATAGTATACGAGTGTATAGGAGTAAATATGCAATGAAATGTGAAATACTAAATATACATGAGTTTTAAACACCATTTTTCCAAAACCTTTATTATTGGCATATTGTAATTTAATAAACTAAAGATAAAAATTCCAAATCTTCTGTTTTAGCAGTAAAATAGTATGTAATTTTGGAAACTTTAGTAACATTTTAAAAAATTGATTATTCACAGTGCCTATTGCCATTTAAGACAAGTTTTTAAAAATAATTTTTATAGTCTGTGACTGAGAGAGACAGTTTTCAGCTGACTGATTCAAAACTTTACAAGTAATTTATGCACATTTGATGGAATTTAATCAGAAACAACTTGGATATAGGAAGAAGTAGCCAATAAAATATCTGAATTAATATTTTCAACTTGGCAATTTGTCATCATTTTTTTGTATAAGGCTATCCATCCTATTTCTGTTTTGAAACATATCTGATACCTGTTTCTTTAAATTAGACATAATTTTCACTTGGCTTTATGTTTCTTTGTCAGGTATTTTGCAATATGGATGTCAATGGGGGAGGTTGGACTGTAATACAGCATCGTGAAGATGGAAGTCTAGATTTCCAAAGAGGCTGGAAAGAATATAAAATGGTAAGTTGGAAGAATTTACATAGTTTTTGACATTTTATAGTGAGATTTTCTTCACTACACTGTGTGATAAGCCCTTGTATTTTTAGATGTCTTTTAAAAAATAAAATGATACATTTTATTTTAAAAATAAAATGATACATTTTATTTTAAAAATAAAATGATACATTCCTGACATTATTCTCATTAAACACAAAGCACTCATAAATCTTTTTCAATAAATGATTTCCATGTGTACATCAGAAATAAAAATATGTTACTGAAATTATTTAGCAAACTATTATATATTATCTGAATTTGTTCCTGATTGAATGAGGGTGGAGGAAGCTAGAATTCGGACCCAGTCTGGGATACGTAAGCCAGGACAAGAGAAGTGTATAGGGCTGTGGGCTGTGGAGCAGAACTGGGGGGCACCATCAATGACTTCACTTGAGTGGCTGGCAAGTTGTTGCTGGCTATGGACTGAAAACTCCTCCAATGTGGCTAGGGTGGGCTTCCCCCAGTATAGTGATCCAGGGTTATCAGATTCATTATGTGGCAGTTGACATCCTTTGAGCACAAAAATAGAAGCTTCCAGGTCTTTGAAGATTTATTAAACCCAGAAATGGCATGTTACTTCTACTGTATTCTTTTAGTTAAAGTTGATGACAGGACCAATCCAGATTCAAAGTAAGACAAGTACACAAGGGTATGAACTGGGAGATGTGATTGCAGTCTCCAGAATAACAGTAGATAATATCATTACCATTATCACCATCATCATAGCTACCCTTTCAGTATTTTTATGTACAAGTCTCATACATAAGTTCTTATCTAATTTTTATATCAAATGTATTGGTTAATACTGTCCCCATTTTAAGAGGAAACTGAGCAAGTTGAGAGATCAATCTTTCCAAGATAATACAGTAGATGGTTGAAATAATCCATAATCCAATAATCAGATAGTGCCTACAATATTAACTGTTAAAGTCTGCTGATAAATTATCAAGAAACAGTAATGGAAGAGGATTTCCTTTTGCAAACTAATCTCATCTTTTACATCTAAATGTTCCGGGTAATTCTTGTCTTGACAAATTTTTGACAGATTCTCCTCTCAGAAAGTAAAGAAAGAGATAAAGAGAAATATTGTACTAACCTAAGTTCTGCCTTGATATTCATGTTGAAAATGTGTAAAAACTGTGGTTTGCTTGTCAACATTGCAGTTTACCCATTAGTAGGTTAGTAATTGACCAAACATCAGTAAACAAAGGGTTTTAAGAAATGAAGGAAAGTGTCTACTGGTGTCTCTTTATCTACAGTATTTTTTTTTTTTATCAGATTTAACACTGAAAGTAAGTTAATAAAGTTTGGAGTTACACAAAGTTGGAATCTTGATATCTTCCATAAACTCAAGATAGCAAGGTTGGCCAAAGCCAACAAGGTAGAGTTCTACAAAGATAAATGTGATGTCTTTCAACCTAGACCAAAAATACACAAGATTAACTGTGAGAACTTAGAATAAAGATGATGTTACTGAGCAAGGGCTAAAGAAGCCAATCCTATGGCACAGGCTTTTGAGAAAAGAAAGAGCTTTCATTTTGAGGTAAGCTGGAAAGGAGACAGGAGGCAAGGCTCTCAAATCTGTCTCCACAATCCAGAGATCAGGGTGAAATTTAAAGGACTAGGGGAATGTCATACTTACAGACAAATTGGCTAGTCTTGAATCAGTCCATACAAGCTGCAGAACCCAGGTTTTATTTATTAAAAGATTTCTTGGTTTGTAAAGTCCTCCAGAGGCAACATTTCAATTCTTTGGTTCTGTAGATTGTTCTTGGTTCTGGAGTCACCCTGGAGACATGGCCTCCTGTCTGCACATGCACAGTTCTAGTCATCACTCTGCCACTTAAAAGTGGAGTGATTTTTAGCAAATCATTTAACCCATACCTTAACTTTCTCACTTGTTAGGAGGGGACATTGCTAATAGTACCTCACTTGCCTTGCCAGGGATATTGTGAGAATTAGCTGTAAGTAAAGCACTTGGCACATTGAATTGTCAGTAAACTTTAGGTATTATTATTATCCAAGATTAAAACATCAAAAACTGCAAATGTTTTCTTAACTCTGGCAAAAATATTATTTGGCAAATCATCTTAAGTCATGATTATTTTCACTACTAAAATAAGTTTTGAAGAAGTTATCTGAGAATTAGACTATAGCTATAGAATCTGGCAAGTCTGAAATACATTATTTTTAATACTAATGATAAAAGAAAATTTAATATAAAGTTGTCATCACAGTGACTTTCCAAAATGGTGACATACTAACTGTAATCATCTGCTGCCTTGGCAAACTAGGTATATTAAGTAAGAAAGATTGACATATGAAGGATGTCACTGATTCATGTCTTATAAGCATTTGTCAAATGTATATATTTAAGCAAGTTTTTTCATTGTTGGAATGGGGCTGAATTATTCTTTAATCACAGCTTTTGTGAAGTTTTCTCCTCTCCCTTTTTCAAGGGAGATAGAAAGACTATCTTTTATTCAAACTAGAACAATTTATCAGCTTAGTGTCAATTCTACACAATCAGAAATGAGATAAACTCTAAAATTTTGAAACATTTTGGCAAAAATGAGTCTGATGACATTTTATTGTTTTGTTTTAATTTTAAAAAAAAGCCGTGGTACATATACACAATGGAATATTACTCAGCCATTAAAAAGAATACATTTGAATCAGTTCTAATGAGGTGGATGAAACTGGAGCCTATTATACAGAGTGAAGTAAGCCAGAAAGAAAAACACCAATACAGTATACTAACGCATATACATGGAATTTAGAAAGATGGTAACGATAACCCTATATGAGAGACAGCAAAAGAGACACAGATGTATCAGTTCAGTTCACTTCAGTCGCTCAGTCATGTCCGACTCTTTGCGACCCCATGAATTGCAGCACGCCAGGCCTCCCTGTCCATCACCAACTCCCGGAGTTCACTCAGACTCGCGTTCATCGAGTCAGTCTATCCAGCCATCTCATCCTCTGTCATCCCCTTCTTCTCCTGCCCCCAATCCCTCCCAGCATCAAAGTCTTTTCCAATGAGTCAACCCTTCACATGAACAGTCTTTTGGACTCTGTGGGAGACAGCGCAGGTGGGATGATTTGAGAGAAGAGCATTGAAACATGTATATTATCATATGTGAAACAGAGCACCAGTCCAGGTCGATGCATGAGACAAGGTGCTCAGGGCTGGTGCACTGGGATGACCCAGAGGGATGGGATGGGGAGGGAGGTGGGAGGGGGGCTCAGGATGGGGAACACGTGTACACCCATGGCTGATTTATGTCAATGTATGGAAAAAACCATTACAATATTGTAAAGTAATTAGCCTCCAATTAGAATAAATAAATTAATTAATTTAATTAAATAAAAATTTTAAAAAATTTATCATATGTTATAATTTGGTTAACTGTCACCAAAACACAGGGTATAAAGTGTTTCAGTTGTTTCCTCCAGAGCTTTCTTTCACCTGCAGACAAAGCAACATGACTCTACAAAGAATGAGCATAGACTCCTTATGCCAGCTCTTACCAGTCACACCCACTTCTGCTCCCTGAATCAGAACTGGCTGCTACATCCTTTGGGAAAGAGAACTTGACGTGTACCAGTTACTCCTTAATCTTCACTCTTCTATTGTATACAATAAGATGCTTCACTTCTTTCTCAAGCACCGACTGTAGGACTAAAGTTTCATCCCTCCTTCCTTTCTGCCTTTCCTCTCTCCTTCCCTTTATACTGGTTGATATCTGTGGGCTGACTCTTGCTTCATAAGGTCTCCAGAACAATATGTTAAAATTATCAACACATGAAATTACAAATATATAATTATTATTTTTAAACCTCTCTCACCATGGAAGACTTGCAGTTTAATTGATTCTTAATGTTGGCTTTAAGACTACAAAATCCTTTACCTAAGCTTTGTTTTCACTTAAAACTTCCTTATGAGGAGATTCAGCAAAATCTGGTTTATGGATTTGTAAAGATGTTTGCCAAGGGGGAAGTCTGGAGTGGGCTTTTTTAATGAGGCACTTAGGGAACAACGTTAACTCCTTCAAGCCATGAGAATACCATTTAGTGGGCTACAGTAATAACACTTATCAGCAGTACTTTTGCATATACAGCCCAATCAAGCTAGGCATTCCAAACAGTACCCCAGTGGCCTAACTTTATAGAAGGTAGTGACTAATGCCCTGGAGACAACCTGTCTTTGTATTGAAAACATTTAGCTCCATAAACAGAGCTTCCTATTTACACAAATATCTCATTCTGAGCACCATACCTTTTGGGAGTTCTTTGTTTCTGGAAAGAAATTAAGAGCACACTTTCAACTTAATTTTATCGTATTCACATTAAAAGGAGAAAAATATGTATCAGAAATTTAAAATGCTGAAATATTCATCTTTTGATCTTTCTTGGGCTATCTCAGTAGTTAGAGGAGATGCACAATTGAACTGTATATTAAGCACCTTTGGAAAGCCACAACTCAGTAACCCTGACTTCTTATTTGTTTTCTTTGATCATTTTATGAAAAGAGATGAAACCTACAGGGTACATAGACTGTGTCTGATTTCAATTGTGTTTCAGCCATAAAAAGCCAACACTTCCTATGAATATTATCATGCAAAACAAAGTATCAGAGACAATGATTTTATCAACTTGGAAAAATACAAATCAAAACTGAACATTTTTGCAAATTTTGGCAAAAGCTAATGAATATTAATCTATTCTCTGTGTGCTTATTTTTTTAAAGCAAAATGTGGTTTATAAGGCCAATTTTAAGTCAGCATTAGTTTAAGCTAAATTCTAGAGTCTTTTGCCTTTTGTTAAAGAGCTAAAGGAGAAATAAAATTGATAAACAATCTATCTGAATTAGGAGATCAGAATCATAATATGTGATTTTTAAAATTATGTTATTATGATTGGCAGGGTATGGTATAGCATCCTTGGATTTTATTTATAAAAAAAGAACAAGTTCTGTTTTTATTGTCTATTCAAAGGACTTACTGCTTTTTCCAGTGTCAACACTGAATTTTGTATAAGACTTTACTTTCATTCTTATGACTGTTGCAAGCTATTTGGAGTAAAATATAAAACCTGTGGTAAACTGTTAGGTATTCAATAATATGTAAATCTTTTTTTTTTTTTTTTTTGCTTGTTTGTGCATTGTCCATCTCTGTATTTCCAGAAAAAATATGAATTTTTTTCAAAGACACTCCCATAATATACAGTCAACACTTAACTGCTAATATCTTCAATATAAAGATGAGGTTTAGTTTTATGCCTGTTTTTTTTTCCCTATGTACCTCTTAGATAATTTGATCTGGTTAATTTATTATTTTTCATTTGCATTCAGAATAGGTATTCTACATTATAGTCCTATGGTTCTCCACCTTTAGTACACAGCATACTCACCTGAGGAACTTTTAAATGTACAGATCTCTAAGACCGCCCCAGACGTACCAAGTCAGAACCTCCATATGGGAACCAACCAAGTCATCTATATTTTGAAAAATCTCCACAGCTGTTTCTGATATGCACTGCCAGTTAAAAGCAAATGTCAGAACTATCAAGTTATTAGCATGGGTTTAAGATCTCAAAAATTTCTTTTGTAGATCCTAAACCTTATGAGATGTAGTGAGAAAGGAATTTAAAAAATAGAACCAAGGTAGAGATAAAGAAGACAACTTCTCTTTAGCAGTAGGAAAGCAGAAACAAGAGTAAGAAGATAATCGGTAGACACAAGCTATTGTTTGTGCCATAGCTTAGCCCCTATTGCAACCAGCTGGTTCAAACTTCGTATTTAATAATTAACTTCTTGGATTAAAATGACAGTACTCATTTGTATAAACCAATACTCAACTTATAAGAATACATTAGTTCCTAGCATCTGAAAACCATTTAAAGCATTGATTCAGTATCTCCTTATTAAACTTCAGGCTAAGACAAGACCTAGGATTTCTCATATAGAGTGGAAAAGAACCTACTTAATGCCAAATAGCTTATAGTCTCTTGGAACAGAGGCAGATAATCAGAAAATTACTATATATTGTGATATATCCTCTAATTATAATAGAAACTAGATTTTTGTAAAGTACTCGTCATGCATCAACACTGAGATAAATGCTTTGAATATATTATCTCACTTCTTTCTCACAACATTGTATGTGGAAATATTTTAAATCCTTATTTTGCATATGAGGAAACTAAGACTCAAAAATAAGAGCAAGTATGTGGCTGAGCAAGACTTCCAACTGGAGCCAGAGGTAGGGAGTAGAAGTTGTTTAATCAAAGCTGTCTTTGTGACTAGGTGTCAGATCCATGGTTGCCTAATAAACTATTCAATAGACAGTTTACTAAATTAGGAGGAACCCATTTTCCCTTCTTTCTTGAATTTTTTCATCTTTTTTTTCTGCATCATCGCACTTAGCTATTAGGTTTCCTCCTACACTCTGTCTCTAACTGAGAGATTGATTGTGTTAGAATCTCTCTACACATTGATTCCTTGCAGCCAATAGAGCATATATTTAGAAAGTTTTCCGGAAAGGTGCATGAAATAAAATTTTGTTTTATCAAAACAAATTTCATTCCTTTCTCCTCAGTTGTTTCTTCCTCTGTCTTCAGTCACAGAAAGCAAACTGTTTAGGAATGGTTATTAGCCTCCACCTAGAGGGGGTACAAGCTTGCATGCCAAGCTGGGAACGAAGACACATGGAGGAATTACACAAATGTTCTTCCTTTTCGGAGGCTTGCTGGAGATCACTGTGCTTTTCCCCAGGAAGGCTGGAGAGCTTTTATATCCTTGCAGCTATTTCAACAGCATGGAATTATTTGACCTAAAACTTCACACTTCATCATCCCCGCCTTCCTTATTCACATTTAGTATAATTACTGAATCTCTTCTAACTGACCACACAAAAGAGGGAATCCTCAAATGGCTATAGAGTTTTTTCATGTCTGAGCTGAAAAGAAATGCAAGGAGAATTCCAGCGGTCTTCTTTTCCTTCCCAGTGGCTTCTGCAACTGAGAATGTGCTAATTTTCAGTCCCCTGTAACTTTCTGCTTTGCTTACTCATTGAAGAAGGTAAATTTCACTCTTCTCCATGGTATATAGCACCAGTTTCCCTAAGAATGTGTAAAATTCTTAGCACATTTTAAATTAAGATTTCCTGCCACTGTGGAGCTCTTGCAACCTGTGACTTGAGCATCTTAAGAACACAGAAGAAAGGAGACCCTAGAGTATGGACTTCAATAGATCCTACATCTGTACTCTGGGCTACAGGGAGATGATCTTAGGGGATGCATGTACCCACTGCAGTTTGGACAAAAGGTGTTTAGTTAATCAAAAACTAATTTAAATTGAGATACATATATGCAACTAAGTTAAAATTGTGTGTGTGTGTGTGTATATATATATATATATGCTAATACATTTCATTGAAAATACATTCATTTGCCCACATTTTTAAAATGGAAGCTCAACGCTTATAATTCTGAATTAGAGATTCTTTCATAAAACTTTCCCATAATCAAATGCATCAAATATTTGGCTTCTGTTTTTGTTTTTGTTTTTTTTTTTTCAAACTAGAGCAAGTAAGCCATATAAAAAGCAATGTATGTTAAAAGTCCTCTAAAGTTTTATTATTTTCTTCAGTCTTTTAGGATTGTTGCAACAACTTATAGTTCAAAAGAATTTTTAGTGATTTGCTTTCATAGAGCAAATATAAACATCTAAATTAGTTTTTACCAAAAACAAAACAAAATTCCTCTTTCCTGACTAATATTTAACTTATTTATATCACGTTATAAATCTTATCATTGCCAAAAGAGAACTGGCATAAATGAGTTTGAGACCAAACACAGTTGGTCTTTGGTAAGTAACTCAGTTGGCAGATGGGGGTGCACAACTGTATTTAATACGTTTAGTGTACTCTGGGTATTAATATACTTTAAAGAAAAAATGAAAAATACTGCTCCTTGTAAGTTGGTTAAAGGAGAAATCATTAAAGAATATTTCTACTATAGTTGTAATTCTGTAAAGTTGATATACATTAAATTTTAAAAGAAATAAATATTTTTCAAATTCTATCCTCTGTATTGAGGAAATAAGAATTGCTGCATGAAACAGGGCACCCAAAGTTGATGTTGGGACAACTCAGAGGGATGGTGTGGGGAGCGTGGTGGGAGGAGGGTTCGGGATGGTGGGACACAGGGACACCCTTGGCTGATTCATATCGATGTATGGCAAAAACCACCACAATATTGTAAAGTAATTAGCCTCTAATTAAAATAAATTAATTTTTTTAAAAAAGAATTGCTCTGATTTTCAGTACTTTCCTCATTCTTATTCATACAGATAGAATAAGACCCTTTATTAGTGAATACCTAGGTGAACCAGAGAAGGAAATGGCAACCCACTCCAGTGTTCATGCCTGGAGAGTCCCAGGGATGGAGGAGCCTGGTGGGCTGCCGTCCATGGGGTCTCACAGAGTCGGACACGACTGAAGCGACTTAGCAGCAGGTGAACCAGAATGTTTCTTTCTGCAACATCAAAGTATATCATGTGATTATTAGACACCTCCAAGTTTTCCAAGTATCAAAGTGCACAAGATAAATGGATTCAGATGGATCAGATTCAGATTTATGGACTGGTCTCAGACACTTTGATTCAGGTTGGAGCCTGCCAGGAATATTTATTTTCAACTAGTGCTCCAGTGATTATGATTCAGTTGGGCACTTTAAGAAACACCTTTGAGATTCAACCAACCTACCTACAAGAATTAAGTTTAAAGGTTATTTTTCTGAATTCAACTGCAGAATACTATAGTCTTTTGTTTTCTTCCTTCCTGCCTTTCTTCCATTTTCTTTGAACTTCAGTAAAGCATATGGAGTGCCCAGTGTATACCAGCATTCTACTAGTCTTTGAGGATTCACAAATACAACACAACTTCTGTCCTCAAGGAGTTCATAGTCTGGTCAGTAAAACATGTAGATCAGGAATTATACTGAACTTCAAGTTTTACCAAGGGATACTTTCTGAGGCAGTTGTGAATACCCAAAATCTAGAGCACCAGGAATCTCCTGCTGCTGCTGCTGCTGCTAAGTCACTTCAGTCGTGTCTGACTCTGTGCAGCCCCATAGACGGCAGCCCACCAGGCTCCCCCATCCCTGGGATCCTCCAGGCAAGAACACTGGAGTGGGTTGCCATTTCCTTCTCCAATGCATTGAAGTGAAAAATGAAAGTGAAGTCGCTCAGTCGCGTCCAACCCTCAGCGACCCCATGTACTGCAGCCTTCCAGGCTTCTCCATCCATGGGATTTTCCAGGCAAGAGTATTGGAGTGGGTTGCCATTGCCTTCTCCAAGTAATCTCCTAGGGTTTTTAATTTTCCTATCGCTAACATAACCAGCATTAAAAGTTAGCTTTCTTTTATGTACTACTTCTTTTATCCCACAAACAAAACTGTTTTGAACGCTTAGTAGCAATGACTGGGATTGCCTTAAGAGAACAGAGGAAATTTGTTGAGATTCAGGGCTGGAGCCTCCAGCTAGATTCCCTCACTAGCTCATAAGTGTCAGCCTTGTACCTCCAAATCCTGATCTATGGGTGTGACATATTTAAGTGACTGAAGTCTTGGATTTACAGATATGCTTATTATTACTTGAAAATGTTAAAAGCTATAGAAGTTAAGGGTCTAGTAATCTGTTTGTTACTATCTAACATAATTTGACTGTGAATAATAATGTCATAAAACAATAATAGTATTGTTAAATAACTTCTGATGCTACTCATTGGAAAATGTTTAAACTATGTTGAAAATATTCCATTAACTAGTATGTAAGAACCATTTTCAAAAGCAAGTTGTGATTGAGAAGCATTTACTGGTTAAACCTATTAACCAGATTCATTTAATTCGAAACATTCTCATCTACACAGATTTGAATATCGTATTTTTACTGTGTTAAGAATTATTGTAATGAGCCTTGGAGAGGAACATAGCAGAAAAATACTGAGTGTGTAACTGAAGAAAGTATATAAAAATATGAAAGAACCATCTTTTAAAGAATATTTTGTTATTGTTTAGAACATAATATTAAACTTGAAAAGGTCTCCATGAATTAACCACTGCACCTCTGTCTTCTTTGGCAGGGTTTTGGAAATCCCTCTGGTGAATATTGGTTGGGGAACGAGTTTATTTTTGCCATAACCAGTCAGAGGCAGTACACTCTAAGAATTGAGTTATTGGACTGGGAAGGAAACCGAGCCTATTCACAATACGACAGATTCCACATAGGGAATGAAAAGCAGAATTACAGGTAAATCCTTCTTGGGTGTGGTGTCCAACTGCCTCATGCCTCGTCACTTAGGAGCTTTAATAGAAAAGTGTGGAAAATAAAGAAATGATCCCTCAAAATGAAAATCAATCTGCTTTGGCCTATGACGGAGAGAGACCCAAAGCCCTGTAAAGTCTTGTTCAAACCTGTAAATTTCAGTTTTCACAGACTGATTATTTTGATGTTGGCTCAAATTCTAGAGATAGGGAATTAATTCAGGTGTGATATTATTGGTCTTATTTTCACGATTGCTATCATTGTTATGAAGGTGCAGTAAATTCATACATATAAAACTGATGACAGAGAATTGACTCAAACTCAGGGGCTTGAAATAAATACTGTTTTCTACCAGAATGTTTTACTTGCACTTTCCTCATTTACCTTTCTTAGATTATTTTTTACATTATCTTGAAGGTGACAAAGAGGGGTAAAATTTTATGTTTGAGTGATTAACATGAAAAATAAGGTGAGGCATAATTTAGAATTTTTTGGTCAAAATGTGAAAGACAGAAGTAACTCCAAGTAATAATATCAATATACACAACATGTTGTTTTTTATATCATTGCAGATATAAAGATAGACAGACTATATCCTTAATTGTTAATATCTCAGATTATTTTTTTAAATGAACAGCTTGTACACTAGAAAAGAAATCACTAAGCAAGTAACACAGGGCAGTAAATTTATTTCACAAACACTACATTGCTTCTATCTTCTAGAAACTCTACTAGGCACTGGCAAATTTGCAGTCAGTGATGAGATCACTAGTCTCCCAGACCTCAGAGTTTATCTTTGTTACAAATTAGGTCACTAAATAACTGGTTGGCCTTCCTTGAGAACAGGAAGTATATTTCAGTCGCTGTTATAGCACTACCCATAAAGGCAATACTTGGCACATAGCAGGTCCTTAATGATTACGTGTGACTCAGTTCTGTAAATTAGATAAACAGTTAATTAGAGTTGCAGTGATTTTAAACTCTTGATATTATGGCTACTCTACCCTGGTCTTGGAAACACAAGTGTAGGCATGAAAGGGCTGGCACCCTGCTTCAAGCAAAATGCAGTGACAGCTACCAAGACCTGATGCTTGTATTCCACCCTGTGTGGCCATCTCCTCATAGTTCAACTGTTTCTGCTGCTTGCTTATATTTCTGAGACATGACATGCCTTCCTTCAGGAGTTTAAATCTATAACTCTTTTATGAATGCACCTCATTTTATTTTAATGGATTATATATGGGATTGAATCCTTGGAGATATAATAATCATTTTCTTAACAAACAGTGATGATATCACTACAACAGAAGATGTGAAATTGATCCAAGGAGTTGATAGTCTCATGGTGGGGACTGAGGGTGTGCATATGGCAACTCAAGAAACAAAAGAAAAGACATTTATAAAATCCAATGGAGTGTGAGAAGAAATGTTTCCAAGGAGGTCAATATTTTGAGAGTTTTATAACAAGAAAAACCACTGTAAAACATCAGGGATACTCTTGTGTAAATGTTTTGAGTTGAAACTTGAAACTATATGAAACTTGGCTAATGTCAGACAGACTGACAATAGGACTAGCAAATAATTAGTCTAGTCTTTTTCTAGGCTCCTGAAGAATTTGTTTTGGTTCTTTTCCAAAACGTCTCTCAGTGTGTGTGTGTGTGTGTATGTGTGAACATGCTTATGAGGATGGGGTGGTATTAAGGGTACAGGTTTAGGGGTGTTGGAGGCCTCTGAAGTAGGCTTCAGGATGCATAGTATGATTGTCATTCTGGCATCTGCTTGAGGAAGGCACGCTTGTCTCCTCTTCCAGGCCCACTGCCCTCACTGAGCATTTCCCGGTCCTTGAGCATCTTTGTAATTTTGACCCAAATGATGCAGATCTGTGATCAGAAAGCTAAAGTGAGGTGTGCACTCTGAGATCTCCATTTTTGTCCCTTGAGAGAATTGTGAACGTTGAGAACCAGAATTACAAGTCCAGAAGGAACTTAATCATTTAATTCTAAACCTTTGGTTCTAAAGAAAACAAAGCTGAGGTTCAGAAATCTACAGTATTTTTGCCCAAGGAAGGAGAAAGACTTAAGCATGGGATGTTTGAGTCCTGCTGGTTCTGTGTAATTTGCACTCTGTAATGCTACCGTAATAAAGCTGGTGGCTCTGGCCCTCTTTCCTGCCAAGACCGAGCAGAAAACAGATCTGTAATCATCACCTTCTTATGTAGTTAAATATTAAGATTCACATTGGCATCAGTTGAGAAATTAAAGCTCATTAAAACATAATGCCTCTCTGGTGAAAGCTTAGTTGAAATAAGCATACTATAAACTGGCGTTATTATTCAGTCTTTTAAAGAAAATCAAACAGAAGCTTGAAAAGAGAACCTCCCCACCTGTCTCCTCACTCATGCCCCACACTGATTCTCCAAGTCCAGTAACACCATGGGTGGCCTCAAGTCGGGACTGCAGATGTCCAGCTTTGCTTACGGTGCATCTTCTGTGCTAGGTTCTCTTCTCTCTGAAGAGAAGAGAGGATGCCTCGCTGTGATAAATTCTTAAAGGAATTAATGCACTTATATATAAGTATTTTATAATTTATTAAATTTTTTTTTGTACTATAATCATTTAATCCTTACAATGACTTTTGAGCCAGGTACTATTAGATACATATAAAAATGAATAAACTTGGATGAGGCTTTGGAAAATTGACCTGCTCAAATTAAACTAAATTCCAACTAATATCAAAACTATGACATTCATGACAGGTTTTTGTTTTCTATTTTTACATTTTCTATATTTTTTCCTCTTTGAAATTAAAATCAGAAATTTTTGAGCTTTCTTTTTTAAAGTATTTTATCTTAATAGTAATTGTATTTGGAAAATTCTTATAATAGTTGTGGTCATACTATATAAACCAAAAAAAAAAAAAAAGGTTTAATATCTTTCTCATACTCTAGATGTTTACTCTAGATTAAAAATAAATGTTGTGAATAGATTGATGAGCTTACAAATGTACATGTAATACATGTATTTTTCTTTTATCCTCTAAGGAAAATTCAATCTCAGATAGAAAATAAAAGCTATAGAACCCAGGAGAATATAAATAAGAAAAAACAATAATGTGAGAGTGTTGTGATAGATAGATCATGTGAAATAACACACAATCAACATGAAATTATTAAATACTTCCTCTGGAGAGGTAGTAGTATGCAGATCTTGTCATCCAACACCCAGACTATTATAAAGCCTTCCTGCCTACAGTCTTGATTCTCTCAAATATATTTTCCAAGCTATTATTAAGATTTTTTCTGAAAGATAATCTGACTTGGTCTCTGCCATCCTTCACATATTTCAACAGTGTTCAGATATCTACAGGTAAAGTCTGCCACCTAAAACTCATCATGACTTGATCCTAGCTACTTATTCAGCTATTACTACCATGCTGCCCTGAACAATCAGATAACCCCTCATTGTGAATATGGTCCAGAAACTACTTGAAATTTCTCTTAACCATCCATGCCTCTTCTTAAGTTTTGTTTTTAAAAATATTTTATCTTAATAGAAATTTAATTTTGAAAATTCTTATAATAGTTGTGGCCACACTGTATAAACCAAAAAAGAATTTTAAATAGATCTTCCTCATGCTCTAGACACATACTGATTAAAAGTAATTCTATATCCTCACCCTATACACATGAATCCAACTTTGGATGCATCTCTAAAGTGTCTGCCTGTGATGTGGAAGACCGGGGTTCAATCCCTAGGTCGGGAAGATCCCCTGGAGAAGGAAATGGCAACCCACTCCAGTACTCTTGCCTAGAAAATTCCATGGATGGAAGACCCTGGTGGGCTATAGTCCATGGGGTCTCAGAGAGTCAGACACAACTGAGCGACTTCACTCACTCTAAACCTTTAAGACTTTCCTTTATTCCAGAAAGTCTTCTATGACACCTGCTATAGTGTAATCTGTGATGTGCTCACCTGTGGCTCCCCTCGGAAGCACTCCTCCTCCCACCTGCTGGGAAGGTTGCACCCTAACAGCTTGTAGCCATGGTCCCCTGAGTATGCCTGTGTGTGGCTGAAGAAAATCATATCATTCAAGGTCACTGCTCCTTCCTACAGACAGATTGCATCCAGTGAGTCAGTACAGGAATATATTCGAGACTACTTGCCCTAATTCAGGACAGTTCTGAGAGACTATCCAGGGCTTTCACTTGAAATTAGCTGATATGGTCACTGTGACTGCGTGTGAGCCCAACTTCTCCTTCTGCTTAGTACTGCTTCCTTCAGTCCGCCACAGGAATCAGTCCTAAAATCATTCCTATAAATCTCCCTACACTGATTTCCCAGAGAAGTGCGACGTCACACTCATTCTCAGGTCAGTTTGGATGCTTTGTGGTCCCAGACAAAGATTCATAACAACCTGTAAATATCCACAGATCTGACTGCCAGCCTGCCAATGCAGGAGACGTGGGTTCGATCCTTGGGTTTGGAAGATCCCTGGAGAAGGAAATGGCTACCCACTCTAGTATTCTTGCCTGGAAAATTCCATGAACAGAGGAGCCTGGAGGGCTTCGGCTCATGGCATCACAAAAGAGTTGGACACAAATTAGCGACTAAATAACAAATAATCCACATTTTAAAAAAATGGTTTCTATAGGCTAGAAACTTAGAAATTAGTGGGAAAGATCATACCCATGGTAAGATAACCACATAACAATGTCTATGATCTTTCCCGCTAATTTCTAAGTTTCTAGCCCATAGAAACCATTTTTTTTCAATATTGAAGATACCTAAGCCGGCTAAATTATTACTAACAATTAATATTTGTTATATGCTGAATATACACTATGCACCAGATACCTTGTTTTATATAAGAAAATTGAAGTACAATACTTCACACAAGGTCACAGGTACTAATAAAAGTCACAATTTGAGCTTTGATCTTATAACCACCCACCATAGAGCCAAGCCTTAATAAAGGGAAATGCATCAGTTAATTTCTGGAATTAAATACACTCAAATAATATTCTAAGAGATAAAATATGTTTCTTCTAACCCCATTTCTGTCTTCAATAATCTGAATGTTGTGGACACATTGTTTCATTGCTCAATTTTCCATTCTATAATTTATTTATAAAGCTCCTTGCAGCTCAGAATTTACTAACTAGAATAAAAATCACCTTTATGTATACATTTATTTTTTACTTTTCTCCCCTTTAATTCTTTGATAAATGATTACATTTTGATCTCACTAAAAAAATACTTCAGTAAGATTTTTTATCAGCTTAGGGCTTACAGTAACCTTTTTATTCTTATTAAAACTTTGTCAGTTCTAATGAGGGGGATGAAACTGGAGCCGATTATACAGAGTGAAGTAAGCCAGAATGAAAAATACCAACACAGTATACTAACACATATATATGGAATTTAGAAAGATGGTAATGAAAACCCTGTATGCGAGACAGCAAAGGAGACACAGATGTATAGAACAGACTTTTGGATTCTGTGAGAGAGGGAGAGGGGTGGGATGATTTGGGAGAATGGCATTGAAACATGTATACTATCATGTAAGAAATGAATTGCCAGTCTAGGTTCGATACAGGATACAGGATGCTTGGGGCTGGTGCACTGGGATGACCCAGAGAGATGATATGGGGAGGGAGGTGGGAGGGGGGGTTCAGGATTGGGACTCAATGTACACCCGTGGCTGATTCATGTCAATGTATGGCAAAACCAATACAGTATTGTAAAGTAAAAAAAATAATAATAATAAAATAAAATAAAGAAAAAAAAAGAAAACCTTTAAAAAATAAAACTTTGCTGATTTTTGCTGGTATGAATAGTCAGTGGAGGAACACATGCTGAGGCTGAAGCTCCAATACTTTGGCCACCTGATGCAAAGAGCCGACTCATTGGAAAACACCCTGATACTGGAAAAGATTGAAGGCTAGGAGGAGAAGGGGAGGACGACAGAGGACAAGATGGTTACGCAGCATCACCGACTCAACGGACATGAGTTTGAGCAAGCTCCGGGAGGAAGTGAAGGACAAGAAAACCTGGCGTGCTGCAGTCCATGGGATCACAAACAGTCAGACACACCTGAGAGACTGAAAAATAGCAACAAATATTTGGAGTTAAAAAAAAATACCTAGCCACCACCACATCGAATGTTGAAAAGAAAAATTTAATTGTGGGTTTAGGGATATACTATGATCTACCAGAAAGAGCTCTGGACTTGTGTCCAACTCTTTATGACCCCATGGACTATACAGTCCATGGAATTCTCCAGGCCAGAATACTGGAGTGGGTAGCCTTTCCCTTCTCCAGGGGATCTTCCCAACCCAGGGATCAAACCCAGGTCTCCTGTATTGAAGGCATATTCTTTACCAGCTGAGCCACAAGGGAAGCCCGGAATCAGAAGATGTGGAAACTTAAATAGTGAAATCTGGCTTCACTATCCGTAAAGCCAACTTGGTTCCCTCAGTCAGTGTTCAGTCAGGGAAACAAAAGCTTGATGAATATTATGGAAATAGGGATTTATTTATACATATTACACCTTACACAAATATAAAATGAGTTTGGGAAGTGACGTTCTGGAAGATGAAGGTGAATAATCAGAGGAAGGGTCAGTAACACATATACTTGAACCCCAGTCTGGTGGTGGAGAAACTGGAGCCAGCAGGGAAATTTGAGAAATCAGGTACATCCAAAGTGGACCACAGCAGAAGAGATCTCAGAAAGCTGTAACGATGTCACCTGGGGCTGTGCAGTCAAGCATCTAGCGGTGAGTCTGGACACATACTTAGCATGGGGGGAAGCAAGCCAGATTCAGAGTAGAAAGAGGACAAGCTGAGAGGTGCTGGACACCTCTGACCCTGAGCATTACCATGTCTAATGGTAATCTGAGAGCCAGACCATACTTTATACTTCCTGCTAATCTGAGAGCTAGACCATGCTTTATTTCCATCAAGTCTCATGCAAAGTCCTCTCTGGGCCAACTCTAATCTGAAACAGTACAAAGGAGATTCTAAGAAACATAGTTCTCAGATTAACCAAGTTGACAGTAGCATAATCTAGCCTAAACTTGGGCAAATCACATAATAGAGTTATACCTCAGTTCTTAGATGGGGATAATGTCCTCTCTTCTGTAGTTCTCACCATTTTGTTATATGAATCCAATTAGAAAGAGTTTGTAAACATTTTTGTATTGGGCAAGATTAAGTGCGATACAACTATGAAAGATGTTTTATTGTTTAATTCAATTTTTATCATACTGAAGATGTTTATTATTTATTCAATAAAAAATTTAGTATATTCCTCTATTAAAATTCAACTCTCCACCATCACTGTCCCCAAAATGTCTTTTACTGATTGGTAGTTATCTGTTTACTTCTTTGGATGCAGGATTTAGTTCAGATTCCCTCAAAGCATCTCAGGTCTCTTTAGTCATCTTTTACTGAGAGCAGTCTATAACACACTCATCATTAGTATTAAAAAAAAAAAAATCATGGTCAGTTTTCCTCAGAAATAAATCATGGTCAGTTTTCCTCAGAAATGTCTCTTTATTAATTTATCTGCTTATTTCTTTCTGATGAGATTCAAATTACATTTTTTAGACAAGAATGCTAGATAAATGATACTATGTACTTCCCATTTTATCATATTCAAAGACACAGATGGTGATTTTGTCCCATTACTAGTTGGGCTAAGTTTAATAACTTTAAGTTTTGTGAGATTTCTTGGCAACAGAATACGTAGTTATAAAGAAAATTCTTACAAGGTATGTCACATAAAGCTGATTTGTGTTGGTTGAAGTGGTCGTGGGGACTTTATTACTACAATATCCCTTTGGTTTTCCCCTTCTAGTGCCTCAGACATTTGTAGTACACTGTACTATATTAGTATACTCTGGAAAAATAACGATTTACCAACTGGAGATAAATTTTGTATATGATTTTGTCAAGTAACTTTGCATGTTAATTTTTTCCATTCTTGGTTTAGTTTGTTCTCTGAAGTTTATTCCTTTGATCTTTTTATATTAACTCAATTAATTCTCAGTTACAGATAGTATAATGACAGGCTTAAAGATAGCTCTTCTTTAAGCCAATAGAAAGTTTGTATTCATGAAATCTGAATGATAATGTTTAACTATTTAATTTACATTTTAGATTATAATTGTAATCTTGCCATTATATTTATAAATATACTTTATATTTATAGTTTGGGAATATTCTTCTCATTTTATCATTCCCCTGTTATTTGTTGGGGATGAATGATGCTTTCAGGGTAGAACTGTCTATGGCTATGGTAAAGCCTTGCTCTGAAAGAAATTCCTATGTGTTTATTTTCTACCTTGATCGATCCAGATGGAAGAGATAAATAAGATGTTTAAACAAAATTACCCAAAAAAGCAACTTAAAAATAATTTGGCCATTAAACATCTTTTGGCACAAAGTTTATTTTGGTAAATATTTTTATTGGGAAGCAGTTTTATGTATTGGGTAAAATTGCATTGATAATCAAAAGACATGAACTCTAGACTCGGATCTCTAGTTACTTTTCTGGGTGACCTTGAACAAGTTACCTTACTTTCCCAATTTTCAGGTACTCAGAAGTAAACTGAAGAGCAAAAGGAGTAAAAAGGAGGGATAAAAAGGATGAAGTCTTTCCAATTCCAAAATCCCTTTTTTCAGTCATTAAAGTCTTCCCAAACCATGTATGTATTTTATGGACAAAACAAATTAGTGCGGATTGAAAAGAATTCTCTTGAGTCTCCCACGTAAATTTAAGTCCTGCATTTTTTATAGGTATTTCAAAAGTTTTTTCAATTCTTAGTGAAATGTTTTTAATTTTTCTGATCCTCTGGGCTGCATGGTCCTAGATAGAACAGTAGCATATGTGTTTAAATACTAGGGGGAAATTTATTTCTTACAGCAGTTCTGGATGGATCAAGGTAGAAAATAAACACATAGGCAATCTCTTGGCAGATTCTAGCCTCTTAAATTTTTAACCTAGATATCAAACCTAAGGCTTTAAGTAGTTTTATTTGTATTTTCAAATAATTTCTCCAACTTGGGAGTTGTATTACTTTTATTTAGACTATGATGTTTGTTGTGGTTATGCTTTCTAAAACAGAGAAGGAATTGTTTTATTTAACAAAATTTGTATTTTATAATCCTTAAACTGAGATGAAGTATTTCAAGAAGAAAAAGACATGATCTTACAAAGTCACTCTGTGTCTTCTTCAGGTCTTATAAGGGTCAAGAAATCTCTTGACTATAATGCAGATTAATGTCAGCCTCCAGAGTCTTAGATTTTTCCAAGATGAGAAACACCTTGATGCTGCTAGGTCTAAGAATTCCCAGGATTCCTGCTCCAGAGTGAGTAACGCTGGGGCTGAGAGAACTACTGTCCTGGAAATGTGTAGATTGGCAAAGATTGTTAGAACCAGCTAATGCTGCCTCCAGGAAGTAATCTGTAGAAATGTCCTATGATCCCACCGCCGGGGGTCCTCCTAAATATTGGCCACCACTGAAATGATGAAGGTTCTATGTTCAATGAAGAAAATATTTGTTATTTTCTATTATGTGCTGTCCTAGGGTAATATTTCCAGAGATATTTCAGTACAGTAATGTATGTGTGTTTTCACACATGTCTATACTCATGTGCCTTGGAGCTAGGGGTAGATAGCAGACAGACAAACAGGCAATTACAGTGCCATGAACATAGTGAGTTCAAGGATAAAGAGAAATATGGCATTAATGGGGGGACCTAACCAGTTTTAGGGGACTGGGGAGGCCTCCAAGAGGTGACCTAAGTTGACATTAAAATGGCAAATTAGATTTAGCTGGAGAAATAAGTCAAATTGGAGAAAGAAGAGTGAATAGCATATGTGAAAGCTTGTAAGTGAGACCCAGTATGTCTCATTAGGCAAACTGCAAGTAGTAAGGTATTGTATTTTATAGAGTATAAAAAGATAATGATGGAGTACGAGGCTAAGAGCAAAGAGGAGAGCCAGACAACTAGTAATATGTCAGAGACTTAGGGCTTAGCCCCCAAGCGCAGCCTGTCTTCATGATCTTTTCTCACATTCATTCAATTTTTTTTTTCACTCAATGTTTTTATTACCCTGTTCAATAAATATGAGCAATAGCAGTGTGCAAAACATGGTGGGTGAGGCAAATACATACAACTTAACATTTGTCCTTCAAGACCTTAACCTCTTTCCTGACTTGATTGTCTTAGCTCAGACTATAGAGCTCTGTTTTTTAGGTTGGGTAATGAGCCCCTTCTATGTGCTCTCCCTGTGCTCTCTGCATACCTTTATCAGACTTCTTATCACAGCGGATTGTAATGGACGATTCCCTCTTATTGGACTGCCATTTCTAGGAGGGCAGGGACCTCTCTACAATGCATGGCATATGTCTGGAAAGGAAGCATTTTCTAATAAGTATATGAAAGACATATCAACAAAGATATCTTTTGTGAATTCAGCAAACACAGCTGATTACTATATGGCCATTATTGATCCAGATGCCAGAAATTCAGAGACCAAGTCAATATCCAGATGTTTATGGTAAAGAATGGCAACATATGACAGTTTCCATGTAAGGTTTTTAATAAAGTATTATTTTTTAATTTCTTGGCTTGTTACTTGGATGAAATTCATTTCTTTGATCTATTCAACTGTAGACTTTTCTGTTTATTTTTTTTAACCTCCAAAAGTTATGCAAGAATTTCTATTTTGCATGATGCCAAGCAAATGAAATAAAATGTTAGTAAAATAAATGTAAGGCATATCTTATTCCCTCAGCTGATTAATTCTGGAAAAGGATGCTTTATTGCTGTCATAAATAAGTAGTTTGTGGGTTACAAGGACTAAGTACTCTGCCTACAATTTTGATAGCTGACACTAGGTGAGTAAACTGTTTTTTTGTTTGTTTGTTTTTTAGAAATCACAGGTAAATAACTGTGAACTTATCAGAAAGTATGAGATTTAGTTATATTTTTTAGTGAAAAGCTTTTAACTGATGAAAATGACAATATAAAATATTGACTACCCTGTAACTAATACAGTGCTTTTTCTCTGTAGATGATTTATTTATTTTTGAGAACCTTTACTCATTTCAACCATAAGTAGTTACCCATGAAGCTTCCCTGATGGTTCAGTGGTAAATAATCCACCTGCCAGTGCAGGAGACATGGGTTTGATCCCTGGTGGGAAGATCCCCTGGAGAAGGAAATAGCAACTTAACTCCAGTATCCTTTTTTTTTGGAATTCCCATGGACAGAGGAGCCTGGGGGTATACAGTCCATGGAATCTCAAAAGAGTCGAACACAACTTAGCAACTAACAATTGTATATGAACATTAAATGCTCGACTATAAATTCCGTGCTGATAGTATAATCATAACAATTAACTCTGCTGCTGCTGCTGCTAAGTCGCTTCAGTCGTGTCCAACTCTGTGCAACCCCATAGACGACAGCCAACCAGGCTCCCCTGTCCCTGGGATTCTCCAGGCAAGAACACTGGAGTGGGTTGCCATTTTCTTCTCCAATGCATGAAAGTGAAAAGTGAAAGTGAAGTCACTCAGTTGTGTCAGACTCTTAGTGACCCCATGGACTTCAGTCTACCAGGGGGTTTTCCAGGCAAGAGTACTGGAGTGGGTTGCCATTGCCTTCTCTATATTAATTGAACATTTGTGTGTGTTTAGTTTTCAAGTCGTGTCCAACTATGCAACCCTATAGAATGAGCTCCCCAGGCTCCTCTGTCCATGGGATTTTCCAGGCAAGAATACTGGAGTGTTAGTGGAGTGCTTAGCCATTCCCTTCTCCAGGGGATCTTCCCAGCCCAGGGATCGAACTCACGGCTTGTGCTGTGTCTCCTTTATTGCAGGCAGATTCTTTTACCACTGAGCCACAGGGGATGCCCAAAGTAAAAGTGTCAGTGGCTCTGTTGTGTCTGACTCTTTGCTACCCCATGGACTGTAGCCCACCAGGCTCCTCTGTCCATGGAATTCTCCAGGCAAGAATACTGTAGTGGGCAGCCATTCCCTTCTCCAGCAGACATTCGCAACCCAGGTCCCCTGCAGATTCTTTACTGTCTGAGCCAGCAGGAAAGCCCTTTACTTGAGCATTTACTTCGTGCCATATATTTGCAGGATGCTTAGATATGTCTCTTTTGATACTAACATACAAGTGCTTAAACTGTTCTGCTCATTCTTTATTGAAAGAATCAAAAGAAAGAAAGAAAAAGAAAGTGAAGTCGCTCAGTCGTGTCTGACTCTTTGCAACCCCATGGACTGTAGCCTACCAGGCTCCTCCATCCATGGGATTCTCCAGGCAGGAATACTTGAGTGGGTTGCCATTTCCTTCTTCAGAGGATCTTCCCGACCCAGGGATCAAACCGAGGTTTTGCGAATTGTGGGCAGACACTTTACCCTCTGAGCCACCAGGGAAGCCCTATAGAGTCAAAAGTGCTGTTTTATTACTTGCCCCAGAAACTCAACTAAACACCTGGAGAAAGAATAATTTTAGTCTTATTCATTTTTAGACTGCAAATGAAAAACACTTCATTCTCCTCACATGTGTTTATGATCAATTCTAGAGAGAATTTTAAACAATTGGTGTCACAACATTGTTGTAAAATAATTATTTTAATTAACTGTGCCTTAAAAATAATGGATGTGTTAAAAAGCAAATGAGTAGTTTGTACTTATTTATAATCTGATTTTTAAATATACCTAGTATTCTTTCTTAGGAGAAGAATTACATTTGAATATGATATGCTTCTTTAATGTCTTCTAACCTAGAGCGTATGCTGACAGAGATATCAAGTCAATATTTTCTTGGCTTGTTAATAAATAATAATTATAATATACTTAGTGGTCCAGTATTCATAATTATTTTGTTTTTTCTCTTACGTGAATATGGTTTTGCTTTAATTTACGTAACTTCACTAAAATTACTCTCTTAATAGCTGTTACAATTCTTTTGAACTCAGAATCTGCATTCATTCATTTATTCAGTCAGCTGGTCACCCATCAAACATTTACCATGTTGCTATTATTTCCTTGGTACTGGTACTGCTCAGTTATTTGCAAAATTTGAGTATGCATATAGTCAACTAAGGTGTTTATCTAAAGTGTAGATTTCTGAATCTCACATCCAGAGATTCTGATCCTGGGATAGAACCTACGTATCTCAAGCCTACCAAGTATACCCAGATGATGCTGGCAGAATCAATACTTTAATGACACTGAAAGGAAACATCATCCCTGCTGGTCTTGTGGAACTAATAGATGAAGAGATGGAAGAAAATATGGGTTAGTTGACTTAAAAGTTTCAGCGGCAGTATATTTTAACATGCCCATTTGACTTATTTGTCTTGTACTGTTTTGGCTTTTGATCAAGGAATTATAGATCTTTTAAAAGTTTTGCTGGAGCTATGCATCTTCTCCCCAGAATAAATGAACAAGCACAGATTTTGCTTGCATTTATGTGTGATTCAGCTTCATAGTAAGAACCATTGGAATTAAGCTAAACTGGGCAATAAAGAAAAGAGGTCAAGTTGGCTGAGGTTGAGGATGGATGGGGTTCATTGGAGGAGATCAAAGGGCACCAGGAAAAGCTTCCTAGAGGAAATTTTTGGTTATTTGTGAAGAATAAGTGTCCACAAAGCTTGTATGGAGGATGGTGGCAGAAGGAGGAAAGTCTTGTGATTGTAACCAGAAGGAACAATGTGGACAAAGACCCAGAGGTGGGAGAGAGCCTGCCTTAGTTAGACAAAAGCAAGTATCTTATATGTTGAGGTTTGCTGCGCTACAGAAAATGAAGGCCATGTTACATGATAAAGAAATGGACTGTATATTACATTAATTGTGGAGAGAAATATACTGATGATTTTGGTCAAGAGAACAATCTTAAGCCTTATTTGCAGAACTTATAACAACACATTGTCCAAGTACAAGAGAATATATTTTCTCTTTGCAAAAATCCTCAGACAGTGTCTCTCAATGGTTTTCAGCATTCTACTCACGCTTTCCTTCTCCTCTGTATTCCCCTAGGGAATGCTGGAAAGAAAGTTTCTTGCTGCTCTTTAGACAGAAATAAAAATGAGAACAAAACTACCTCCCTTGAACTTGTTTATACTAAAAAAAAAAGAAAAATGACCAGTTTCAATCATAAGTTTTACAAGGTCCTGGCTTAATTTTTGTTAAAAAAGCAAACCCATAAACTCTCGGAGATGGCTGTTGGCCTGGTCTGCTAGGCACCAGAAGAGGTCTGGTCAGTGAGCCACTCACTCAGAACTAACTCTGTCAGCCACACATGATGCCAAATTGAAATAAGTTTAAGGGACTGTTTATGTTCTTTACAGGGATCTCAGTGCCATGTAATTCACTTGGCACTCATTTTTTTTAATGTATCCTTAAAAAAGGGAGGAATACTAGAAGAACATTATTTTTCTTTAGAACTAAAAACAGAAAATCACTATAGTATGTATTTCTGAACTTTGAGAAATGGGATTTCATTGTTACAGCTTTCAGGAAGATACATTTTTGTACATGTACAGAATAGAGTGTACTCTGTCAGCACTGTGCAAAAACACTCAGAGATAACAGAATGTGAGTTTACCATTTTGTTTTTAATGGAGAAAGAATTTATCATAAATTTTCAACAAATGCAATCATCTAACTGAGAAAAACTGATCAACTCATTTTTATCAAAGTTCTACATTATATTAACATTTAACATAAGTCAAGAATTCTCCAAGCGAGGCTTCAACAATACATGAACCAAGAACTTCCAGATGTTCAAGCTGGATTTAGAAAAGGCAGAGGAACCAGACATCAAATTGCCAATATCCGTTGCATTATAGAAAAAGCATGAGAATTCCAGAAGAACATCTAATTCTGTTTCACTGACTATGTTAAAGCCTTTGATCTTGTGGATCATAACAAACTGTGGAAAATTCTTCAAATGATGGGAATTCCAGACCACCTTACCTGCTTCCTGAGAAATCTGTATGCAGGTCAAGAAGCACCAGTTAGAACTAGACATGGAACAATGGACTGGTTCCATATTAGGAAAGGAGTATGACAAAGCTGTATATTGTCACCCTGCTTATTTAACTTATATGCAGGGTACATCATGAGAGATGTGGGGCTAGATGAAGCACAAGTTGGAATCAAGATTGCCAGGAGAAATATCAATAACCTCAGATATGCAGATGACACCACCTTAACGGGAGAAAGTGAAGAGGAACTAAAGAGCCTCTTGATGAAAGTGAAAGAACAGAGTCAAAAAGTTGGCTTAAAACTCAACATTCAGAAAACTAAGATCATGGCATCCAGTTCCATCGCTTCATGGCAAATAGATGGGGAAACAGTGACAGACTTTATCTTCTTGGGCTCCAAAATCACTGCAGATGGCAACTGCAGCCATGAAATTAAAAGATGCTTGCTCCTTGGAAGAAAAGTTATGACCAACCTAGACAGCATATTAAAAAGCAGAGACATTACTTTGCTAACAAAGGCCCATCTAGTCAAAGCTATGGTTTTTCTAGTAGCCATGTATGGTTATGAGAGTTGGACCATAAAGAAAGCTGAGTGCCAAAAAATTGATGCTTTTGAACTGTAGAATTGGAGAAGACTCTTGAGAGTCCCTTGGACTGCAAGGAGGTCCAACCAGTCCATCTTAAAGGAGATCAGTCCTGGGTGTTCATTGGAAGGACTGATATTGAAGCTGAAGCTCCAATACTTTGGCCACCTGATGCAAAGAATTGACTCATTGAAAATGACCTCATTGCAAAGTTAGAAGACAGGAGAAGGGGACGACAGAGGATGAGATGATTGGTGGCATCACCAACTCAATAGACATGAGTTTGAGCAAGCTCTGGATTTGATGATGGACAGGGAAGCCCTGCGTGCTGCAGTCCATGGGGTCACAAAGAGTCGGACATGACTGAACTGAACTGGAATCAAGAAAGGGACATTAAAAATCTATGTTGTCAAAACTTAGATGAAAAATGAGTGTACAGTTTAAATATGTATAATGAAAACTAATACTATATTAAGCAATCATAATAGAATTAGGGAATAAATGAAACTGGCTTCTCTGAAGTTTCTGATTATTGGGGGCTGAAATTTCCTGTAATTTTGGAAATGTTTGTTTCTTAATCACAGCACAGATTTCCATGACCCTTGCTATCTCAGGCATTTTTCACACTTGTACATCTTCCACTGATCATGTTAAAGATATGTATCGAATTACATATCTGCATCAGGACATCTGAGGCTTAAGAAGCAAATAAGATAAGATACTCCTTCTTAAATGATGGTTAGAGTAATACACTAATGCCATTAGAATACACCATGGGGTTGCAAATAGTCGGACACGACTGAGCGACTGAACTGAACTGAACTAATACACTACACAAATTCTGGTGATTTACCAATCATATAGTTTCATTTGCGAACAGATAATGCCAACTTAAAAAGACAGTGTCATGAAGGAAGATTTCAGAAAGTAGAAATGAGAATTAAAATATAGGTTGTAACGGGTGATATTTTCAGGGATTTTTCCAAGTATCAATTATAAGTAAAGAAAGGAAAAAATGTATATACTGAATTCAGCCAAGAAAAACATAGGATTCTCAAAAGATTATAATTTTAATTTATTAAAGAATAAATGTTTGAATTCAGTTCAGTTCAGTCGCTCAGTTGTGTCCGACTCTTTGCAACCCCACGAACGAGAGCATGCCAGGCCTCCCTGTCCATCATCAACTCCCAGAGTTCACCCAGACTCATGTCCATTGAGTCAGTGATACCATCCAACCATCTCATCCTCTGTTGTCCCCTTCTCCTTCTGCCTCAATCTTTCCCAGCATCAGTGAACACCCAGGAGTGATCTCCTTTATGATGGACTGGCTGGATCTCCTTGCAGTCCAAGGGACTCTCAAGAGTCTTCTCTAACACCACAGTTAAAAGCATCAATTCTTCGGCACACAGCTTTCTTTATAGTCCAACTCTCACATCCATACATGACTACTGGAAAAACCATAGTCTTGACTGGACGGACCTTTGAATTAAAGGATTATTATTCAGGCCTCTGGGTTCAAAATAATGTAGACCTTAACTTAGGTGGTCATCAAAGCGACTCTGGTTTCTTGTTCTTTGTGCTTAGTATTCTGCTTGCTCTGTATAAAAATGAGAAAAACTTTCAAAGGAAATGGGGTCTATTAATTTGAGAAAACTGGCCTTTTCTCATCTTTTATTTCTCCAGCTTATTGCCTACATATGTGTCTTATTTAGCTGCCTGTCTATCTCACTATTTTTGTCACTTTCAGTATGCTTATGCATATGTACCAATGACAGATACATTTTGCTTGTTTAATTTAGACTTTTTTTGTTTAGCTAATGTTTACTGTGCTTCTCTGTTGTTTATAGTTATTGGTTAGGGAAGTTTTATTTCTTTGTTTAATTTTTTGTTAATATTGATAAGTACGTAGAGTACTTGCAACAACTTTTTCAAGACTTTTATATTTATTGAGTTATATATATTGAGCTCCATTTCTCAGTTGCAGCCACCTCTTCACAACGCCATGGACTATAGCCTTCCAGGCTCCTCTGTCCGTGGAATTTTGCAGGCAAGAATACCAGAGTGGGTTGCCATTTCCTTCTCCAGGGAATCTTCCCAACCCAGGGATCAAACCTGCATCTCTTGCATCTCCTGCATTGGCAGGCCAGATTCTTTTCCACTTTGCCACTGGGGAAGCCCCTTTATATGTATTACTTCATTTATTTGTCACATCAGTATTAGAAGGACACTACTATTATTAGATTCATTTTATAGATGAGGCAACCGAGGATCAGAAAGGATAAGAGCTACAGTGCATACCCAGACAATTAAGCTCCCAACTCTGTTCTGTTCTCTCTTGAGGTCTATAGACACTCATATGCAAATGTACATAACGCAGTCCTACTCATCAGAAGCTCATGTTTTATATGTTTACTTTTTGTGGGCAGTGGGGAGATGAAAGAAGGAAAAATTTTAGTTAATGACTTCATTGTCAATTATTTTCTTCATTCATACTTACTCTGTACCAAGCCACCTATATCTTGTTGATCTTTATATACTTAAGTATCTCTCAATCTCTATCTTGTCCTTAATTTTTAATTTGCCAACCATATGTTATTAGATCTTTTAATCTTCCTACCCACATTCTCTTTTCTTTTGAAACTTCATATGAATTTTTCCTTCTACTTACACATTCATAACTGTGAATATAGATCATTGTCATACAACTCTCTATCATAGGCATATCTTCACTCTCTTTTTCATAGGTGCACCAACTTTACTTCATATTTTCCTATCTTCTCACATTTACAGGCTGTTGCAAATAAGTACATAATCCATTCACCTATGGACAGTACAGTAACAGAATATGTCTCTAGCATAGGAAAAATAGTGTTGCAGAAAATGGCACATTTAATACTGCCTGCTCCAACAGAGACTGCAGTCCTAAGATTCAGCATTGGAAAGACCTCTATCCTCTAACAAAGAAGATGCTTTTGAAACACATCTTTAAAATGAATATCTATGTTCCAGAGGGAATTGCAACAGAATGGAACTTATGTACACCTATAGATCCCTTGGTCAAACTTGATGTTCTCATTTCTTGTATTTGCTTTAATAGTTTATTCCGTGAGATGTTTCTTCCAATTTCTGGTGGCAGCCACAAACTAATTCCATCATTATTAAAACATTGTCTCAATAATATTTGAGCAGACCATTAGATCATTAATATTGGACAAATTTCAAATCAGAAAAAAAAAGCCCACGGCATTTGAATTGTAAAACATAATTGTATTATTGGAGTTAAAATATTACTACATATAAACAATCTCTTGTGATAAGTAAATCTTAACAGTTTGAATTCTTAATTCATATTGACTCAATAAATATTTGTTAATACCTATCATGCAAATCACATATGGAGTTTACAAAGATGGCTAAGACAGGAAGAGTTCTCATCAAATGCTTAACAGTCAGATGAGGAAGAAAAGACACATATATAAAGAGAAATCCTACAATAGGCAAAATGAAATATGCCACAGGAGAAGCAACTTATCTGTGCAACAGCAATTTATAGAAGAAAGAAGAGAAAAGGCTTCCTGCATAATACTTTGTCTTAAAAGATGGTTGATTTTAGACTTGAGAGCAAAGAATCAATTCAGTAAAATTCTGGTCATTCATAAGCCCAAGATATGCTTGCACAGTCCTGCACAATCTCTTTATTTAAAGAGAATAAAATGTTTATCTTGATGATGCTATTTTGAAAAGAAATAGAAAACATTGTTTAACTAGAGATAAGTTTACTATATTAGGAATGGCTAATATAGAGCTCAAGTCTTCTTTGTGCTAAGATAAAATTTATATTCTTGTCTTTATCTCAAGACTTCCAGCCTTGGTAATTCCCACTGTAGAACTCTATACTTAACAAAAAGACCATTTTATGAAAACAAAACAAGTAATTTTCAGCTTCAAATACTAATAGAAATGAAAAAAGGAATAAAAATCTATCTTAAGTGCTTAGTATCTAAATAAGTTCTTTGCCTGCCTTTTCATTTGACATTCTCAACACATTCAAAGGACTGATGAGTCCCCTTTATATCTTACCTTTTTTGATCTTAAATTACTTCACCTTAATTATGCTATGAATTTCACACCCCTTTTATTGAAAATATCCTCCTCATCCCTCCTGCAAAGTCCAAGTCCTCCATAGCTTCCAAAGCTAATTTTTTCCACTAAACTTTTTGAACACTTTAGCATCTTTTGATTTTTCTCCCTTACCTTCTTTCATACAATACTAATCATTGTATACCTCTCTACGACCTCTTCATGACGCCAAATAAATGCCTAATCTTGCTAGAAGTCTACACTAAGGCAAACACTGGTTTCTCTCTATGTAGATTGACAAGAGAAATATTGTCTTTACTTTCAGCAAAAGACGTTACCTATATAATTTAAACTCAGTGCTAAAAGACAAGTTCTGGTATCACTCTTTGCTGGTGCCCAACCCTTTCAGTAGGGTGGGGGCAGGGCAGGGAGGGTGGTTAAAGCAGAGACAGCCCTGGAGCAGCAACCAGAAGACATAACAGTGTTGGGAAACTCTGTCAAATTGAGTCATTGCTACCAGGCTCTGAAAGAGAACCGTGGGGGTTATTTTGCATTTTCTTCAAGTGATTATGGAAAAGACAAACTAGTTCCATATGGTGGCAGGGAGAGAACTCAGCCAAAATAAAAATCTGCTCAGCTTGTCAGTACGTAAGACCTTAAAGTTCAGATATCTAAGAGTCTGTCTACTGTTTAAAGGCTCTGAGGCCAAACTTCAATTTGTCATACATACAACTCCCACTGCCTTGGATAATGAAAGAGACCCTCCCATCATCCCACCCCCAGTACAGTGAAGATGTAAAAACATGAGAGGTATAACAGTCCCTTAAGTAGACAAAATTAGTGAGAAACTGGATGCGTGGTATTGGGCTGCTTATTTTAAAGAAAAGAAAATTATAGAATCACTTTATGATACAGCTGTATATATTGAAACTACTTCTCCATAATAGAACGCACTATTGTACCACATTCCTTAGGAAATACGCTTTAGTCTTTCTAGTTATTGAAACCTGTAAGTGAAAGAAAAAGTATATTTTCAACAAAAATGACTGAAAAATGATGTCTAATTTCAGTATGAATGTTTCATTTTCCCTTCAGATGCTAATTGAAAAAATAAAAATACTAACATACTTTACAGTCACTGACCAAGTGGTACTCATATTTTTTTTCCTTAATTAGGGAAAATAGGTTTAAAAGGATAAACGCCCTGATTTTATTTTGTGGCTGCCTTTTTGGTCGCAAGTAATGGTGTTCTTTGGGGGTTTTGTGCTATTGTTATTTTTTTGTTGGTTGTTGTTGTTTTAGCATCCTTCATACTTCAGTTCCTAAGCCAAATTCTTTGCTCTGAAATAACATTTGCTTTTTATCCCCTAACACATCATCCTTCATGTAAGCCACATCTACACTGGCTGAACACAAGAAATAAATGTCCAAGATTCTCATAGTGTTATTTTGGGGGAAGCATTCTCTCCAGTGACTCACACTTTAAGTCCTTTCAGCAGAGTCAGACGCAAGGCTGACTTTGGCCCTTCTGTATATTGACTTTTCTTTTGTAAAGTGACATTCCATAAGTAGAAAAGAGAAAGTCATGGATAGTTAATTATACATAAAGCTTTTAGAAATTAACCAGAACCTCTAATAAAAAGAACCACATAAATATTTTGTTTAAGGCTCAATTCAAATAAGTTTTCTTATCTAACTAGAAAAAATACTTGGCATTAGTGAATGGCCAGCACTTAGTCTGGCCCTATCAAATAACCAACTATGATTGTTAGCTTTGGGTTAATAATTGCTATTCTGTGCTAGCTAAATAGCTGCTAAGAACGAATGAGCCCTTTAACTGTGAAGAGACCTATCCTTGATTATGCCATTACTCCCAGAATCCTTGTGGGATTCTGCAGAAGCACACTTGTCCTCATTTGTAAATATCTTAAAAGAGTGTTGAAAAAATTATATTTAAGAAATACTATCTCTATTTCCCAGTGCAAGAGAACAACTCTTGCTTAGAAGCATGTAAGCAGCCCTCTGCAACATGTTAAGAATATAAACATAGAGGGGATGAATATTCCTGGATATAAATTACAAGTTCTGCTCAGACTTGTATGGTGAAAAATCCACTGCTCTCTTCTATTATTTTTTACTGAGATATAATTGGCATATAACATTATATTAGTTTCAGGTGTAAGCAAAATGATTTAATATATGCCTATATGTATATATTGCAAAATAATCACCACAATAAGGCTAGTTAACACCCATCACCATACATAGTTAAATTTTGTTTTCTTGAGATGAAAACTTTTAAGATATATTCTCCTAGGAACTTGCTAGTATATAATACAGTATTATTAACTATAATCACCATACCATACATTGCATCCCCAAGATTTGTTTTGTAACTGGAAGTTCCTACTTTTTGACTATCTGCCCCTATTTTGCCAACCCTCACTTCTACTTTTAAATCATTGCAGCCACGTATGTCCCAATATTTACAGTGCACTATCTTGGGACTTCCCTGTGCCTCTGCTTCTTGTTTTTAAGATCCCTAGACTGGGCAGGCCCTTAAGAAGATATTTTATGCCTTGTTTGGCTTTTTGTTTTTGAAGTAATTTTAGCTAAAGAATTTACCATAAGCATTTTTATATTTTGAATGTCCTCTGATATCATTTGGCTATGCACACAATACAAATGAGACATTCAATAACACGTAAGAACTAATGAGAATTGAGACATAAGTTCTCTTCCTTTATTCTACCTGCGTAATATATCAGACGTGTTTTCATATCTTGGACTCTGAGAATATGAGAACAAAAACAGAATTGGAAAGATCAAGAGAAGTATATGTGTGTGTGTATTTTTAAATGATTCAGTTGGTTGACAAGGAAGTGGGATTTTGAGTACCTGGCTAAATAAGATGCAAAAGCTGTCTTTCTGAAAATATGGGCCAGGCATATTTTAGTTATTAGAGCTATTTTTATTTGGATTTTATTTTACTTGCTACCTTCAGCTACTGAAAGTTAATTATACAAATCATTAGTTCATATTCATAATTTCTTTATTCAGTAAATATTGAGCTTTCCTTCAGTATCAGACACTGTTTATTCTAGATTCTGGTGATTCAGTTGTGTAAGATACATCAGACACATCTATGCCTCAAGGAGCTTACAATTTATTATGAGAGAAGACAAGTTAAGAAAAAGCAACTAAAATATAGCACAGTTAAGTTTCATCATAAAGGTATCCATCTGGTGTTCTTTGAGATTATACTTGAAATAAATCTTCAAAGATGAGTAGGGGTTCAGCAGCTAGAAATTCTAGGCCTTCCAGGAAGAGAGGACAGAGAAATGAGGATATGATGCTTTGAGGGAGCAAGTGTTTGGTAAGCCTGGAGCATTGTGTATGTGTGCATGAAACAAGAGATGGGAGGTGTAGGGTTTGTGTGGGAGAAAGTAGAGGAGGGCTAGATCTTCAAAGTCCTTATAAACCACAATAAGAAACTTGGACTGTACCTTTCATGTATTGGGAGAACAACTGAGGGATTTTAACCCAAGCAGAGGAATTGCAATGAGAGGCATGTTTCGCATAAGCCACATGGAGAATGATTCTAAGGAGAAGGGGAAGGATCAGGGCTCAAGACATTGAGACTAGTTGTAAGATTTTTATCAGTAATACAAAGAGGAGCTAACAGGACTGTAAGACTGACCTTCAAGTCTTGATTAAGTGGATCTAGAAAAATGTCTCCTTTTAACCACAGATCCTAACATCATTGTTGATGAGCTGCGTGCTGGTGCAGGTCATAACAAAACAACATTGTAGATATTTATTCTCCAATTTATTCTAACCCTAACATATATACTTGCATATATGTTTAGAGATAAAAAAAAAAGACACTCTTAAACTTGTGACAATTGATGATATACTCATAGAATAGCTTCCAAATGATGTTGAAGAAGAATCTGTGGTGGTATGGAAATATAGTCATAAAATCATATATGAAAAATGTGTTGTTAAAAACATTATTTTATTTTCATTTGTGTTTATATGAGAAGAAACTTTAAAGGCTACAAAACTAACATAAGCGGTTACTTCTCGAGTACAGTTGAGATGAGCCTGTGGGCAGAAACTTTATTCCATTGCTCAGAATTGTTTATAGAATATAATCAGGTATTACATGTAGGCATGCATGCTTATTCACTTCAGTGCTGTCCAACATTTTGCAACTCTATGGACTGTAGCCCACCAGGCACCTCTGAGAATGGGATTCTCCAGACAAGAATACCTGAATGAGTTGCCATGCCCTCCTCCGAGAAATCTTCCCAACCTGGAGATGGAACCTCTGTCTCCTTCATTAGATATAAATAATATTTTCTATTTGGAGAGGAAAAAAACAAGGAAAAGACTAAGTGTATGTAAACCATAATATCAAGAGTAATTCTTTTTGCTTTTCTCTGTTTCCCAAATTTCTAACTGTGCATTCCCATTGCCTTGGTAACACAAAGAAACCCTTGCAAATGATGAGGCTTAAATTACAACCCTCATATGAAAGTATTAGGGCTTCCCAAGTGGTGCTAGCAGTAAAGAATCCACCTGCCAATGCACGAGATGTAAGAGACACAGGTTTGATCCCTTGGTCTGGAAGATCCCCTGGAGGAGGGCATGGCAACCCACTCTCGTATTCTTGCCTGGAGAATCTCATGGAGAGAGGAGCCTTGTGGGCTACAGTCCATGTGGTCACAAAGAGTTGGACACTACTGAAGCAACTTAAAAGCAATATTAAAAAGCAAGAGGCATTACTTTGCCAACAAAGGTCCATCTAGTCAAGGCTATGGTTTTTCCAGTGGTCATGTATGGATGTGAGAGTTGAACTATAAAGAAAGGTGAGCGCCGAAGAATTGATGCTTTTGAACTGTGGTGTTGGAGCAGACTCTTGAGAGTCCCTTGGACTGCAAGGAGGTCCAACCAGTCCATCCTAAAGGAATATTCAGTCCTGAATATTCATTGGAAGGACTGATGCTGAAGCTGAAACTCCAATACTTTGGCCACTTGATGCGAAGAGCTGACTCACTGGAAAAGACCCTGATGCTGGGAAAGATTGAGGGCAGGAGGAGAAGGGGATGGCAGAGGATGAGATGGTTGGATGGCATCACCGACTCAATGGACATGGGTTTGGGTGAACTCCGGGAGTTGGTGATGGACAGGGAGGCCTGGTGTGCTGTGGTTCATGGGGCTGCAAAGAGTTGAACACGACTGAGCAACTGAACTGAACTGAACTGAACTCTAGCAACTTAGTACAGGCACACATAAAAGTATAAATTATGTTCAGTACATCCAGTCACTCAGTTACTATCAACTTAACATTTGTGCTCACTTATCCAGAAAATACAATGTAAAAAATCATTATGTCCTGGAAAGTCTACCCCATTAGTGAGCTTAAAGCTACTGCAGAGAAAATGGTATTGACTTACCTTAAACCAATAAGAAGGAAAGTCATCACAAATTATAGAGAATCCAAGAATCAGAGTGGGAATTAGCATCACTCATCCAAGAGCGCCTGTGGGCTAAATTTACCCACTCCCAGTGGAGAGGGAGATTTCAGGCCAGCAAAGTCATAGCTACTTAATTTTGAAGTCATTCATCCTTCTCCCCAGACTCCAATTCTGTGTTCACCAACCAAGCAACTTTCTGATTATAATTTGGCTTTCTGTGTGAAACTCCCTCCAAGGAGAACCTGAGACTGGGCGCCCTATTTTGACTGTAAATGGAGACCAGACATAAGTCTCCCTCGGTTTTTCAAGTTGTGTGTCTGCCTCTGAGAGGCTGAGAAAGTGATCAGTTTAAAACTTCAGACCATATCTTGAGGGTCTGATGAATTGACTCAGGTAACATGTTCCTAGGACTCCCCTTGTTAACCTCTCACCTTGCTTTCCCCTGGTGAAACTCATCTCCACATGGGCTGCCTACAATGTAAAATGCAAATTCCCAGTTGGAAATTCTACAATTTGTATGATGAGTGACTTTTAGCTCGACATCTCCAGAGTTTTAAAATGTAAGCTTTTATGTGATAACTCAGCATTAGAAGCTTCCTTCAGTGTTCTGTTAGCTAAAGTTCTATTAATTATTGAAACAACTGAAACTTAAGGAGGGTTTAGTTGTATGTTTCGCTCTTGCTGAAAAGTCTCTGCAGAATGTATTTGTAAACTATTTTGGCACAGTCATACAACAGTACTGTTATTTGCTAAAAATGTATCACCCTTACAAAATAATAATGGGACAGTACATGTCCTTAGGTGCAAACACATCATATTTATATGGAAAATATATTTACATATGTATCTTCAAAATATTAACTGATATTTATTATCTGTTTAATAATAATGTAAAATTTTGTTCAGAGCTGGTCTCAGTCCTAGTAGCATCTCATTCATACAGAGATTTAGTCACTCATTAATCACTGTGGGTGGAGAAGATTCATAAATGAGACTCAGGCACAAAGCGGTAACACACATGGATTTGAAGGGAGTATTGCTAGATGACTTGGATGAATGACAACAGAGGGATATTAGGCAGAGTTAGAGAGAGGGCACGGTCTCAGTCAGAGAAGACTTTGGGTATCAAACAGAGGCCACTGACAGCCTTAACTAGTTTGAGTCCTGAGGAGCCAGTGAAGGAGCTGAGCAAGTCTGCATTTGTTCAAAGTATCCAGATGAATATGAGAGCAGCATGTCAGGTCCGTAGGAAATGAGCAGCTGTGAGGCAACTGCATGAGGCACCTGCTGTGTTTTCTTCACTAGTTTTTGAATTCTAGACAAATATTCTTCAAAATGTTCTCCTTGGATAGTGTGCAAAAGTAATCTGAGGTGCGAGTTGAAACCATACACTCCTCAGTCTAGTGAGTAGGTCTTTTTCACAGATAACCAGATGATTTGATGTACAGGAAACTGTTGGAGAGCCCATGATCTAGGTTAATGTAAATTTTATATGAGAAATCTTCCTAGAGAGTAAAGCAGGGTTTTGAAGAATGCCATATTTGAGGTTAAACAGTTGGGGTTTTGAAATTAATTTTAGGTATACCGCCAGAATGTAGGTCCCTCAGGGCATGGTGACATTCCATTTGTTTTATTTGCTGATATATCTTAAATGTTGAGAACAATTATTGATACGTGCTCAACAAATATTTCAAGTATGTGCTCAACAAATATTTCTTTACTGGATACATAATGATTAATAAGAACTTGGATTGTATCGTCAACAATTGCCATAACCCTCTTTGAGCTTAGAATGAAAAATTGGGATGTTGATACCTGAATCACAGATTTACTATAAAAATTAAATAACACCAGAAAAGCATTTAACAAAGTGCCTGTCACAGAGTAAGTACCCTTTAGCACATCATCAATATTCAATATTAACAAAATGATATAAGCTATAGCAACACTCTGTGTATTTTGTTTAGAGATTAATACTTACAGCAATAAAAATAAACCCATTTTCCTTTGGTAGATCTTGCATTATCAGAACAATATAAGTTTGAGTATACACGGTAAAACAAACATCAAGCACACAAGCTATAGAGAATTTTCAGTTCAGTTCAGTTGCTCAGTCATGTCCGACTCTTTGCGACCCCATGGACTGCAGCAAGCCAGGCTTCCCTGTCCATCACCAATTCCTGGAGCTTGCTCAAACTCATGTCCATCAAGTTGGTGATGCCATCCAACCATTTCATCCTCTGTCGACCCCTTCTCCTCCTGCTTTCAATCTTTCCCAGCATCAAAGTCTTTTCCAATGAGTCAGTTTGTTGCATCAGGTGGCCAAGGTATTGGAGTTTCAGCTTCAGCATCAGTCCTTCCAATCAATATTCAGGACTGATTTCCTTTAGGATGGACTGGTTGGATCTCCTTGCTATCCAAGGGACTCTCAAGAGTCTTCTCCAATACCACAGTTCAAAAGCATCAATTCTTCAGTACTCTGCTTTCTTTATAATTCAACTCTCACATCCATACATGACGACTGGAAAAGCCATAGCTTTGACTAGATGGACCTTTTCTTGGCAAAGTAGTGTCTCTGCTTTTTAATATGCTGTCTAGGTTGTTCATAGCTTTTCTTCCAAAGAGTAAGTGTCTTTTAATTTCATGGCTGCAGTCACCATCTGATTTTGGAGCCCAGAACAATAAAGTCTGTCACTGTTTCCATTTTTTCCCCATCTATTTGCCATGAAGTGATGGGACCGGATGCCATGATTTTAGTTTTCTGAATATTGAACTTTAAGCCAACTTTTTCACTCTGCTCTTTCACTTTCATCAAGAGGCTCTTTAGTTCTTTGTTTCTGCCATAAGGGTGGTGTTATCTGCATATCTGAGTTTATTCATATTTCTCCCAGCAATCTTGATTCCAGCTTGTGTTTCATCCAGCCTGGCATTTCACATAATGTACTCTGCATATAAGTTAAATAAGCGTGATGACAATATACAGCCTTGACGTACTCCTTTATCAATTTGGAACCAGTCTGTTGTTCCATGTCTAGTTCTAACTGGTGCTTCTTGACCTGCATACAGATTTCTCAGGAAGCAGGTAAGAGAGTCTGGGATTCCCATCTCTTTTAGAGTTTTCCACAGTTTGTGGTGATCCACACAGTCAAAGGCTTTCGTATAGTCAATAAGGCAGAAGTAATTGTTTTTCTGGAACTCTGTTGCTTTTTCGAAGATCCGACAGATGATGACAATTTGATCTCTGGTTCCTCTGCCTTTTCTAAATCCAAGTTGAACATCCAGAATTTCATGGTTCATGTACATTGAAGACTGGCTTGGAGAATTTTGAGTATTACTTTGCTAGTGTGTGAGATGAGTACAATTGTGTGGTAGTTTGAACATTCTTTGGCATTGCCTTTCTTTGGGATTGGAATGAAAACTGACCTTTTCCAGTCCTGTGGCCACTGCTGAGTTTTCCAGATTTGCTGCATGTTGAGTGCAGCACTTTAACAGCATCATCTTTCAGGGTTTGAAATAGCTCAACTGGAATTCCATCGCCTCCTCTAGTTTTGTTCATAGTGATACGTCCTAAGGTTCACTTGACGTCTCTACCCACAGGTAGAGAATTTTACTTGTCTGTAAAGTAGAATCTTGCCTCCCTCCCTTCCTTCTTTTTTCCTCCTACCCACTTCTCTGTCTTTCTTTTGTTCAGAGAGCTTCGGTCTTATAAAACATTTTGTTGAAGGGCTAAGTTCAGAGAAGGGAGAAAATTATGAAAAAGCCAAACATCTTCTGGGTTCTATTTTCTATTGAATGACTTATCTTTTTTTTTTTTTTTAACTTCAGGTTGTATTTGAAGGGTCACACTGGGACAGCAGGAAAACAGAGCAGCCTGACCTTGCATGGTGCTGATTTCAGCACTAAAGATGCTGATAATGACAACTGTATGTGCAAATGTGCCCTCATGCTAACAGGAGGTAAGTCCTACGGGGCCATTCTCTTAAGTTATGTTTCATTGGTTTGAGGCTTGAGGTTTCTTATCTGTGAGAAAAGACTATGATCTTCTGGTCAGGAAACTTAAGAGCAAGTCCCTAGAGATCATTTTGCTCTGCCCACTAATTTACCACATGTTCTTGTGCAAGACATTGTTAGCATATTTAGAAGTGTGCCTCCTCCCCCAGCATGTATGGCGGGGGTGTGCTAAGCTTGGTTCTGAATAAATTCTTAAACCTCTTAAAGTCCCCCTTATCCTACTTTCTAAATACTCATAATGATCCCTGTGGTGGAATGAACAACAATTTGAATATTCAGTATACAGAGAAAGCAAAAACCCAAACTTTCTTACAAAATGCTGTACAACTGTGTAATTGATCATTCTATTGAAATGGAGTCAAGAGGGAAGAGAGGTGTAGCTAGGTCTAAAGTTTTGCAATTCAAACTAGCTATACCAGTGCTTTTACATTATAAGGTATTGATCTCTGCAAGACATTTAGTTGGTATCAGTTCAGTTCAGTCACTCGGTCATGTCGGGCTCTTTGCGACCCCGTGGACTGCAGCAAGCCAGGCTTCCCTGTCTATCACTAACTCGTGAAGCTTGCTCAAACTCATGTCCGTCGGTTCAGTTATGCCATCCAGCCATCTCATCCTCTGTCATCCCCTTCTCCCCCCGCCTTTAATCTTTCCCAGCATCAGGGTTTTTTCCAGTGAGTCAGTTCTTTGCATCAGGTGGCCAAAGTACTGGAGTTTCAGCTTGAGCATCAGTCTTTCCAGTGAATATTCAGGACTGATTTCCTTTAGGATGGACTGGTTGGATCTCCTTGCAGTCCAAGGGACTCTCAAGAGTCTTCTCCAACACCACAGTTCAAAAGCATCAATTCTTCAGCCCTCAGCTTTCTTTATAATCCAACTCACATCCATACATGACTACTGGAAAAACCATAGCCTTGAGTAGATGGACCTTTGTTGGCAAAGTAATGTCTCTGCTTTTTAATGTGGCATCTAGGTTAGTCATAAGTTTTCTTGCAAGGAGCAAGCGTCTTTTAATTTCATGACTGCAGTCACCATCTGCAGTGATTTTAGAGCCCAATTTAGCTGGTATAGGAGATATCATTAAATAATATATGTCACTGAGTAAGAGAGTTTATCCTCTTTCACTTTAAAAAAATTTTTTCTCACCTTGTGTGTCAAAGAGAAATTCTCAGTTTAGTACTAGCTTATCTATACTTTTTCAGCACTTAATAATTACTCTTCTTAGCAAAGAAGGAGAAAACTCTTCAGCCTCCGTCTCAAGACCCTGGTAAGGGCAATAGCATCTACCTCAAATTAATTAAAATGTTTTTAATTTTACTGAATTTTATGTCTCCCTTTTATTATAGAAAGTGGTGCTGATTTCCTCTTTAAAGGAATGATGTAAACTTTGCATTTTAAAAAGGATTCACAATATTTAATATTTAACAAATCATTGATTTCAAGAAAAATATTCATTAAATATTAATAAAAGTTATAAATGGGCCTGGCAAAAACTGCTCGTGAAGTTGATAAATGACTGAGTGAAGTCTAAGAAACACTGAATGAAAACCTTATGGCAAATGATGTTGCTCAGAATTGTTCCAGGCTCTGGCATAAAAGCAGTTGGCACCAAGCAAAACTGTAAAGGAAGCTTTTTCCCGGTGTCTCTCTTCTCACAGTTTCAGTGTTGTTTCCCTCTCTTAATGGAAGAGTAATCACTCCCACCTTTAACTATTCTTATCCTCTGTTTTTTATCCTGTAACAAACTCATGCTACTAGAGAAAAAACTCTCTAAATCTAACATTAAACTTCTCCAAATATAGTATTACTATCATTATTATTATCTTCCTTGAATCCCAAACCAACTCTGTGAGAGACACAGGGAGAGAAACTCGAATGTACATTTTGTACATAAGGAAAACAAAAGTAATTAAATATTCATCATTTTATCCTTAACATCTAGCTTGGTAGACTGTGGCACATAGGAACTCAATAAAATATGTGTTGCGTGAATGAATGAATAACCATCTTGGAACCCTTGAAGTCACTTTCAGATTTTGAAACCAATGAAATGAATTTTTTCTCATTAGTTAACAAAGCATGAAAGAGTATAGAGGGAACATTTTGGAAAAATCTTTCCAACTTCATCACCGTACCCAGGCCCTTCATTACTACCACTACCAAACCACATCCTATTTGGATTTCCATCCACTCCACTTATAACATCTTTTCAACATCAGACTGGCCTTAGCATTACCAAAGCCAGCTTGTTATGATTCTGCCTCTGTCATATCCTCCTCCTAAAGCTTTAAAAATGCCATTTTGACATCACATTCAAAAGTCTTTTATATGCAATTTTAGCTGTTAAAAATTTAGAATATTTTGAAAATGTTACCCACAGGTTAGGTTTTGAACTTTTTTTTTCCTAAAAGAAAATATCTCTTTTTATTACCTCCATGATCCTTTAAGTGAAATTATCAGCAACTTTATACAAGGACAAATGGACTTTGATTGTACTTTTTTTGCCCACTTTAATATAGATGTGCACTTCATTTTCTCCATGTCTGTTTTTACAGATATTTTTTTCTTATCAAATAAATACAACACATGAAAGACCAACAGTAAAATTGTTCAAATGTTTACTTAGAATAGTGTTCCAATATGTTCATATTACTGTCATAATAATGAAAATATAGAGCAAAGCAAAGAGGAGAATGCATCTCTTGGTTAATGATGAGAAAACTACATCACTCAGCATTGTGATTTTATTTCTGCTTCAGATGATTGAACTTTATCATGTTCTTTCATCCATAATCATTCTTGGACCTATTTCTTACCCATCAATAAACACATATATTGAAGAGAAGAAATTTCCACTTATTGCTTGGACTGGAATAGTCTAAGTAAATATGTTTCTGTAATAAACACCACTACCCTATCAAATATCCTTTTAAAAGAATCCAGGTCTTGCAAAGTGATGTACTCTGCAAAACTAATATGTGGAATTTAGATAGCTAAGAACTGGGGTACATAAGGGTGAGTGTCAATGACAGTCCAGGTAACTTGAGTATTATCTGAAACTTATGTTCTACTTAACTACCCCCACACCACCACCACTCTATATTCTCTGTCATGGTTCACCTTAGAACCATTTTCTCCATCTAATGATTTTTCCTCTCCTTTTAAAAAGTTTGTATTTTGACTTCTTACATATTTAAAATCATCTCTTAAGCAGATAGATTTCATACTATTTGAAACTAATAATTCTTAGTTCTCTGTCATCATCAGTTAAAGCTTTGTTTTATCTTGTTTATTTATATATTTTCCATTGTTTCCTCTAAAAGAAATTAAGGATAAAGTCAGATTTATTGCCTGCTTAACCGTCCTAAATAGTTTTCTTCAAGTACATGGAGGGATTTTTGTTGGAGAAGGTGGTATTGTTGTTACCCTATCTATCAACAACTGAAAAACAAGAGATAGGCTTAATTAAAAATAGAAAGTATTTCAGCTAGACAGAAAGTAGAACATTTGGTTCTTCCTTCTTCTTAACATCTTAACTTTCTTCTATTTACTTAACATAATTCTAAGGAGTAACTGTTAAGAGTCAACTACAATTAGAAAAATTAGCAAGACAGAATAGAGCTTCTTCTTTTTGAAGAAGACCATCAACAAAAAGTAAATGATAAATACACGATTTCACATTATAGCAAGTTCTGGGGACAAAATATAGCACATGATAGTTATTAGAAGAAGGGAAAAGTGACTTTTGATGGAGTTTCCAGGAATCAAAGGCTGGAATGAGTTGCCAGAAAAGATTGTGGAGGTCTAGTTATGGACACCTTCAAGAAAATATAAAGGTAGTTATATGAGAGAGTTTACATATACATGTTCCTATAGTTGCCAGCCTACGTAAGACTGTCTCCTACGTTTTCTTCTGGTTCTGTGATTTTGTTATTCTATGTACTCTCAGTGGCTACAGTAGAGAAAAACAAGTAATATTATTTTTAAGTTTGGTTGTAGTTCATTGTTAGTGGAAAAGAAGTATAGCTGACTAAAAAAGCATATTTGCATCAGTAGAGATAGATACCACAGTGTTTTATACTTCCTTTTCCAGACATACATGTACTTATTTCTACCTTACCAGAAATTCTTCTGTCCAATTTAGAAACTGAATAATTTTTATGTTTTATTACACTGTTGTTATGGGACCATACCATATATTTCAAAATCAATATTGCCACACACATTTTCTATGAAACTGACCTCTTAATTAATCATTAGAGGTGATTTGTTAGTGTGCATTTATTATAAACCAGAAATATCTGTGATTCACTGACCTTAGGAAAATGTGTAAGTTTTCTCCTTAGTTTCCCCCTTTATATAGTATATTACATCAAATGCATATATTTCAGTAGTGGGAGGGATAAATTTGAGATGATTATATGAAATATTTTCTTAGTCTCACAGGAGAGCCCTTCTTGTACCCTCATGAACCCAAAGAAATAATCAGTTTCATTATAAACTTAATGTTTTCCCTATTATTTAATATTTACAAAATGAAAATGTAATATCAGTCAACACATGCTTTTGTTTATATGGATTTATTGTATTAAATATAAATATGCAAAAAACTATGACTCGAATTATGAAAATGAAAACCTTTTCTCATTAGATTTTTACATGCAAAGAAAACACGGGCTTTGGTACCAAATTAGTATTCTTCAAAATATATTTTTCTAAAATTCTGCTAGAAACTATAATTACTAAAGGTTACTGACCAAAAGAAAAGAAAATGACCCCTAACAAAATATGGTATTGTTTTACATTCTTTTTCTCACCTTTTCTTTCAACACAATTTTCTTATTTGGTATCTAATATAAAAGCTATGTAAAAATGTGACCTAACCCTCTGCAGAAAGAATCTGTTGTGTTAGAAACTCCAATCTGTTTTCCCACGCATAAACTATGTCAGTCAACAGACAAGACTTTGCTAAAGCTAACAAGGGATGTTCTCAGTTCAATTCTAAAAGACGGGATAAAGTCATACACATAAACTCTTAGTACACTCTCGAACTTACCAGATGCTAGCAGTAGAGAGTTGATAAATGCTTGCCTTGCCTGCTATATAACCTTGAAGAAGACAAAATGGAAGAAATTAACAGGCTATCTAACTGGTTAAAGTGACAAGATCTTTGAGAAAATGTAATCATCTTAGAGTTTTTGATAACCATTGTCAGATAACTGGCATTCCCTAGGTTTTAAGGCAAACATGTTGAGAGAAAAGATCCATATGGATAATTTAAGATTGACCACAGATATCTACATTGCATTACTGTATTTCAAAGCAATTTCTTATTTAGTACATAAGCCTGTTCCACAAAAAAGGTACATTTCTTGAAGGCAGGGACATCATGCTCTCCACCATTGTGTCTTCAGGGCCTAGCGTAGTGCTTGTCTCACAAGATGTGCTTAATAAATTTTGGTTAAATGCATGAGTAGGCTATCAGATTCTGAAAGGACATTGTGAAATCACAAATGATCTTGGTGAAAAGACATAAAAATAAATCAATGTGAATATGAATGTGACTTTTTCATGAACTTAGGTTTAAAATGCCAAAGTATGTATATGTCTTCCCTGGTGGCTCAGATGGTGAAGATCCGCCTACAATGCAGGAAACCCAGGTTCAAACCCTGGGTCAGGAAGATGTTTTGGAGAAAAGAATGACTACTTACTGCAGTGTTCTTCCCTGATGGCTACTTACTCCAGTATTCTTGCCTGGAGAATTCCCTGGACAGAGGAGCCTGGTGGGCTACAGTCTATGGGGTCGCAAAGAGTCAGACACAGTCTACTGAGCAACCAACACTTTCACCTTCACATGTGTATATTAATTTGCATGCACACACATGGAACAAAGGGATGAACATTAAAGACTAGAGCCAAATTTTAAGAATAACCTAACCCCAGAAGACTAAATTCCATATTGGAAAACTTTTGAGTGTTAGGTTTATAACTTTTGAATAAATTTGAACATTCTAACTGCAGAATTTAGGATTATATTCCTGTTCTCTGGGAGGAAGTTTATATTTATTGGAAATAATATCAGAAAATGTCTCTTAAAAGTTAAATTTGGAAAAAAGTGAATAAGAACTGATAAGCCTATAACACAAGGCTGCCACCAAATCTTAATAGTTGATGAAAATAGCAAAACAATTTTGTTTATATTTTACTCTAATAATAAGTAATGTAGTGAATATACATTGCACTGTTAGTGTATAACAGTCATTTCTGCATTATCATAAATGACACACTTAATAGTTTAAAGGACACTTCCATTAACCATTCGAAATAGAGATCTTTGGTGAGAACTAAGATAGGGAAGACTTAGCTAAGTTGCTTAAGGTCACAGAATTAATGTCAGAGGATTTGAATATGACCTCCAGATAAGCCATTACCTTATCCACTCCTTCTACTGCCATTCTTAAAAGAAACAGCACTCAAAGACAAGAATTTAGCTCTGTTTTACTGTTTGTGGCCCATTTTCATGAGGATTTCCTCACTTAACTAGTTAAAAGTAAAATGAAGTCCAAGGGAGGAAAGAGGCAGTAAGAGAATACCTAAAGGATTAAAATGAATTCAAGATTACCAGCCAGGATAAACAACTTTCTATCTATGGAACAAAAAGAAGAGAAAGGGGAAAAAAGCCAAGTCCTTGACTTGAAGGGGGTATGGGATGAAATGACAGAAGGAATGCAGAGTTCTGGAAGGATCCTTCGGCTCCACACACAAGAGCTTGCAGCTGTTCCTTGAGGCTAGTTCTGGGTAGGAGCCGGATTTGTACCCATGAAATCAGTAAGTGATTTTCATGATGGTCCCGATGACCACTATGTCATCAGTCAGTTTTTTTCAGCCTTATCCGTAGTTAGTGATAAAAGAGGAAGATTCTTACTCTCTGTGCCAGTTCTTTTGCATGTTGCTGATTAGAAAGAAATCCATAACCACAGATAGATCCTTTTATTTTGCTGTACTTTTTACCTTAGAAAAGAAGTGTTGAGAGACATTTTGTTTAGGATCAGAAGAATTTGAGAGTTAGGTTTCTTGACTTTCAAATAAATTTGAACTTCCTGAGTACAAAGTTTAGAATCAAGTTCCTGTTTTCTGGGCAAAGTTTCATGTATTGGTGATAAAATGTGAATTTTCTGCTTCAAAGATAAAAGACTCAAATGATTTTTCAAGGCCTGGGAAGCCCAAGACAGTTATTCCAAAACTAAATTTTAATGAGTTAAGTGTAAATGAATTAGAAACATGCTTCTCGGATTTCTTATTAAAATATACATAAGGTTACAGGTTATGAAGAAAAATGCTTGGCAAAGTTCATCTCAGCAATTGCCAATCTTAAAGCATTTAAGACATTTTATCAGTTGTCCCAACAGCAGATGGAAGCTGCCGCTCCCTTCCATCCTTTGCTTTCATTGCTAAGTTCTTTAAAGCTTAAAGTGCTTCTTCTAATTAACTTCTTTAACATATTGCTCATCTATCCCCAGGCACTTATAGAACAAAGTACAAAGCTGATATCGCTCCAGAATTTTAGAAGATATTTAATTCAGCTATTTGATATCTAATCGGAGAGGAAATGTAAACCCAGGCATACTCCTTTATCTGTTCACAAGGATACCTTCAATCTACACAAACTTACATTGTTCTCAGGACCCATGAGTTCATATGGTTATCTATGAATGCCAAAGGAGATTAACCAGGAGTAACCAGGAGCTTGCTGTACTTTTTGCCTGCTTTCTGTGAATATGCTTTAAAGCCACTTCTTTTCAGGTCATGCTTCATTTCTTCAAATAGAGGTAGAAAGTGGACCAACTTAAATATTTGATACAAAGAAATTCCTTGTTGTTCCTTATCAGAAAAAAACAGAAAATACTTACTTGCATACAGATAACTAGTTTTGTGAACTTGAAGTTCAGAGTATTTTATAAAGGACTGCTGCTGCTGCTAAGTCGCTTCAGTCGTGTCCGACTCTGTGTGACCACACAGACGGCAGCCCACCAGGCTCTCCCATCCCTGGGAAGAACACTGACACTACAACTGAACTTGTCATGAGTAATAATTGCCCTTTCATTTTATTTTTTGCCATCTCTGTTGTTTTATTAGAGGATAATTGCTTTACAGTATTGTGTTGGTTTCTGCCATACATCAACATGAATCAGCCATAGGTATACAAATGTCCCCTCCTTCCTGAACCCCGCTTCTGTCTCCCGCTCCATCCCACCCCACCCTACCGCTCTAGGTTGTCCCAGAGCACTGGGTTGAGCTCCCTTTATCACAGAGCAAATTCCCACTTGCTATCTATTTTACATATGGTAATGTATATGTTTCCAAGCTATTCTCTCAATTTGTCCCACGTTCTCCTTCCCCCACTGTGTCCACAAGTCTATCCTGTATATCTGCCTCTCTATTACATGCAGATTCTTTACCTCCTAAACCCTAGGTAAGCCCATAAAACCCATATTAGGTATTTAAGTGCCATGTCTTTACAACACGAACACTGAACAACTGTACTCATTTGAATCCAAATTATTTTCATATTTCTCTAATTAACCCTACCAAGCAAATAAGTAAATATGTTGGCACTGATGACTTGGTCTTCATTATTAAATGATTGCGATGATCCCATAAGATCTGATTCTTTTTATTCCTGCTCTAAAGTTTATGCCTGCTTCCTAGATAACTTACAAAAGTACATTTAGATAGGCTTTTAGAGGCTTTAATAGTGTGCCATCTTATATGATCTCTGCACCTGTGCTGTGAAAATGATTGATTAGATATTTATGATCCACATCTTAGGAAGGAGGAGGTAAGTCACTATGTGACATTGGAAAAGTTCCTTGAATTGTCTGAGCATCAGGGTCTTCATTTTAGTACTTGCCACACCACATAGGGTTGTGTGGGGGATAAACTGAGAAAATGCATATAAATATTTTAGCAGAGTCCTGATACATATTAACTGTTCAAATGTTGAATGTTACATAAACTATTGGGTAAGATCCCTTAGCTATTAACTGGTGAAGTCAGCATCAAAGTCAGGGTCTTCTAATTTCTGCTCTGGTGCTCTAGGCTCCCCATTGCCCACAAGAGCATTTTTAAACATACAATAAAAACCTCCATGTTCTTGTTCCTGTTTGTTTTGCTAGCCCTTTGTTCTCCAACCCCTTACCCACTGGCACTGCAGCCAAGCCAAGCTGCTCGCAGGCACTCTCTCCTGCCCTGCCAGAGTACGTACTGTCTTTAGATAATCTCTTTCCATCCTGTGAACTCCCACCCATCCTTCAGGATCCAGATCAAGTGATGAGTGAACCTTACAGACCCACGAACAGGATATTCTGCCTCTGTTCCCAAGATTTTCTTCATCTCTGTTAAACAGCTATCTTCTCATTTAACAGTTTGTTTCTCTCTTACACAAAATTGTATATTCCTTGAAGTCAGGAATTTTGTTTTCCTCAACTCTGACCCTGTACTGTCCATTGGTTAGTGTTTGTTGAACTGATTCTAGGTTCAATTTCCTCCCCTTCATCATGCTGCCACATGTGCTCAGGGTGGCTTTGGTAGACCACAGTTAGAGAACAAGGGCTGTAAATAATATTTAATTAAACATTCAACCTGGCAGATCTGGTTCTCCTGGTAAAATATTGCTTCCCATTCCTAGAGAATGTTCCACTTGTTCACCTGATGATAGACACGTAGACTGGATATATAGGACTTTCCACATTGTTTGCATTTCCACCAAGACTGCCGTTTTTCCACCTTCGTTTCCTGCAAGTGTTTCCCTTGGCCACTGGATACCACCAACCACACTCATGTTCTTTTAGTCCCTACCCGCCAGAGTCTCAGCTTCACGGCACTGGCATGTGCTCTGCATTGCTTAGTAGACCCTTTCGCCATCTTCACTTTGCAGTCTTCTCATCTGTCAAGTTTCATTAAATATCAACTTCTTCCACGAACATGAAAAGTCAAATAGGTCTCCTATTATTCTCCTTCATAGCCCCCTGATTCTAACCCCCCCTTCCTCTTCTCTGTTTCCTCCTCTCCTCATCTTCTTCTTCTTCCTTTTGCCATCATCATTTCCTAATGATTTGTAGCTATTTTATTTATTTGCTACTTTTTTTTTTTTTTTGGCTGTTTGTCACATTAGAAGTAAGCTCCGTAAGAGTAAGGACCACATCTGTCTTGTTGAGTGTTGTATGACAACACTTCATGAGGATTATAAATTGAATGAATAAAGAAAGAAAAAATGAATACAATAAACTCGGATGTTATATATACAGGTATCTATCAAATATAGCTTTAAAAAAAAATAAACTGGACTAATTCAGACCATAGAGGCTTTAAAAGAAAAAACAATCTGTCAATAAATCTGTAGGCCCTTACCAGTCATCTGCTAAGCAAACTCTGTTAGGTGTGGCACTAAGAATATGGAATATAAACCACGCATTTTCATTCGTTGTTGCTGTTATTTAATTGCTAAGGCATGTCTGACTCTTTTGCTACCCCATGGACTGTAGCCTGCCAGACTCCTCTGTCCAGGGGATTTCCTAGGCAAGAATACTGGAGTAGGTTGCCATTTCCTTCTCCAGAGGATCTTCCCTAACCAGGCGTCAAACCCATATCTCGTGCATTGCAGGCTGATTCTTTACCACTGAGCAACCAGGGATAATGAATAAAAGACTATGTGCTTTGATCTTCAGATCCTCTCAGCTTCAGGCTACTTTTGCTCTTGTTAACTTTGACCTATCCATACTGGTCTCCTTTCAGTGTCTCCAAAATGCCTTTCTTCTTACCCGGAACATTGTCCCACTTTACTCGTTAGGAAGGATACATAAGATCAGTTTATCCTATCCCCTCATGTGTCCCTACTTTTTCTTGTTTCTTTCCAAAGTTCACTGTAGTTTCCCAATGAATGTATTCTTCAGCCTGTGCCCTTCATTGTCAGGCTATATTCCAACAGACGTCTGCCTTCCCACACTCTTCAGAACTCTTATGACTTTCTATAAACCAAACAAATCCACACACTTCTGCTCTGAGTATCTTCATGTAACTTGGAGGATCCTTCTATGATTTGTAGTAGTCCTCAACAACAGAGTAACTGCGCTTGCTTTAGAGACCATGGTGGATATTTGAAAGACTAAGAAAGGCTCGTTAACATGATGGAAGAGTGCCTCAAGAAGGTCATAGAAAAGGAGGAGAAAGTTAAAATACTGAAGCAATCAAGTTGAGTTTCATTCTGTCCTTTAAGAGTCTTATGGGTAAATAAATTCCCTAATATCAGAATGCCTTTTTTTAAATATAAATAGCATATTTTTACTGGTTGTACTTACCAAAAAAATTTAAAGGAATTAATCTTAAGAAGAAAAAGGTGGAATTTTACAGTTTCCTCCTTCCTTGCCAAATAAGAACTTTCTTGTCCCCCGTGTTTTGACTATATTAACCTCTATGTTGTTTGCATACAGTTGCTAAAACATTAAATACAGTGTCTTTCCAAATTCATTGACATACCTTACTTTTTCCTAGTATGAGTTAGTGATTAATATAGCTTGTTAGGCCTCTAGTATGACTTTATAAATACAACCCAGCTGTATTCACGCTCCAAAATTGAAAAATGAGAACTAGTTTTTCTCCATTTAACTTTTTCTAAAGTTTCTGCAAGATGATGCTCATGTTACAGTTAAACATCAGCTGTACAGCTTTCTCTTTCTTTAGCTATTAGTCCCTTAGGTATAACTCTGTAATCAAAGGGAGGTCAACTGTATCCAAATACAAATATGCCAGAATGTCTCTGGCATAAATCTCTCCCTAAAGATTTTAGTAGTATTACTTCAGAAGAGAGGGGGAAAAGTACTATGTTTTATCTAAAAGCTAAGAACTTAATTCATTTTAAAAAATGAAGTACTGAGTTATCCTTGCAGAGAGCTATGTGAGCACAGGATCTATATGTTACTCATCATTTTTCTTTTTACTAAGTTTAGAAAGAACTTTGACAATCACAGGAAAACATGCTGCTATATAGGAACTATGTGGTTACTCTCAGTGAATGCTTCCCATATTGCTATAAACTGCAGAGAGGGTATAGCCATCCAAATTCATAGTTATGTTCTGGTATCCAGTTAATTTCAGAAGCAGCTAAGGGCCAGTAGGCAAAATTATGAACTACATGGAGGACATTTCTTTCTGTTTAGATGTTAGCTGTCCAAGCTTCTGAACTTCATTGCTAATAATTAATTGTTCTATTTCCAATAACAGGCTTCAGGTGGAATGCCTCTGAAGGGTTTCATTTTACTTACCCTTTGTACAAATCCAGGCCTGACTAGATCGTATCTTGAAACCCAAATGTTTCCCATCATTACATTGGGAAATGAGTCCCAATGGAGTGACACTGAAAGCTGATTTTCATGAGAGCATTCCTCTTTCTGATTGTACACTGTCTGTTGGATGCTATTTAAAACAATTTCACTACCAGGAAGATATTTTTTGAATACCTCTGATTTGCAAATAATCATAAGTATGAATGTTTCCCTTCAGTAAGTGGCATGAATTTCCAAATATTCAATTTACTTATGTAATTGTTTCTTCTCCTTCTCTTTCATTATTAACTAATTTTTCAGGCTGGTGGTTTGATGCCTGTGGCCCATCCAATCTAAATGGAATGTTTTATACGGTGGGGCAGAACCATGGAAAACTGAATGGAATAAAATGGCATTATTTCAAAGGGCCCAGTTACTCCTTACGTTCCACAACGATGATGATTCGACCTTTGGACTTTTGAAGGCATATCAGTCAAGAGCAATTATAAAAGCCACCAAGAAATCTGGAGAAGCCACCAGATGAGAAACTGCTTGAAAATTTCTGACACAAACAATATGGTCTCCCTTCTAGCAACAAGTAGCAGTTATGTGAAGTCACCAAGGTCCTTGACTGTGAATTTGGAACCTTCTGAGTTCACAAAGTCTCTGCTTGGGATGATTGTGTTCATACGGCTTAACTATAGACTGTCATTCACTGTCATGCTTTTAAAAGGGAAGAAACTGTTAAGCTCACTGTGCTTCAAACTACTACTGGATTTTATTTTGGAACTGTGGTAGCCAGATGATAAATATGGTTTATTTCATGTAAAACCAAAAAAAAAAAAAAAGAAAAAGAAAAAAGAGAGGGGAAGAAGAAAATGAACAACAACAAAAAGTATACATGAAGAATAAAAACTGGCTTGCCATAATCCTTTGAAAAAGATATATTACACCAGTGAAATGGTGTTATTTCTATGCAAACCTAATAAGTTTGTACTGTTGCACAATTTTAATAAAAGTTCAGGAAGAACAGCATTGCCCTCTGAGTTAGTGAAATGGATTTCAGAAGTCTAATTCCTAAGTCATACTTGCTAGTTGATTTCAGTTAACCCATCTTCAAATGTAAATTCCATTTTGATAAACTATAAAGAATTGCAGTGCATGAAGAATAGCAGTATGAATTAGAAACACACTCTGTTATTCTTTGATTTTTTGATACAGTTTTCAGAAAAAATGGACATAATCAACTATTGGACATATGAGATGAAAATTTATCCTTCCCCCCATGCTACAGTTTTCATTTATTTTAAAAACTGACTGATATATAAATATATTTATAGCCTGAGTAAAGTTTAAAGAATGTGAAATATATCATCAAGCCCTTAAAATAATATACATGCATTTAATATTTCCTTTGATATTATACATGAAAGCAGTATTTTAGAGTGTAATAAGTTGAAATAAAACCAAGTAAACTGGAACAGGTCATTTTACAGTATCTTCTTGCATGTGTCCACTTAAGTGTAACTTTATTATTTTTAAAATAATTATCTTCAATTCTTCCCCCTGTTATTTCATGCTAATTTAATTTTTACTAATTAACTGAAACTTGCTTTCCAGATTCACTCTGTTCCAGTTTCTATAAAAGATACACTTTGAAGTCTATGAAAAATGAAAGAAGAATTATAAATATCATTGTACATAGCATGTTTATATATACAGTAAACCTAATAGCTGTTTATTCTGGAATATGCAACATTGCCCTCAATTGATACAAATAAGCACATTTTCAAAAAACTACTATACCACTTTATGAAATATACTATTTTTTCATATTTTTCTACCTTGGGCTCTGTTTTCTTTCTTAGGCAATTTCTGATTTTAAGACATTACCATTACAGGAAAAAAATTGGCAAACTTTATATGTTAAAGAAAACACAAGAACAAAAGAGAAAATTAATCCTAGTCACTTAACTAAAAAAATTCTAATTACTAGCTACTATAAATCACAATGAAAATATTTCTATGGCTTAACTGATTTTAAGTCAATTTTGGACACAGATATTTGTGGCAATGTGAAGTTACTACAGTATTTTGTCAAGAAGTGCTTTCTGCCTCTAAGTGCTCAAGGTTACAAGCATGAACAGTTTTTATCAAAACATGAGGTATACTCTGATATACAAAAATTGAAATCCACTTTGAGTTTCCTTTCTTAAAAAAAGTAAAAGTTTTTATCGGGCACTAAGACCAGTTTTAGGCCTGGTGATTTGATCCCTTGTGCCTTTGTGGGTTTCCTCCATTTGAGAGAATAAGGCTACTCACATTTTTCAGAAGTTATTTTTTCAAAGTTTACCATCAAATGTTTATACTTTTACATGTGTATACAAACCTGTTCTGCCTTAAAATTTATGTTTGCAGGTATTCCACAGTTTTTCTATTCTTGTCAACTCTTTCATAACACTGTTTAGCTGCTTCCTCTGAAAACCTCCTTGATGTTTTCATTTAAGTGAATGAAAGTGAGTGTTTTGTTTTTGTGTGTTCCTAGAGATTTTTTTACTTACTATTCTTTTGAAAAGTAATACATTTTCCATCTTATAATACAAAAATAAAAGGAAATAATGGGGAAAAGCATGATATTTACTGTTTTGTTATCTGAGTTTAAAAAATGAAATATTTCCAATTATTTATAATAAAGCAGTACAAAATGTTTTATGACTCCATTATATGCACTGTGGCCATTTAACATGTATATCCTTTGCATTTAATTATTCAGGATAAGACAATTAGGTAATAGGATTTTGTCTTTCAATTTTTATATGAATTAAACTCATGTAGTTTCTATGGCAATTTCTGCACATCAATGGCAGCTTTATTTGATTTAAATAAAATTGAAAGTAACATATTTGTGCAACTCCTCATTTTACATATTTTACAAGTTTTAAAATTAGGGATATATGGAAGTATGGGTTCTATGAAAAAAATTACCAAGTGAACTAAAGTCTCAATCTTTGAAAATCTTTCAATCTTGGATATGATAAGAAAGCTTAGCTGCATTAGAACATTAGATCAAAGCAATGGGTCTGAGTCCCACATCTCTACTGTGATTGTTATGTCCTGTCAATAATTATCTTTTTTTATATCTTGTGTTCTTTTTTTTATTGAATACATTCTTTAAATTCTATAGTATTCTATATTTGCAAAAGTTTTACACACATGATTTAATACAATCCCATAATAGCCTTTTTTTTAACCCTACTATTGCCCCTCCCCCTTTTCCTCTCCACAGTGGTAACAAGTAGTTTTTTCTCTATATCTGTGAGTCTGCTTCTTTTTTATTTTATTCACTAGTTTGCCGTATTTTTTAGATTCTACATGTAAGTGATAGTATACAATATTTGTCTTTCTCTGACTTACTGTACTTAGCATATTGCCCTATGTCTATCCATGTTGCTGCAAATGGCAAAATTCCCTTCTTTTTTATAACTGAGTAGTACTCCATTGTATGGGCTTCCCAGGTGGCGAAGTGGTAAAGAATCTACCTGCCAATGCAGGAGATGTGGGTTCAATCCCTGGGTTTGAGAAGATCCCCTGGAGAAGGAAATGGCAACTCACTCCAGTATTCTTGCCTGGGAAATCCCATGGACAGAGGAGCCTGGTGGCCTACAATCCATGGGGTCAGATGTGTCTTAGCAATTAAAAGAGTCAGACATGACTTAGCAACTAAACAGCAACAACATTCCATTGTGTATGTGTGTGTGTGTGCATATATATCACCCATCTTCTCTATCCATTCATTTGTTGATGGACACTTAGGTTGTTTCCATGCCTTGAGAATTATAAATAATACCATGAACATTGGGTTGCATGTATCTTTTCAAATTAGTGGGTTTTTTTCTTTTTGGATATATACCCAGGGGCGGAATTGCTAGGCCAGATGGTAGTTGTAATTTTAGTTTTCTGAGAAGCCTCCACTGTACCAATTTACATTCCCACCAAGTGTAGAAGGCTTCTCTTTTCTCCACATGCTGGCCAACGCTTATTATGTGTGTTCTTTTTGATGATAGCCATTCTGACAGGTGTGAGGTGGTACCTCATTGTGGTTTCGGTTTGCACTTCCCTGACGGTTAACAGTGTTGACCATGTTTTCATGTGCCTGTTGGTCATTTGCCTTTCCTGTTTGGAAGAATATCTATTCAGTTCTGCCTTTTTAAATTGGGATGCTCATTTGTTTTTTGATGTTGAGTTGCACAAGCTGTTTATATATGTTGGATATTAACCCCTCACAGGTCAAAACATTTGCAAATATTTTCTCCCATTCAGTAGGTTGTCTTTTTGTTTTGTTGATGGTTTGCTATGTTGTGCAAGCAAGTTTAATTAACTTAAACGTTTAAGTTTAATTAGGTCCCATTTGTTTGTTTTTGCCTTTATTTTCTCTGCTTTAGGATGTTCTGTCAATTGTTAAATGCTGAATTATTATATGACAATTGACAATAAATTCTGGGAACTTGTTGTGGAATAATAGGATGCGTTTTGAATATCTGAGTTTGATATAAAGGGAAAAGGGCATAAAGGTGGGTACCATTATCAGCTATTTTTGCCACAAAACTAGGACTACCTTACCTAAGTTCCTCTTATATAAGTTAAATTTGAAAATAAATGTATGCTTCCTATGTATGCTATAAGGAATCAGAATTGACAGCAAAAAGGTGCTAAAACATTGTAAGTTAAAAATGGACTTAAAAGAAAATAAGAATACTGTGTGCACTTTTACACAGTGTCTAAACATCAAAACAGTGATAGAAAAGTTTAGAGAAGAAAATTATTAAGGCTCTAAATTAACTGGAATGTTTTCATTAGGAGAAAGGTATAACAAAAATATTCATAATGAATTTTTGGATTGTAATTACATAGCACTCCCTTTAGGAAATCATTTTATAGGCTTAATGAGCAGAATGTGAAATATTTTTAACAAACACAGTGAACAGCTACTTAGCATCCAAATGAAGCATTAAGAAGGTATTAAGGGTACAGGTGATTAAAGCATAAAGAAATTTACAATCAGTAGAAAAATAAGCAAGTTATGTTAATGGGCAGTACAAGGAAGTTTATATTAATAAAATTAATGTTTGTTTAAACTGCAACAAGAATACTGGGACAATGTGCTGAAGGTTATGTTCTGTATAGAGTATAATAATAACGTATAAGGAAAACAAGTAACTACTGCTGCTGCTGCTGCTGCTGCTGCTGCTGCTGCTGCTAAGTCGCTTCAGTCGTGTCCGACTCTGTGCGACCCCATAGACGGCAGCCCACCAGGCTCCCCCGTCCCTGGGATTCTCCAGGCAAGAACACTGGAGTGGGCTGCCATTTCCTCCTCCAATGCATGAAAGTGAAAAGTGAAAGTGAAGTCGCTTAGTCATGTCCGACTCGTAGCGACCCCATGGACTGCAGCCCACCAGGCTCCTCCACCCATGGGATTTTCCAGGCAAGAGTACTACTACTCAATAGTAAATTTATATGTACATGTTTTTAAAATTTAAGGAAACACACAGGCATCCCTCAATTTACACAATACATTTTATAGAAGATGGTGTCTGAGCTTTGTTCTTTGTACACTGTAGAAGGACTGTACTTGCTGCAATTAGTGAACGCGTTGGAAGGAGGTAAAACTGCAAAAGTTTGGATCATTGAGGACAAATGATACAATCTGTTAGAATGAGGACCTGATATATACAGCAGCATAACATGAATGGACTGGATAAGCTAAATTTGGAGAGGATTTAAGGGGAAAAATTTCAAATAATTCCATGATTAGATGAAAGGTGGGAAGGGTCAGGGTCACTCCAGATTTTTGTCTTGGCTAATTAGAGAGAAGATGGTGCAAATATCCAAAATAAGGAACACAGGTTTAGGGGAGTGGATAATGAGTTCAATTTTACATGTTGAATTAGAGATGCTAGTGATTCAGGCTTGGCAGTGGAATATAATGAGTCTGAGCTCAAGCAGGACCAACATGGATGATATTGGACTCTAGATTATTTAGGCAGAAATTAAAATTGTTAGACAAGATTATTTGAAAAGCATATGTAGTGAAATAGATCTCACTTAAACACTTGATCAAGCATAAAATTTTTAAGGAGCAGATAAACGACAATAATTCAAAAAGGAGATGAGAAATTACATCTGGATAAACTAGAGAAAAATCGTCACAAGGGAATGGAGTTATAGAAGTCAGGTGAGTGGATTGCATCAATAACTGAAGATGCCTAACTCACCATAGATGGTGGGGGCATTATTATTGAAAAGTGCCCACTGAATTTGGCATACAGGGGGCCACTGGTGATTTTTGTTAGGCCAGAATTAGAGGTGTAAGGGGTAAGACACCAGGCAGCAAGAGGGTTATGAATAAATGAAAGGTAAGGACAAAAGGATAATTAGAGTTCAGACTCTTCCTATTTACAGTAGAATTACTTCTAGGCTAGTGTTATATGTTAGAAGCTTTTTAGAAATGCAGAATCTCAGACCCCATCCCACTACTGAATTAGAATCTTCATTTTAATAAGATACTCAAGTGACTCATGGACGTTAAAAGTTTGAGAAACTTGGTTTAGACTGTCGTTGTCATTGGGTCACTAAGTCATGTCTGACTCTTTGGTGACTCCATTGACTTTAGCCCTCCCAACTCCTCTGTCCATGGGATTTCCCAAGCAAGAATACTAGAGTGGGTTGCCATTTCCTTCTCCAGGCGATCTTCTCAACCCAGGGACTGAACCCAGGTCTCCTGCTTGGCAGACTGATTCTTTACCACTGAGCCACCTGCAAAACCCATGGGTTTAGATTAGATTTTCAAAAAGAAGGCTGAGAACGAAAGGAGCTAGGGAGGGAACTAAAGGGACAGGAGTGGCTTTTAGGATTCTTTTTTAGGATGACAGGTGTGTGAGTGTACACGCAGACTAAGGAAGATGAGCCTTTCCAGGAACTGAGGCTGAAAGGAGGAACAGAAAGGTCCTTAGATGAAACAAGTGTTCTGGGGTGGCTGAGAGCATGACTGAGTGTTGGGAGGGAGAGGAGGTTTACTTTTAATGGGAGGAGAAATGTCTCTCTGAAGAGACTAGGAGAGAATGAAATGCTGTAGGAGGCACAGCCAGTTAATGGTCTCTGTTTCACAGAGGAAGTGGAAGGAAGCATATTTGTAAGAGTGTGGGCAGTTCAATTAAACAGTGTTTGAAAATAGGTTTGGCATGACCACTTAACGAAATGGGTGCAGCAAACATCTCTAGCGGAGTCGCAACTTTATCAAGTACTTCTGGAGGCTCAAATGGCAGCTCCTGCAGTGCAGGAGAGCTGGGTTCGATCCCTGGCTTGGGAAGATCCCCTGGAGGAGGGCATGGCAACCCATTCCAGTATTCTTGCCTGGAGAATCCCAGGGACAGAGGAGCCTGGTGGGCTACAGTCCGTGGGGTCACAAAAGTCCGACATGACTAAACAACTAACACTTTCTAAAGATTTAATTAAGATTTGGAAGTCATGAGTGTGAACAGACTAATCTACATTCCCCAGTGATTTCATATGTGTGAAAATAATGAAATAAAAAGCCTCACCCAAAGCTCACTGTCTCCTCTTTAAAGCCCACCCAAATTCCCCTAGACTGAATTTCTCACCCTTCTTCTGTGTTCCCATGGCATTTTATTTCTACTTACGGTAAAGAATTTTCAGTTTGACTCGTGCCCCAGTCAGCTATGAATACACTTGTTCTGTGTCCAGATAGTGAGCATCTGGGGTCAGGGATAAAATTTAATTAGTTTTTGTTGTTGTTGTTCCCAGAACCTAACATTGCGTCTAGACCATTCTTGAATCTCAGTTAAGTGTCAAATGATTTACACTTTTTCTGTTCCAGATTATAACCGGAGTTCTTATTCCGTGTCTCATTTTACATTGTGTTTTTAGGAACCAGTATAATGTGAAGACAGCTTAGATGGTAAGTAAATTGGGTTAACTGGGGGTGAGTAGGTGGAGGAATCGGAGAAGGCAATGGCACCCCACTCCAGTACTCTTGCCTGGAAAATCCCATGAATGGAGGAGCCTGGTGGGCTGCAGTCCATGGGGTGGCTAAGAGTTGGACACGACTGACAACGACTGAGCGACTTCACTTTCACTTTTCACTTTCATGCATTGGAGAAGGAAATGGCAACCCACTCCAGTGTTCTTGCCTGGAGAATCCCAGGGACGGGGGAGCCTGGTGGGCTGCCGTCTATGGGGTCGCACAAAGTCGGACACAACTGAAGTGACTTTTTGGACATGACTGAAGTGACTTAGCAGCAGCAGGTGGAGGAACGGATGGACCCATGACACATGAATGAAAACTACAGGAATTCAAAATGATCTATATATTTTTTTTTCTTGAGAGGTTATACTGTAAGAAAAATGCCTTTATGCTTTCAACAAAAAGATTATAAAGACAATTTTTCCAAACATCAAAGGACATCAGATTATTTATATACTAATGAGAATCATGTGGGTTACATTTCTCTCTGAATTAGACATGATTTGTTTAGAGTGTAAGGAACAAGAAACAAACCATGGATCCTAGCATAACAAAAATATCTGACAATATTTGAGCTGCCTGTGTCCAAACTAGTAAGACGCACAATGAGTCTAGTACTCAGAGAACGACAACACTGATCTGAACCTCAGCCAAGGAGGGAACAGCCAAAGCACAGATGTCAGCATTTCTGGGGGCAGTGGAACAGGGAAAAGGAGATGTGGGAATTTCCATTATTGTACCAGAAATCCACAAAAGCCTCTGTGGTAATGGCTCAGCAGTATAGAATCCTCCTGACAATGTAGGAGAGGCAGGTTTGAACCCTGGGTTGGGAAGATCCCCTGGAGAAGGAAATAGCAACCATCTCTAGTATTGTGGGTGTCCCTGGTAGTTCAGACAATAAAGAATCTGGCTTCAGTGCAGGAGACCTGGGTTCAATCCCTGAGTCAAGAAGACACCTGGAGAAAGGAATGGCTACCCACTCCAGTATTCTTGCCTGGTGAATTCCATGGATAGAGGAGCCTGGCGGGCTAGTCCTTGGGTTCACAAAGAGTCAGATATGACTGAGCAACTAATACTTTCACATTAGTATTCTTGCCTGGGAAATTCCATGGACAGAGGAGCCTGGCAGGCTACAGTCCATGGGGTTGCAAAAGAGTCAGACACAACTTAGTGACTCAACAATTGTATCTTCTGGACTATATTATTGCTTTTGTGAGTTTGTAGATTAAGAGTGAGGATGAGCCACTTGGAAAAGGTGCCTGGTATGCAGACAGAGATCAGTAAAAGTGTGTTCACTGACTGTCTCTGGACCTCAAAACTGAGAAGTCTAACATTATTGGTGCCCTGTGGCACTTGGTTTCCATAGGAAAGGCTGTTAACTGAGAAATCTTGCAACCTGTGATTCTCTATCAAGAATTACAGGATTTTTTAGGTTGCCGTTGGGTTTTTGTTTGTTCACTTGTTTTGGTTTGGGTTCGGTTTTTCTGACCAGGAGAGTGTAGCCAGCTCCCACACAAGGTGAGCTAGAAGTGCTGAATGGTAAATGTCTCAATAAACAATTTTTAGCAAATGACAGATGTCTGTAGCCCTTCTTTTCCCCTTGATCAAGGCAACTCTGGGATGAATTCTACACTGTATCCCAAATCTCTGAGCAGAAATGAGTTCCCATTGCTCACACTGGCAACTAACTTGATAACACACTATTTTGTTGTGTTATTTTCCTACCTGTCTTATCTCCAATCCTTTACCCATGTCCCTGGAATCACCTCTCAGATGAAATACTTGCCCTCAAATCTTTTTCTCATGCTCTACTTTGGGCAGAACCCGAATCAAGAGAAGTCTGTGTGTATCAGGTGCATGGTTAATTACTGAGAAACAGAGATGCCTTCAATAATGTAAAGACCAGTTGAGAGTGAGAACAGTCACAGAGGAGCCTTTATAAGGACAGATGGAGCTGATGGTCTCTGAAAGCATTCATCAAAATAACCAGTTGTAAGTCATATTTTACATCTGTTACCACTGTACTTCCCTTCATAAAGTTTTACTAAATATGCCAGACTAGAATAAAACATACCATGGATAGTTGAGAGAAGGATTTGTGCCCACTCTGTGTTAGAGTAGAAGAGTTAAAAGTGACCATCCCCAAGGCAATTTTAGGGGTGGCCCTGGAGACTGGGACGTCTCCAAGGGGGAGGTGAAGCTAGAGTGATACTGTTTTTGAGCAGTTATGTCATACGGGTTTCCTCATGAGAAGACGTTTCTGCCACAGTAACCGTGGATTATTCCAGATTAAGGGAATCATCAGACTTCTTTAGGGTGGCCACTGAGTTAAATGCATCCTATATGTACTGGCTACCTTCACGGAGAACCAAGCCGATGGCCTCTTCTCTATCAGCATGCCTCTCACTGCCCCAGCGTCATTTCCCAGCTGCCTTTCTGCTGCTCCATCTTCATTCCTCCCTGATTATATAGACCCAGCGCATTGTTAGTGCTATCAACCTTACAACTCTAGTCTGCCATGTTTATGAAAGTGATTAAATACAGTCTCATTTTCCGTATTATTATTTCAGTGAGAAACGTATTTGGCTTAAAAGATTTCAGTATGTTTCATTGTTTTCCAACATGAAAACATTATTTATTTTCTACAAGAAACATTCACCAAAATATTTATTTCAAACTGTCAGGTCCTTTTGTATTATTGCACTGAGCTTTCTGCTCAGTGTCTCACAAGGTCAAAATCAAGGCCTCAGCAAGCTGCACACTCACCCGGAGCTGAGGATCTGTCTAAGCACTCTGTTGACAGAATGAAGTTCTTGAGGTTGTAGAACTGGAGTCTCCTTCCTGCTGGAGGTGAGCTGGTGGCCATACTTGGCTCTCGGCCACTCCCAGGGAAGACTGTATATTGTTGTTATTGTTCAGTCACTCAATCGTGTCCGACTCTTTGCAACTCTATGGACTGCAGCACACCAGGCTTCCCTGTCCTTCACTATCTCCCAGAGTTTGCTCAAACTCATGTCCATTTAGTCAATGGTGCCATGCAATCATCTCATCCCCTGTCATCCCCTTCTCCTCCTGCCCTCAATCTTTCCCAGTGTAAGGGTCTTTTCCAATGAGTCAGCTCTTCACATGAGGTGGCCAAAGTGATGGAGCATCAGCGTCAGTTCTTCCAATGAATATTCAGGGTTGATTTCCTTTAGGATTTACTGGTTTGATCTCCTTGCAGTCCAGGTGACTCTCAAGAGTCTTCTATAACACCACAATTTAATTGTATGGGCTTGACCTAATCATATGAACCCTGTAAATTGGGGTCTAGACATCAGAGACAGGAGTGAAATCCATTACCTTCACAGTCCTTGGCATTATACTGGGCAAGTGCAATGTGAGGTAAAGAATTTTGGGGGCCAGCAAAGAATTCTGCCTCCCATAGATGAGAAGGGGCTTACTGGGTGGTACAATGGTAAATAATCTGCCCACCAATGTAGGAGATGCAGGTTCGATCTCTGAGATGGGAAGAACCCCTGGCGAGGAAAAGGAAATGGCAACCTACTCCAGCATTCTTGCGCAGAACATCCTGTGGACAGAGGAGCCTAGTGGGCTACAATCCATGGGGTCACAGAGTAAGATACATCTTAGCAACTAAACAACAACAACATAGATGAGAAACAAAGTATATAATAATATTCTGTTTATCAGGAAATAGATCTAGTGTTTTGGAAATGGTGCATATTCAAGAAAACATTGTCATGTATTATGTATGTAGTTAATGTCTCAAGAAACAATCTTCAACAGAGAATGTATCTCTGTGGATAAACATCTCATGCATGTATGCTAAGTTGCTTCGATCGTGTCTGACTTTGACCCTATGGGCTATAGCCAGCCAGGCCTCTGTCCATTGGATTCTCCAGGCAAGAATACTGAAGTGGTTGCCATGCCCTTCTCTAGGGGATCTTCCTAACTCAAGGATCCAACCTGAGTCCCTTACGTCTCCTGAATTGGCAGGCTGGTTCTTTACCACTAGCACCACCTGGGAAGCCCACAGATATACATCTCAGGTCAATGTATGTCAGAAGATCTAGGCCAACAGCCTAGCACTGATATTTACCCTAGAAAATTCTCTTACCCTCTCTGATATTATTTCCTCAGATTTTAAACATGGATAATAATAACAATCTTTGCTTGCTTTTTTTTCTTTCCTGTGCAGCATCATGGTCAGACTCAATGAGATATTTAAGTACTGTTGTGAGTATAAATCTCAATTTCATAAGCTCAGACAAGCAATAAAGACCACAATAATTTACACTGTGATAATATAATTATATAAAACATTATATGGTTTAATCAGCTTAATTTTAACTCCCCATCAAATCAGCAAGGAAATCACTTCAGTTACTTGCAACTTCCCTATCCCAACACAGTGTGGAGGTTCCAGAGTGTAATGGAGAGGCAAGGTCATGGAGACCACATCTCTAGTCATACTCCACATCTGTGACCCCCGAGGCACCCATTGTCCCAAGGGCAATCTTTTCCATCAGCTCTGGGATGCTAAAGGGTTGGGAGCTGGACCTACAATATATTGTAGCCTGACTGTTATAAATCACAATCCTCAAACACGAAAGTCTTCCCCACCCAAGTTCTGTATTTTTGTGCATTTGGGTCCCACTGTCAGGAATGCCTTTTGTTTTCTACCCTGTATCCAGGGCTATTGAATGTCTCTGAAACATTCTTTAAGATTTTGCTCAAACATTACTGTATCTTCCTTGATCACATGACCATATCCCTATGACTGTGAGTCCATACCATCTTAAAATCTATAGGAGCACCTAATACAAAGTATTAGAGTTCCTTGTTAGTGATGGCCTTTCTTTCTTACTAGATCATGAGTTCCCCAAGAGAAAGACTCTGTTAATTTGACTCTGGTAATTAACTGTAGTATGCTTTAAATTTAGCACAAAATTCAACCATGTAGAATGTGGTACATCAAAATAAATATTTAATGAAAGAATCTCACCATTTTCTCTCCCTTTTTTACACTCTATATTCCAGTTTTATTGAACTTTAAGTGTATTCTGTTGATCTGGTCCTTTCCTTCCCATGCCTTTGTATATTATGTCTCATATTATGCATCTGATATATCATATACATTATACCTATGCATTATGTATATAAGATTGCAGGCAATACTAGGAAGTGAAATCATCATGTTGAAAAGTGATAAATGAAGGGAAAGAATCATAGTTTTTTTGCCTACTCTGGACAAATAATACCTCAGAGTTGATGGGAATATTTCTCTTCCTAGAATGATAGAATTACAATGCCATCATTTTATGTTCCCTGATGAGCTAGTCGATCTAAGCAATGGCTATTGACATTAATAAAAATAATGAACTAAATGCCATATAACTCCTATTTGAATCACACATTGTTTATGAAGCATTCTTGCCAAAAACCAAACCTGAATCCTATAAAACTCTACATCTGACTATCAGTTTACAGAAATTAAAAAATGGACAGAGGATATGAACAAACATTTTTCCACAGAATACATACAGATGGTCAACAGACACATAAAAAGATGCTCAACATCACTAATCATCAGAGAAATGCAAATAAAAACCTCAGTGAGATAGCATATCACACCTGTCAGAATGGCTATCATCAAAAATACCACAAATAATAAATATTGGGGGTATGGAGAAAAGGTAACCCTAGTCCACTGTTGATGGAAATGTATTGAATTGACCAAAAATTTCCATCAGTGTAAGCAAAAATAAAAGACATTTTTCATTTTCACCAAGAACTTTATTGAATAATGTATTCACAGTCTTGTTTCACTACTTTCTGCCATTTTTCAGGCAACTTCTTAATTCCATCTTCCCAAAACCTGTTATATTTTTGAGCAAAAACCTGTTCAGGTATCTTTTACACTCTTCTATGGAAATGAAATTTTTTCCATTATGAGAATTTTGTAAAGACCAAAATAAATGAAAATCTGAAGATGCAAGTCTGATGAATGTGGCGGATGAATCAGAACTTCCTAGTCAATCTGTAACAGCTTTTGCCCAGTCATCAAAGAAACATTCAATCTTGTATTATCCTGATTGAAGATTATGCATTTTCTGTTGACTGCTTCTGGACACTTTTTGTGGAGTGCTGCTTTCAGTTGGTCTAATTGGGAGCAGTATTTGTTGAAATCAATCATTTGGTTTTCTGGAAGGAGTTCACAATGGAGGACTCCCTTCTAACCCCAATACTATATACACAGTATCACCATCTTTGGATGAAGACTGGCCTTTGGTGTGGTTGGTGGTGGCTCATTTCACTTGCTCCACAATCTCTTCTTTCCACATTATTGTACAGTATCCATTTTTCATCACCTGTCACAATTTGTTTTAAAAATGGAATGTTTTCATTATGTTTAAGTAGAAAATCACATGTGGAAATACAGTCAAGAAAGTTTTCTTCACTTCACTTATGTGGAACCCAAACATCAAAGTGGCTAACATAACCAAGCTGGTGCAAATGATTTTCAGTGCTTGATTTGGATATTTTGAGTATGTGTGCTATCTCCCACATGGTATTACATTGATTGTTCTGAATTAATGTCTAGATTTGATCACTATCAATTTCAACTGATCATCTTGACTCTGTAGCATTGTCCAGAGAGAAATCATCAGCATGAAACTTCAAAAACCACTTTTGACACATTCAGTCAGTTACAGGACCATCTCCAAACACTGAACAGAATTTTTTGTGCCTTTCAGTTGGATTTTTAGCTTTCTTGAAATAATAAAGCATATTACGCTGAAGACTTTTTTCTTCCATCTTCAATATGAAAATGGCTACACAAAAATTTACCAACTCTGATAAGTTTTTTTAAATGCACACTTATATGATAACTCTCATAATACAGTCTAAGAAAATTGCTTTGAATGAAGTTAAAGACAAATATGCACTACTAGAACCATCTTGGAGAAGGCAATGGCAACCCACTCCAATACTCTTGCCTGGAGAATCCCAGGGACGGGGGAGCCTGGTGGGCTGGCATCTATGGGGTTGCATAAGTCAGACACGACTGAAGCAGCTTAGCAGCAGCAGCAGCAGAACCATCTTACTGTAAAAAAAACTGAATGAGCTTCTTTTGGCCAAGCCAATAAATTGATGCAGCCACTATGGAAAACACTATGGAGATTTCTTAGGAATTTAAAAGTAAAAAAGTAAAACTACTATATGATCCAGCAGTTCCTGTCCTGGGCATACATCTAGAATAAAGTGAAACACATTTGAAAACATACATACAGTCCATGTTCATAGCAACATTTATTTACAATAGACAAGATATGAAAGCAACTTCAGTTCAGTTCAGTTCAGTCGCTCAGTCTTGTCCTACTCTTTGTGACCCCACGAATCGCAGCATGCCAGGCCTCCCTGTCCATCACCAACTCCCAGAGTTCACCCAAACTCATGTGCATTGAGTCAGTGATGCCATCCAGCCACCTCATCCTCTGCCGTCCCCTTATCCTCCTGCCCCCAATCCCTCCCAGCATCAGGGTCTTTTCCAGTGAGTCAACTCTTCACATCAGCTGGCCAAAGTATTGGAGTTTCAGCTTCAGCATCAGTCCTTTCAATGAACACCCAGGACTGATCTCCTTTAGGATAGACTGGTTGGATATTCTTGCAGTCCAAGGGACTCTCAAGAATCTTCTCCAACACCACAGTTCAAAAGCATCAATTCTTCGGCACTCTTCACAGCTTTCTTCACAGTCCAACTCTCACATCCACGCATGACCACAGGAAAAACCATAGCCTTAACTAGATGGACCTTTGTTGGCAAAGTAATATCTCTGCTTTTTAATATGCTATCTAGGTTGGTCATAACTTTCCTTCCAAGGAGTAAGCGTCTTTTAATTTCATGGCTGCAATCACCATCTGCAGTGATTCTGAAGCCCCCCAAAATAAAGCCTGACACTGTTTCCACTGTTTCCCCATCTATTTCCCATGAAGTGATGGGACCAGATGCCATGATCTTAGTTTTCTGAATGTTGAGCTTCAAGCCAACTTTTTCACTCTCCTCTTTCACTTTCATCAAGAGGCTTTTTAGTTCCTCTTCACTTTCTGCCATAAGGATGGTGTCATCTGCATATCTGAGGCTATTGATATTTCTCCCGGCAATCTTGATTCCAGCTTGTGCTTCTTCCATCCCAGCATTTCTCATGATATACTCAACTTAAGTGTCATCAATGGCCAAATGGAGATATATATATATAAATAAAATATACTTGCATACAATATTAATTTGCATATATCACATACATAATGAAACATTATATATATTATATATAATGAAATATTACTCAGCCATAAAAAGAATGAAATTTTGCCGTTTGTAATAAGATGGACCTGAAGAGTATTATGCTTAGAGAAATAAAGTCAGACATAGAAAGACAAATACAGTATGTTGTCATTTATAAGTGGAATCTAAAGAAAACAGAAAAATGAATATAACAAAACAGAAATAGACTCACTGATGTAAAGAGCAAACTAGTGGTTACCCATGGGGAGAGAGCATGGGAGAGGGATGAGATAGAGTAAAGGACTAAAAGGTACAGACTACTATGTAGAAAATAAACTGCAAAGATACATTTTATAGCACAGGGAATACAGCCAATAATTTATAATAACTTTAAATTGAGTATAATCTATAAAAATATTGAATCCCTATGTTGTACACTTGAAAGTAATATAATATTATAAATCAACTCTACTTCAATAAAATGAAGTGTGTAGATTAACTTTAGAGCCAGCACTTACAACTTCCTTTAAAGTATTTTGCATTTCCAGTTGTAACATATTTACACAGAAGATTTTTATGACTACTGCCTATCTCAATATAAAGTATTTTAAAGAGCCTACTGCATCTTAGATGCCTTGTTTTTGTATATAAGATATTTTTTAAGAGTTTGTGCACTCCGAGCGTTTCTGCATTTATGTACTTCTTTGTCTAAATAGCTTACCTATGAAGAAATCAGGAAATTATGTTCTCTCCAATGTATCCCTGGAATCCCTTTGCAGAATTTCAGTGAAAAGCAGCTGCTTCCTCAGTGGTTACAATTCACAGTTATTTCCACAAAACGTTTTTATTAAGAAAATGATTTTCTGCTGAGAATGCTTCATCTCTGCTACATCTTTCCTTTGGTGGTTTATTAAAAAAAATAAATAGTTCTTTTATGTAATTCATGTTGAAATCAAATTGAGAAAATGCCATCAGCTGAGACATGTTAGTAACATTTGGGCCTTCCTCCATCAGCATTGCCAAATCCCTAGGTGGGTGGCTTCTTTCTAATTCTCATGTCCATTCATCTGTATCAACTTGGGCATTTTTTCAGTGATTTTATGCCAAAGGCATGCATTTAAATAGATAATTATGTTTTTATATTATTTTCTGTATATTCCTTTAGCCTTTTGTTGTGACAAGAATAAGCATGTCCCCAAAAGTATCTGGCTTTCTGTTTTTCATCATCAAGTAACAAACCTCAAAACATCTTTTAAACATTGATTATTTAATTACTAAAATTGTGTAAAGTCTAGTTGTGTTTCTTACTACTGTCTATGTTATACAAAGGTTTATTGTTGTTGTTTGGTTGCTGAAACACGTCCAAATGTTTTGTAAAATTATGGACTGCCCTTGGACTATGTAGCCTATCAGGTTCCTCTGTCTGTGGGATTTTCCAGGCAAAAATATTGGATCGGACTGTCATTTCCTTTTCCAGAGGATCTTCCCAACCCAGGGATCAAACCTGCATTAGCAGGCAGGTTCTTTACCACTGAGCCACCTGGGAAGCCCATGCAAATGTATAGATATTTATTTTTACGTTCTGACTATTTTCCTCCAAATTCCTCATACTAAATATGAGAGTCACCAGGGCCATGTGGGTGATGAGTAAGTCTTAATTCTTTCCATTGAAAATCATTTTTTATTCTTAAAACAATTTTTAAAATCAAAACAGAAGCAGACATTTTAGTATTTCTCCCTGTGATCAAAGTTCTGTTCTACAAGCCTCTGGTATAGGGAACCCACTTTGAAATCCCTCTTCTCTCTTGTAAACTCTTCCTATGCATGTGTGCGTGCTCAGTCACTGCAGTCGTGTCCGACTCTTTGTGACATTATGTCAGGCTCCTCTGTCCTTGGAATTATCCAGGCAAGAATCCTGGAGCGGGTTGCCATGTCCTCCCCAGGGGATCTTCCCCACCCAGTGACTGAGCCAGTGTCTCTTGCATTGCAGGCGGATTCTTTACCTGCTGAGCCACCTGGAAAACCCCACACTCTTCATTTAGAGACTAAAGTTGTAATCATATTTGTAAAGCTAGATCCAAGTTCAGCATATGGCACATGCTAAACAGCTGCTTATGGAGCTAAAAAGAGCTGAAATATTAGATATTGATTAAGTCATATATAGTCTTACTCTTTCAGAAGAGAAAATTTTGCCTGGTTCACTTAGCTTACTGTCTTAGGTTTATTTTACTCACTTTTGAATGACACTGATTATACATGTATTAGTGTTTAACAGTAACACTCATTTCATTTTATTATAGTTCTTAAAATTGTGTCCCTAAATACCTGAAATCGATTTAGAATGTTACAAATATCTGCTTAAAAGGGAGACTCTGACCATTAAAAAAAATATATATATATATATATAATAGTACTGTCCTCAGTGTCATTTCCTGTATTTAAGGAAGCAAGATTCAAACCACAAAACCATTACTGAGGCATAATTTGTGTGCTTCTCTTAGATATTTAAAGACTACCACCAAACAAATAATATTCCTTTGCTTCCACTTAATAATATTATTAGATTTAATCTCTAAAAGCATACCTGAAATTTAAGACTTCTCCATTACTAACCACTGTTTATTGGCCTTAAATAAAAAGATGATTTCTGCCTTAAGGATTTTCTGTATGACTTAAACTAGAGGCTGAATGGAATTAATTCAATGTAGAGATCCAGTCTTACCTACATTTGTAGTTCATAGTTACAATCATAAGGAGATGCTAACTCTTAAGTTATGACACTTGAAATTCCACATCCCAACCAGCCCATATTTATGGAGCACCCACTGTGTGGAAAGTGCTGCAGTGGCACCATGGATAGCAAAAAACAAAGTAACCGCTTTATTACAAGGAATGAACACGTAAGGAATGGGACATCACAGTCAGACGCCTAGTATCATGCAGGTCACTCTGACAGATAATTGAATGGAACATTAATAACAGAACTAATTCAAGTATTTTTATTTTTTAAGATTTTAAGGTCTCATTCCTGATTCTGTCACACCCTGAATGCTGATTGCAACATCTTGAGGATCCTAACAAAGGTTGTTCATCATTTCTATCCCAGGTCTTTGGCATGCTAAGGCAAGTTTCCCAGATTCCATTTGCTTGAAAGCTCTTAGTCCCCTTCCCTAAAGCAGTAAATAGGAATTAGGGCTTGGTTCCCAGAAAGCAAAACTGAAACTCTCAAACAAAGAAGGAGAAAGGAAAGCTGTTCCAATATTTAGGAGGGTGCCTCAAAAATAAAAGGAATAACCAGTGATAATGGAAGGGCCATCTGGAGGGTAATAGGCACCACTGAGGAGGATATATAACTAACAAACATGTCAGGAGCATTGAAGACCTGGTCTAGAAAGACAAGATTGTTAGGAAACCAGCACCAATTAGATGTACGTTCCAAAACAGAATTAGTTACATGAGTGTTACAAGAAGGCTGAGTATATATTTGGGTAGGTGTGTGGAGCCTGTTTGAGGGAATTTTGATCTGTGGCTTAACAGAAGGAGGCATCATCTTAACATTTTGGTGGAGCTGGGGCAAAGAGCAGATTGCCCAAAATTATATTTGGAAATCTCACCATAATCAAGGCAGAACAACTGCAAAGACCAGTCCAGGGTGTAGTAGGGGAGGTGAGGCTGGGAGATCCCAGTAACAAGATAGGAAAATAGTTTTAGGAAGTTGTCATGGAAGATAAACAATGAATATCAGGGGCCAGTGTTTCCCCTGGAGGTGGAGGACATTCTCATGTCCAAAACTCAGAGAGGAAGCAGTGACTTAGAAGACAAACATTCGGTTGATAAGAGGCAGCGCTTTCTCTTTGTCTTTTGCCTTAATTGTAAAACAAGGAGATTTTAGAGCACTACTGTGAGAGAGCGAAGGGAGTCAGAAGTCACCTCCTGCAACAATTGTTTTGTGTTTGTCTGTTTGTTAATAGACATTATGTTCATACAGCCCGAGACTGGGAACACAATTAACATATTCTCTGCATCACTGAGGTTATATTTTTTCTAGGGGAGACTTAAGTGACACAAAAATGACTCACTGATATAGTCTCAGATAATAACAGATGCTATTAAGAAAATAAAGCAGAATAGGATGTGAGCATGACTGGGCAGGGGATGGTGGGGCCTTTTCAGGGAAAGTGGTCAGATGATAGTGAGAAGACTTGAAGGGGACTTTAATGTGAAGAACCGAACTAGGCAAAAACCTCTGGGGACAGAGTGTTCTGGATGAGCAAACAGCAAATGAAAAGCTGCAAAGGCAGGCATGTGCTTGGTGTGCTTGGGAGAGAGAAGGTCAGTATGGAGGGAAATAGGTCTGGGAGCGGTCGACAGGATTGCAGAGGTTGGCAGCAACTGTGTCCTGGATGTCTTCACAGTGTATTTTGAGGAATCGGGTTTTGTTCCAGGTACTATAGGAGCAGTGGAGGGTTTTGAGTAGCAAGCAGTGTGATCTGATTTCATGCTTAAAAATTATCTCACTTTTTGTAATAATGACAGCTACAGCTGTATCTCTAATGCCCTACAACCCTTTCTTATCACTGATGTCACCATGGCACAGAGCATATGCCAAATATTATCCTAAGTATTATTCCAGAAATACATTTTTTCATAGACTTTACTGTGGAAAACTTTAGGAAGACAATGAATAAAAACAATCAGGAAAGGTGAATTCTACAAAGGAAAACTTTCAATATATAAAATGTTCCCAAAGATAGTAAATTTCTTCTGATAGTAGAAGATCTAGTAACAATGGTGTATACTTTTCTCTTAAAAAAAAAAAAAAAAAAAACTGGTACTAAAATTTCCTAAAAGATTATCACAATCAAAATAACATACTAGGACAGAATTCTGGCAAGAGATGAATGTTTCCTGATTCCGGTTCTGATTCAGGGTCTCGCAGTCACTGCTGCCTTCTTTTTGGCACATTTCTTGCTGTGCATTTCTATTGCCCATTGCCTGCTGCATATATCCTGCGGTGCGTTTCCTGTTGCAGTCAGGTATACTACTTATTTGCCACCAAGATGGACACAATTGTTTGTTTAAAAGGTCCCATCCTACACGCTTCTTTCCTTTTCACTCAGGTCATCGTTTGGTCATGTCTCTCTTTGTCCAAGTGAAAGTGTTAGTCACTCAGTCACGTCTGACTCTCTGAAACCCCATGGACTGAATACTGAACTGGGTAGCCGTTCCATTACAGATCTCCAGCATTGCTGGCAGACGCTTCACCATCTGAGCCACCTAATCAATTCTCATCACCAGTGAATATAATCTTGTGATCTTTTATGTGCTTATACGAGGAACAAAAACTATATTCCGGATAAGCAAACTCTGGAAGATAACATTTTCACATACAGAGAATAGGTTGAATCCCTCCCACTTAAAGTTGTATGTTGCTGAGCAAATGATCTAGCCTGTCTGAACCTCAGTTTCCACAAGGGAATGAGACTGTGATGGGCTTTCCAAGTGGCTCAGTGGCAAAGAATTCACCTGATAATGCAGGAGCCACAGGGGACACAGGTTCAATCCCTGGGTCAGAACAATGCCTGGAGGAGGAGATGGCACCCCACTCCAGCATTCTTGCCAGGGTAATCCCACGGACAGGGGAGCCTGGCACACTATAGTCCACGGGGCCACAGAGAGTCAGACATGACTAAGCACACATGCATTCCTATTCCTAAGACTATAATAAGGGTTAAGGGGGAAAATATAGACACTTACTTCACATTCTTGTACCCTAAACATGGTAAATATGCTTAAATGGCAGCTTTTATTATTTAAGTGGTTAAAATAACAATTACCGATGTAGCCTCATATTTTCATTAAAAGAAGGAACATAGTCAACCTATAACCATTTCTGGTCCCTGAACCACCTAAAGAAATGGCAGAGACCCACCCACAAGGGCTATAAGAAAGGTCAAAAGGTTATACGAACATGTGAACATTTTTAACCACAATTTAGATAAATTCACCACAAAATAGCTCAACTTTCAAATATGTGTTTTAAGAGTTAAAGAACATGAATAAGAAATAATAAGATTAAATATTTATGAAAGAGAACAATCTCTCAGGATGATTTCTTTATGATGGTCAGTTTTACTTAACATTCCTCTGTGGACACACTTAAGTAAAATCTTATGAAACTCAAGAAATTATTTTTCTGAAGGTTAGCACCTAGATTATTTTAAAATGACATTTCTTGTTTTTTGAAAGAGATCACTTTTTTTTTTTCCAAAGGAGTAAAACAATTCCTTGGCCTTCACCTCTGAACTCTCACCTTCCCAAAAGACATCTCCAGCAATCTACAAACTCTGCCATATGGAATGATTTAATTTGACAAAGGACAAAAATACCAATTAACTTTATTTTAATTGACTCAACTGTGTGATGTCTGGAAAAGTTGATGACTCAAAAGAAAATCTGACAAGAATGTTTTCAGATCAGAGGGAAATTGCAAAACTTTTGGCTGTGCACCAAATAGGCAAACTTTGGCAACATCCTGTAATAAACACCAGGAGAAAATTGTTAGGTATGCAACAATTTATTCAGGACAATCTTTAAAAAGTTTCCAGTGGATAAAAAAGCCTTTTCTTCTTTTCATTTAATCTTGAATGTCCGTCTGTGTTTAGTATTCTTCACAATGAACTACTAATTAGAACCAGACCTCGTACAAGCATCTCTGAAATTCTCCTCAGTAACTGTTGACCTGTAACACCCTCATGATTTCTACTGTGGGCCACTATTTTCCAAGCACTTGCCTTTAAAAACAATTGTCCTGTATCAGTAGATTAGGATTGAATTGCAAACTTGACTTTTTCCTTAGTATGTGTGTGTCCTTACTTTCTCAGTCATGTCCAACTTTTTGCAACCCCATGGACTGTAGCCCGCCAGGCTCCCCTGTCCGTGGGGATTCTCCAGGCAAGAATACTAGAGTGGGTTGCCATGCCCTCCTCCAGGGGATCTCCTTAACCCAGGGATCGAACCCAGGTCTCCCACATTGCAACATTGCAGGCAGATGCTTTACCGTCTGAGCCACCAGGGAAGCTTTCCGTAGTATAGAGTTTCCAAACCAATCTGTACCACGTGTGTCTAACATGGGAAAGGTGAGAATACCAAAAAGCTATTCAGTATAATGGTCCTGAGCTTGGGTTTCAGCACTGATCTAGATTTCCGTTTTAATAACAGATTTTCTACTTATTACTGAGTGACCTTGGGCCTGATAGTTAATCTTTTTAAACCTCAGTTTCTCACCTGCAAAATGGAACAAATTATTAATTCCTCTAATCTAGATTTATATCAAGGGTTAAAAAATAAATCATGCAAAGTGTTTAAGCACAGTGGGTATAATTAACTTTTACAAACTTAGCAGTTTGGAAGAAACAAAAGATAATTGTGTTTATATTCATTGGGTCAAATATATAACCAGATCAAAATTTTTTTATTACTTCACAGCATAGTTAACTGGAAAAAAATCAATCCCTTCTGATAAACATTAGTTAATTTTAACTTATAGAATGTATCTGAATCTAGTTTCAGCACTCAAATCAAAATTGACTGGACCAAATTTGTCTGTAAACATCACTTCAGGTAGACTTGATTCTAAAATCACAAATTTTTGTTGTTTATTTCTGAAACCTAATTCAACAACTGTCAGGGAGCCAGGAATTATCAACTATAAGAAAAATAATACATTAATTTTTTTTAGGCTCCTCTCATTTTTATTTATTCAGATTGGTTTACCCACTTAAAAATGAAGTGATTTGTAAGAAGTTCCCATATCTTAAGAAATTTATATACATTGAAAGGCATGGAAAAATAAAGCCATATCCCTGAAAAGAGGGAAACTCTAGGTTCCTAGATACAGGTGACCTAAAATGATGTGTTCACTGTTCACTAAGTCAATCAGGGGACTCCAAAGTACAACCTAGACATTCCAAAATAATTGAATCCAATCAGGATGAGTAAAATGATTTATCTTCAATGGAATGTAAAGGGACAGCAGAAGTGATCCTAAAGGTAACACATTATAATAACGCAAAGATAGTTTTAACCTGACGTCTTGCATGGTATCTAGGAATGGGCAGAATTTTACAATGACTTCAAAACATTGTCCCATTTTGCTCCAGAAATTTAGTAGAAAAACTCAGATGAAGCATCTGGGTGCTCTTCCAGGGACCTTCCTTTAACAGTATCCATAAGGACTGGAGAGCTTTGGAAAAGATGCTTCAGAGTTAAAAATTGTGCAATACTGAAGAAGTGCTTTTTACCTTGGTCCCTCCTTGGTACCTCACAGAAATATATTCAGATGTAGCATCCCTCAAGGGAAAATCAAACTTAATCACTACAGAAAACTCTTATTTCCCAGTGAGCAATTTCATTTCTCTCTTCAGATATTCAAAATCTAGTTTAGATTTCATCATTAATTTGAATTCTTAACTTGATACCTTGAAGAACTGTGACATGGAAAGGAAACCTCAAACCAAAGACATTAGGTGGCTTATGGCAACAATTCTCAGTTGAAGATGGTCTGCTTTCTGAGACTCATGTCTTGAAGTTTATAAGTGTGAAGACAAAAATGTAAGTCAAGAATACTTTTGTAGCTTGACACAGTAAAAGAAGATGCTTAAAAGATTTGGGATATGATCAAGATATCAATTTTACAATTCTGTAATCCCAAGTAATTTTAATAGTACAGGAAAGAAGATGGCAGATTTTTTCATACACAAGGAACAAATGTGTCAATATTGTCATACTTTTAAGTTCTCTAAAAGAAATTACATGCTTGGCAGAGTGCTTATGGTATTATACATAGTGAAAGTGAAAGTCACTCAGTGGTGTCCAACTCTCTGCAGCCCCATGGGCTAAAACCTGGCAGGCTCTGTCCATGAAATTCTCCAGGCAAGAATACTGGAGTGGGTAGCCATCCCCTTCTCCAGGAGAATCTTCCCAACCCAGGGGTCAAACCCAGGTCTCCCGCATTGCAGGTGGCTTCTTTACTGTCTGAGCAACCAGGGAAATCCATACATACACATACATAAGTTTATATATGAGAGAAAGAAAAAGAAGGAAAAGGAGAAAGGAGAAAGGAAAGAAAGAAAAAGGAAAAAAAAAAAAAAGGATTCAGATAATTTTCCTTTGTGCCAGATTACCAGTTGATAAGATCTCCCTGGAAGGAGGTTTCTGAAAGGCATTCCAAACTCTTACCGATGACTGATGATGTTATAGAATTCACGTTTAACCAATTTTCAGATGACACAAAGGAAAGGAGGCTATCTAACCTATTGACCATCTGTCACGTCTCTGCCTCACCACCACCACAAAAAAAAAAAAAAAAAAAAAGATACATGGGGTGAGGAGATGAATTTAATAGGTTTTAAAATTACATTTTAAATGGGCCAAAGAACTAAATAGACATTTCTCCAAAGAAGACATACGGATGGCTAACAAACACATGAAAAGATGCTCAACATCACTCATTATCAGAGAAATGCAAAAAAAACCACAATGAGGTAACATTTCACACCAGTCAGAATGGCAGCGACCAAAAGTCTACAAGCAATAAATGCTAGAGAGGGTGTGGAGAAAAGGGAACCCTCTTACACTGTTGGTGGGAATGCAAACTAGTACAGCCACTATGGAGAACAGTGTGGAGATTCCTTAAAAAATTGCAAATAGAACTACCTTATGACCCAGCAATCCCACTGCTGGGCATACACACTGAGGAAACGGGAATTGAAAGAGACACATGTATCCCAATGTTGATTGCAGCACTGTTTATAATAGCCAGGACATGGAAACAACCTAGATGTCCATCAGCAGATGAATGGATAAGAAAGCTGTGGTACATATACACAATGGAGTATTACTCAGCCATTAAAAAGGATACATTTGAATCAGTTCTAATGAGGTGGATGAAACTGGAGCCTATTATACAGAGTGAAGTAAGCCAGAAAGAAAAACACCAATACAGTGTACTAACACATATATATGGAATTTAGAAAGATGGTAATGATAACCCTGTATGCGAGACGGCAAAAGAGACACAGATGTATAGAACAGAATTTTTGACTCTGTGGGAGAGGGAGAGGGTGGGATGATTTGGGAGAATGACATTGAAACATGTATACTATCAGGTAAGAAACGAATCACCAGTCTATACTCGATACAGGATACAGGATGCTTGGGGCTGGTGCACGGGGATGATCCAGAGAGATGATATGGGGTAGGAGGTGGGAGGGGGGTTCAGGATTGGGAGCTCATGTACACCCTTGGCTGATTCATGTCAATGTATGGCAAAACCAATATAGTATTGTAAAGCAAAATAAAGTAAAAATAAAAATTAAAAAAAATTAAATTAAATTAAATTTTAAATATAGAAGGGCATGTGCATATGTCCTTAGTCACTCAGTCGTGTCCAACTCTTTGCATCCCCATGGACTGTAGTCCGCCAGGCTCCCCCGTCCCTGGGATTCTCCAGGCAAGAACACTGGAGGGGGTTGCCATTGCCTTCTCCAATGCATGAAAGTGAAAAGTGAAAGGGAAGTCGCTCAGTCGTGTCTGACTCCTAGCGACCCCATGGACTGCAGCCCACCAGGCTCCTCCGTCCATGGGATTTGCTAGGCAAGAGTATTGAAAGTCAGTTTATTTATATGTGATGCTAAGACATCTTGATACGCCAATCTTTGTACATTGACATAAACTTTCAAAAGTGGACTTATTAGATCAAAGGGTAAAAAATATAGGTGATCTACTAGAAAATCCCAATAAATATCCAAATTTAAATTTCACTAGAAAATCTGCAAACAACAAATAAAGGTATAAATAAAATAGTCAAAATACAACACAAATATAAAATAGAAGAAATGAGACTTAGAGGATATAGTGAAATAATAAAAAAAAATCATATTCAAAATCAGAAAAAGAAAATTCAGAGAATATAGGAGAGACAAATTGAAAATAAAATGGCCGAGAAGGTTATAGAACCAGCACAAGGTATAAATGGTTAGATTCAGGAACGACAAATCTACAACTAGGGCTCATCCAATGAAACTATAGGACACCAAATAAAGAAAATTTAAAAGCAAGCAGGGAGAAAAAGTGGCTAATATAGTATGGAAATAAAGTTAGGCCAACAGTAAACATCCAGAGAACACCACTGAAAATAACGCTGAAACAGAGCATAGGTTTAAAAGCACAGGATTTTAAGTTGAGAGTAAACTCACTTTTAGTCAAAATTAAAAAGGGACTTCCGAAATAAACTAACATGAACTTAGACCTTATTGATAAAAAAAGATAGAAACTGTATTAGAATAAAGGTAAAAGGTTTAGAATGTGCACTATTTATATAAAATCACTTTGGGAATGTCGAGCTGAGCTCTGGTACTATCATTGTTTCAAGGGAAGAAACTCAAGGTTCTGTTATTCCAGGAGCAGTTGAAGAAATTGGGAATATTTAACAGAAGAAACAGAGATCATGATAATTAAGTAGTGTCAGTTTGAGTGGCAGCCACACAGAAGACTGGGATAGATCTGAATGACTGTACAAGGAACTACATGTGGATTGTCATATTTTGAGGAAAAAAGATGGCCTGATTATTAGAACTAAACAGAGATGTTCTAATGAACTCTTCCAAAACGTAGTGAGATTCCTATCTGTGCAGATGTTCAGAAGAAAAGCCAGAACACTCTCGGCAAGTAGGCTATAGAGAGAATTCAGGAAGTGTGTGGGTGAAAAAATGAACTTTAAGTTTTACATTAGTTAACCTGGAAGGATTTGGGTATCCACTGGGGGTGATTCTCTGGAGTGAAAAATAGAAATGAATTGGAAACCAACTTTCATAAAATCCCATCTTAGCCAACAAAGACCTCTTCCTGACTATACCACCAAATAACCAAAACTATCAACATTTAATTGTTAAAATATTGGCCTCTTTTCTAAGCTTAAAAGAAAAAAAAAAAGTCCGTCTTATTCATATGGCCTTCCCTAGTGGCTCAGATGGTAAAGAATCTGCCTGCAATGTGGGAGACCTGGGTGGGATCCTTTGGGGAATATCCCTGGAGGAGGGAATAGCCCACTACCCACTCCAATATGGCTTTTTTTGTTTGTTTTAAATGACATTAGACTTGTAGCTACTGTAAACCAAGCTGCTGTGAATATTCTTATACATATTTCCTGTCATAACAGTTTCTGTGATGTATTTACCTATGACAGACATTGCTGTGTCATAAGGTACAAATAACATCAATTCTATTATATAATGCTACCCTGGTTTACAGTAGCTACAAATCTGAAATAATCCAACACTTATCAACAGTAAAATGGACAAACAAATTGTAGGTATATTCAAATGGAAACACATTATAGCAATGAAAATGAGCAAGCTACAGCTACTAACAACAAAAAAAAGAGATTAATCTCCAAAACAAAAATCTCAACTGAAAGAAGCAATATACAAAAGAATACACACTGTATGAATTCATTTATGTAGAATTCAGTAATATAGGATGAATAACAAAAAGAGAAAAAAGGAACTTACTGAGAAGGATGGTGATTCCTTGTAAATGTCATAAAGTAGAAATTGGAACAAGTACATAGAACATGTCTGTGGTATTGACAATATTCTATTTCTTGATCTGGGTGATCCTTAAAAGGGTATGTACTTTTAACCAAAAAAATAAATAAATAAACGACATTAGGTACATTTACTAAATTTCTTCAGTCCTATGACCAGAGTCAAAGAAAAAAAACTATCAAAGCTCTAATGGCCAGTGCCAATTTTGGGGAGTGTGGATTTCCGTATTTTCATTCAGGTATTTTGTGTTCTATGTTACATTATTTCTTCGGATCCTTTAGTGGAGCTGAGGGAAGGGCACTTTGAACTGCTGAATCAAAATTCTATAAAGCAGAGATGGCACTAAACGTAGGAGAACCGCCATTCTGTGGAATAAACCCTGGATCCAAGCGCTCACTCTGCTAAGCTGCTGCTAAGTCGCTTCAGTCGTGTCCGACTCTGTGCGACCCCATAGGCAGTAGCCCACCAGGCTCCCCCATCCCTGGGATTCTCCAGGCAAGAACACTGGAGTGGGTTGCCATTTCCTTCTCCAGTGCATGAAAGTGAAAAGTGAAAGTGAAGTCGCTCAGTCGTGTCCGACTCTTCGAGATCCCATGGACTGTAGTCTCCCTGGCTCCTCCGTCCATGGGGTTTTCCAGGCAAGAGTACTGGAGTGGGTTGCCATTGCCTTCTCCGTCTGCTGTATACTAATTAACTAGCGGTGGCTGTGTGACCTTAAGCAAGTTACTTCACCTCCTTCGAGTGTCAGTTTTCCTGTCTCTAAAACGAAGATCATGGTAACTATCTTTCAGGGCTATTGGGAAGTTTAAATAAGAGGGGAAAATCCTCTTATTAGCTCAGTTCCAGTACACAGTTAGTTCTTGTTATGTGTCACTTTTCTTCTCAACTAATTATCTATGTTTGTTTTTAAGCAATGAACAAAATAGTTTCACGAGACTAAGCTGCATGAGTATAAGTACAAATCTGGTTGTTTACTATCACATACTCACAATGTAGGCCCTCAAAAATAAAATATTGTAATTTATAACATATAGACCATATCACTAATTTGAAAAAATAAAAAAGTTAAGATTAAAATTTCCCTGCCACTTTGTGGCTTGAACTAGTATACTAAAACAATGATACTGCCTCAAAATTAGGATTAAAAACTAGCTTTTGGATTGTAAATACTAGATCTCAACAGAAGCTCTATTTTCTTATCTTCAAATACACAGAGACCAAATTCTCTATAGGACAGCTTCTTTAGGACAGGCCAAAACCCCAAGGGCCCTAACATCTAACCAGCAAGAGCTGCCTTTTAAGTGTATATTTGTAGATGTCATTTGCGAAAGTCAACTTCCCATTTCAGCATGATTCTAGGACCACAGAATCCATCTGGTTTGCATTTCACTTCAAAATGTAGAACCAGGTGTCTTTCATGTGTGCTTAATTTTAGAGGGAGGGTGTACCACAAGACTCGGAATGATCTGAAGCGGTTTAATAACACAGATAAAGGATACTGTATTGCCGAAATACAATCACTTCTTGTTGTTCCTCTTATTGTTGTTGATATGGACTGAATTTAAATTTTCTTTCAACTTGTAAGCTTGGAATGACAGACAGTAAGCCTGATTTTAGGTACACATTGAGCTCACATACATTTGCAGAGGATTCATAGAGAATTGTTTGCACTCAATGAGAATTTCAGAAACTAGACCAGAAAAAAAGAGAGAGAGAAAGGGAAGAAGGGAGAGAAAGGGAAGAAGGGAGGGAAAGCGGAGTTGGAGAGAAAGAGCCTTCACTAACATCTTTATCAAACAATTAGTCATCCTTGAGGAATGTGGTTCAGTTTCTTTGAAAGCATGAAGTTTAAGCAAAAGAATAAGTATTACGCTCTATACAGAAATTAAGCTGTCTTGGGGGAAAACTTTTTGATAAATGAAAAGCAATTTCATCTCCTTTTATACCGAGTGCTATAAAATGATTTCCATTGGGAGAATGAGTCCACTTTTAATTAAAATAGAGACCATGCTATGAGTCCATATAGAGTGTTTCCATTCTGCTCCCCAAACCCATCATCAAAAAATCACTAATCACATGTAACTTTCCTAGTGTTAACACAATATATGACATTTTACATGCTAAAGGAAGTAAATACCACCAAATAAGAGACCACCAAAGAGAGATTCCTTATTTTGCAGAATCACTAGCACTAAGAAACAAACTTGTCTTAAGATATTTCTTGAATACCCTAAAATAGAAACTGACATAAACATAACAGAATAGGCATATATGATCTATGTGGAATGAAGACAATACCAATTGAGCCTATTTTAACTAATTGCTAGTTAACTAACATTTTTAAAAAATGAAAAATGTGATTTATTATAGAGCAACCAGCTCTGAGTCAAAAATTTCCTTTCAAAGTTGTCTCGAAAATGTATGTCCTGTTTTTAAGGGACCAGCTTTCAAGAAATACAGTCCTTGGTTGGCAATCACAAACCGTCGATCTATGTTTCTTAGCTGAAAGATAACCCTTCCCAGAACGCAGAGACACAAAGGTCAAGTTTACCAGGTACAGTGATTCCTATCATGTTTTAAACAATCTCTCCTTCTTGTTGTATTACATGCTTTGTAAGTAATCAATACAAAAACACAAGAAAATATCTTGGTTCAAGACATTTGTGCAGAGAAAGCTCAGACACCTTCTTGCTTTGGGTGACTCATGGTTACTGGATGGGACAGGGGAGGGGCATGAGGATTCTCAGGAGCCACCTCTGGGGTGTATCCAGCAGTTTATACTCCTAGGTGTGAGAGGTGCAGGACGGTGCTTCTAGGCATTCATCATAGATCTGGCAGGCTTTCAGGGAACTCAGCTTTTGTGTTCAGCTCAATAAGCAATGCCAGCCCCATGGCTTAGAAGGGATGTGACACTGAGAAGTAACTTCACTACCTTGAACTTCAGTAATAAGCATTAAATAAGGTAATGCATTAGATGCACTTAGCTCACTGTCTGGTCCATAGTAGACAATCATTGTATTACTAGTAGTACTATTAGTATTATTTTTGTTAGCCTCCAACCCCAGAGAAAGATTGCTGCCTACCAGGGCCTTATCAGAGTGCACAGGGTTAAATATAAGTGTTGTCAACCAACAGACATTTTCAGTCATGTTGACATTATAGAATAAAGAAACGCACTCCTACAAGCTAATTAAGATTAAAGATCACAATTTTCCTTTAAGAAAAGCAGAAATAAATTGGATTTCTCTGCCTATCCCAGTTTAAAGACTATAAAGCTTATTAAAAACAGAGTAAATAATGGCTTTTCATTAATTTGATTTATTTAGATGTAAAAGAAACTGGAGGAATGCACATCCTGAACTTGTTATATATCACAAATTCCTGAACGGCAGAAAGAATGGAGGAAGTATACTGTCCATACTCCAGAAGCAGGAATCAGTGTTTTCAAGGTTGAAACTATTTCACTTAAACCCTAACACATGGAAAGGATTTTTTCCAGATACACAGAATAAAGATTGATAATAAAAATGCAATACAACCCTAAGGTGAACTTGATAGGTAAGCCAAGACTCAAGGGGGCAGAGAGTCTTTTCCTTACGACTGAATCCCCACCTACCTAAGTCCCTTTGAGAGCTTCAGAGCTTGTAGAAGTCAACAGGGAGCAGCTGGGTTGATTAACAAAGATATTCATTGGATAAACATATATTGAATCACTATTATATAGCCAGATGCTATGCCAGACTGTAAAGAAACAAAAATGGCTAAGATGCTTCTGCTGCAGCCAACCTTAGAATTCTGTCGCATCCAGTGAAGCTAAACGATGAGTACAGCATAGCAACAAAAGTTATCAAAGAGCTGCCAAAATGTAAGAGGCCGTGTACACCTGAGGAAGGGGCACTCCACTTTACCCAAGGGACAGAAAAGATTTCGCCGAGGTTGTAGCACTTTGAACCAGTGGGACCTAGGAAGAACTGCCTAGGGGCATAACTTGGAATATTTGGAATAACTGCTCCCTTAGGGGCAGTGGTCTGTCACAAGTGGCTGGCATGAACTTGTATTTGCAAAGCACTTTATAGATTGATAAAATGGCAGGTGTATGTCAGGTGTCCCTAAGAGAAAATGTGGAAGGGATATGACCGATGTGCTGGAGGGGATGCCACATTCGCTCCAACTCTCTCTCCCCTCAAGTAACTTCTACTGAGTACTTAAAAGATGAATAGAGGTTTGCAAGATTAAAATGAGGAACATGGTCACCTCTGGCAGAAAGGTAAGACAGGAACAAGAAAATTGAGGGGATTCCAACAGTTTAATTTGGTGAGCAGTGGGTCTCGTTCTGGCAGTACATTAGAATCTCTAGATGGATTTTTCTTTTTTAAACAGTTTCTAGGCTTCACTCACACTCTTAGGTCTGGGCATGGGATCTAGGCATGGTCTTTGTTAAAAGCTCCCAAGGTGATAATGCACAGTCAGATGTCAGAACTATTGCTCCAGCAAAGTGCATGTGGGGGCAAGGAGAAGGGGTACAGAGGTGGCAGAAACAATGCCAGCGGTGGGCACTCCACCTGATTTCCAGATGAAAATTAGGTCTTGTCATATAAGAAAAGGAGAGAATTTTTCAATGGGAAGTTTTTAACGGGAGTGTGGTGTGATAGGAGAGTCATCCTCTGCCATTTGGAAGGTGGTGTGACAGTTGAATTAAAAGGGGAACTGGATATGAGGAAGGGAGGCCGGAGTTTATTGATTCCAGTGGAGGGGTGAAACATGCAGGGTGAAGTGGAAAAGAAGTGGATTTTAGAGATATCTGGGGGCTCAGGACTCATGTACCTTGAAGTGTGAGGGAAAGAGAAAACCCAAGAAAAAAAAACTCACTTCAAATTTGGGTAATCTGATAGATTTTTTTTAAAAAAATCATCCAGTCACCACATACAGAACAAAATAAGAGGAACTAGGCTGGAGGTAAAGAAGATTAATGAGGCATTGGACGATGTGAGTTCAAAGTACACAAGGAATAACCAGATGGTACTTTTCAGAGGATGTGTGGATGCCTGGGGTGGCACTTAGAAGAAAGATCTGAGTTAGAAAATTAGAGATATGGACCTTTGGTTATGGGCAGGGTAGCAGTAATAAATGAGTCTCAGGTAAGGATACTGTCCCCAGGAGTGAATGTGCAGTGAGGAGAAAAGAAGGCAGAGGATAAAGCTATGCGGAAACTTTAAATTTCTGTTTCAATTAAAGAATGGCTTGGGGCCATATAATACATCAATTTAAGCACCTGATTATATAAAATATATTATTAAATAAAATGTTATTTTTTAAAGAATGAACATGGAAGCACTGCAAATTAAAATCTCTTTTTTTTAATCTATGTGATTAACCACCACCAACTCTCGTTTTAAATCTTAATAGCAAATTTTTTTTTTCTGATAGCACATCCTTATTTACAACTGGTTGGTTTGGTAAACCAATCTTAGCATCTTAGGAGTCAAAAACCTAAAAATGCAATAGTTTTTTTCTCTCTCTCTCTCTCTTTTCTTCCAATTTTGTTAATAGATCTTTGACATACACACTGTATAATTATATAGAGTACAACATAATGATTTGACTTACATGCATAGTAAAATGATTACCACAATTAGTTTAGTGAGCGTTCATCATCTCACAGATAAAAAATAAAAGAAAAAGAAAAGAATGTTTCATTGTAATGAGAACACTTGAGATTTACTCTCTTAATTTTTGCATATAACATACAGCCTAGACAGTAAAGAATCCACCTGTAATGCGAGAGATCTGGGTTCGATCCCCAGGTTGGGAAGATCTCCGAGAGAAGGGAATGGCTACCCACTCCAGTATTCTGGCCTGGAGAATTCCATGGACTGTATAAGTCCATCAAGCCACAAAGACTCAGACACAAGTGAACGACTTTCACTTTCAACATAAAGCAGTGTTAATCACACTTATCATGCTGTATGTTATATCCCTCAGTTCAGCTGCTCAGTCATGTCCAGCTCTAGCTTGTTCAAACTCATGTCCATTGAGTCAGTGATGCCATCCAACCATCTTGTCCTCTGTCTTCCCCTTCTCCTCCTGCCTTCCGTCTTTCACAGCATCAGGGTTTTTTCTAGTGAGTCAGTCCTTCACGTCAGGTGGCCAAAGTATTGGAGCTTCAGCTTCAGCATCAGTCTTTCCAATGAATATTCAGGACTGATTTCCTTTAGGATGGACTGGTTGGATCTCCTTGCAGTCCAAGGGACTCTCAGGGGCTTCTCCAATACCACACTTCAAAGTCATCAATTCTTTGGTGCCCAGCTTTCTTTATAGTCCTACTGTCACATCCATATGTGACTACTGGAAAAACCATAGCTTTGACTAGAAGGACCTTTCTCAGTAATGTCTCTGCTCTGTAATATGCTGTTTAGGCTGGTCATAGCTTTTCTTCCAAGGAGAAGCGTCTTTTAATTTCATAGCTGAAGTCACCATCTGCAGTGATTTTGGAGCCCAAGAAAATAAAGTATCTCACTGTTTCTGTTGTTTCCCCATCTATCTGCCATGAAATAGATGCCCTGATCTTCGCTTTTTGAATGTTGAGTTTTAAGCCAGCTTTTTCACTCTCCTCTTTCATTTTCACCAGGAGGCTCTTTAGTTCTTCTTCGCTTTCTGCCATAAGGGTGGTGTCATCTGCATATCTGAAGATATTGATATTTCTCCTGGCATTCTTGATTCCAGTTCGTGCTTCATCCAGCCTGGCATTTCATATGATGTACTCTGCATATAAGTTAAATTAAGCAGGGAGACAATATACAGCCTTGACATATTCCTTTCCTAATTTGGAGCCAGTCCATTGTTCCATTTCCAGTTCTAACTGTTGCTTTATATCCTTAGTGCTCATTTATTTTATCCCTAGTGCTCATTTATTTTATAACTGGAAGTTTGTACCTTTTGCCCGCCTTCATCTATTTCCCCTTCTTCCCAGTCTTCCTCTTCTTGTAACCACAAATGTGATCTCTTTTTCTATGAGTTCGTTGCTGAAGTACAATTGACCTATAGCACTATGTTAGTTGCAAGTGTACAACATAGTGACTCAACATTGCTATACATTTCAGAATGATCACCATGATAACAAGACATTTGTTTTGTAACTGGAAGTTTGTATTTCTTAATCTCCCTCACCTGTTTCTCTCATCCTCACTCCCTCCCTTAATTACAGGTATCTAGGAACCCACTCTGGTACTCTTGCCTGGAAAATCCCATGGACCGGAGGTGCCTGGTAGGCTGCAGTCCATGAGGTCGCTAAGGGTCGAACATGACTGAGCGACTTCACTTTCACTTTTCACTTTCATGCATTGGAGAAGGAAATGGCAACCCACTCCAGTGTTCTTGCCTGGAAAGTCCCAGTGATGGTGGAGACTGGTGGGCTGCCATCTATGGGGGTCACACAGAGTTGGACACGACTGAAGAAACTTAGCAGCAGCAGCAGCAGCCTAAGGAATAATTATAAAAACACACAAAAAATTTATAAATGATATTTAATTCACAGTAACATTCACTTCATGGAAGATATTGTTTATAAGAGTGAAGAAAATCAGAAATAGAAATACCTGTCATTTGTGTGTTGCACAAAATGTTGCACAAAAATTGCATATTTTTATATTACAGTAATTAAGAGAACAAGTTCTAGAATAAGCCTTGGCTGCCTGTTGGCTGTGTGACTGTGGGAAATCACTAACTTCCCTAATCCTTCTTTACATTATCTATAAAAGAAGGCTAGTAATACCCGTTGCATAGGCTTGACATGAGAATTAACTGGGAAAAAAATAAAAAGTAAAATTGCTAACATTTATTAAGTGTTTACAATAATCCAGGCATTCTTCCAAGTGTTAATATTTTACACATACTTTAAAATTCATTCAATCTTATGAAACCATAGTAAAACCCTTGTTTTAAAGATGAGGACTCTGATGCACAGAGGGTTGAACAAGGTCACATAGCTGATAACAGAAGGCATATGGATACTTATCAGGCAGACTCCAAAAGCCTTGTCTTTCACTGCTGTGTATCTGCATCTGGAAGGACTCCATAAATACAGACGATTATTACCATTATTATTAATTCAAAAGATCATAAACACATGAGAAGATAAAGAGTGCTTGTCTTTGGGTGGCGAGCCTATTTTTGTTCTTCTATTGTTCTGTATTATTTTTTTTCATTTAAAAAAATTACTAACTCTTGACTTTATAGTGCAACAAAAGGAGATAAAATAATATATAACACAACAAGAATTTGAGTTCTATTTCTGTTTCCACTGCTGCCAAAAAGTTTACTGAGTTGGAATAAAAAAAGAAAAGAAATATTTAACAATGACTTCCAATAATTTTAACAATGGAATTATTTGAGAAAATCTATTTTAGAAGTCCAAACTGGTAAAACAAAAACAAATTATAGTGTCTCTGATTGTAGTAGGGAAGGTGGGAGGTTTGAAGAGGAGAAACTTTGAGTATGGAGGCCAGGGCTAGCATCCGCCCATAGCACCCATAGACTCACACACACACACACACACACACACACTCAGAGGAGGCTTAGATATGCTGCAGTAACAAGTAATCTCTAATTCTCAGACACTTTGGTCAACAGGGGTTTCTTGCTTGTGCTGTATGTCTAAGATAGGTAAGTGGGAGTGGTGGGATGGAGGAAACAAGGGTGGTAGATGAAGGTCCCCACAGTCACTCAAGGATACAATTTAAAGGAGACTCTCCCATCTCATTACTTTACTTTCAGAAGCTCATGGACTTAGTAATGAGGACAGAGTAATTTCATAGAGTCTTCATTCTATTCTCCTTTTCCTGGAAGTAAAATGTGTCACTTCTGCCCACATTTCACTGGCCAGTACTCATCACATTGCCCAGCCAAAAAGTAAAAGGACTGAGAAATACAGTCTCCCATGTGCCTGGCAGAAGAGGAGAAACAGTTATTGAAGAAAGCCAGCAATGTCCACCACACTCATCAGAGAGGCTGGGAAGGATCCTTAAAGCACAGTTTTAACACATCACTCAATGAGGTATGTAATCATATTTTTTTCCACTCAAGACTTACAAAGGCTTTCAATAACTGCCCCTTCTTAACCCTGATACTAAACAAGGGGCATGAATCTATATTATACTGCCTCATTGACCCTTCCCATCCTTGGATATAAACAAATGTCCACTTTCTTTCTTCATGTAAGCACAACCAATAATGTGGTTCTGCAGCATTTTGCTTTTCATTCAGTATCATCTTCCATATGAAAAAGTGATTTGATGAAAACAAAGAAAATTCTATGTTCCAATAAAATCCAGAAATTCTGGATTAAAAAATTAAAAGTTTCTTTATTGCAAAATTACTTGCTTTTAATATGTTTTGTTGTTCCATCACTCGGTTGTGTCCGACTCTTTGCCACTGCATGGTCTGCAGCACCCCAGGCTTGCCTTTAATATGCTAGTTCAGTTCAGTTCAGTCACTCAGTCACGTCCGATTCTGCGACCCCATGAATCACAGCACGCCAGGCCTCCCTGTTCATCACCAACTCCCGGAGGTCACTCAGACTCACGTCCATCAAGTCAGTGATGCCATCCAGCCATCTCATCCTCTGTCGTCCCCTTCTCCTCCTGCCCCCAATCCCTCCCAGCATCAAAGTCTTTTCCAATGAGTCAACTCTTCGCATGAGGTAGCCAAAGTATTGGAGTTTCAGCTTTAGCATCATTTCTTCCAAGGAAATCTCAGGGCTGATCTCCTTCAGGATGGACTGGTTGGATCTCCTTGCAGTCCAAGGGACTCTCAAGAGTCTTCTCCAACACCACAGTTCAAAACCATCAATTCTTCTGTGCTCAGCCTTCTTCACAGTCCAACTCTCACATCCATACATGACTACTGGAAAAACCATAGCCTTGACTAGATGGACCTTAGTTGGCATAGTAATGTCTCTGCTTTTGAATATGCTATCTAGGTTGATCATAGCTTTCCTTCCAAGGAGTAAGCGTCTTTTAGTTTCATGGCTTCAGTCACCATCTGCAGTGATTTTGGAGCCCCCCAAAATAAAGTCTGACACTGTTTCCACTGTTTCCCCATCTATTTCCCATGAAGTGATGGGACCGGATGCCATGATCTTCATTTTCTGAATGCTGAGATTTAAGCCAACTTTTTTGCTCTCCTCTTTCACTTTCATCAAGAGGCTTTTTAGTTCTTCACTTTCTGCCGTAAGGGTGGTGTCATCTGCATATCTGAGGTTATTGACATTTCCCGGCAATCTTGATTCCAGCTTGTGCTTCTTCCAGTCCAGCGTTTCTCATGATGTACTCTGCATAGAAGTTAAATAAGCAGGCTGACAATATACAGCCTTGACGTACTCCTTTTCCTATTTGGAACCAGTCTGTTGTTCCATGTCCAGTTCTAACTGTTGCTTCCTGACCTGCATACAGATTTCTCAAGAGGCAGGTCAGGTGGTCTGGTATTCCCATCTCTCTCAGAATTTTCCACAGATTATTGTGATCCACACAGGCAAAGGCTTTGCCATAGTCAATAAAGTAGAAATAGATGTTTTTCTGGAACTCTCTTGCTTTTTCGATGATCCAGCAGATGTTGGCAATTTGATATCTGGTTCCTCTGCCTTTTCTAAAACCAGCTTAAACATCAGTAGAGTTGTAATTTTCCATGAGGTAGTTATCATATGCAGCATTTCCCACTATCAAAATGCTTTTCTCATTGAACTATTATCCAAAAGTCTCAAAATTCATGCTCCCTAGAGAGCACTTAAGAAAATAGCATGTTATAGAAAATATTATCTATAGAACAATCAGTATGCTCATAGATAAACTGTGAACCATACTTTTCTTTATCCTATTGTTTCTAATGCCTTCAACAATCACAGTAGTGTGGTATAGATAACTCCCATAGCCCAAAGCTCAAATCCCACATGATACTAGGTATGAAGTTGCTTAGCAGAAATGCCCCTAACCTGACTGTAATGTAAATGGTAGTTTAAATAAACAAGTGGATAAAGACTGAAGAACATATTGCAAATATGTAAATGAGGCCCCAAAACGAAGGGTTCCAAAGAGAAAAGCTATAGTGTTAATCTATATGGTGATATTTTAGAAGTTGAGAATGTTGTGTATTATCAAAAAAAAAAAAAAAAAAGGTCTAGCAGAATTCTATAAATTAATGCAATTTTGCCTATAGTCTCTTTCCTTAGACACACTGAGCCAGGGCTTCTGCTAATTTCTTTGTGAGAAAAAGGCAGCGGTTTTATCAGAACCATCTCTGAGACAAAGAAGGAAATGGGGTAGACTAGTAAAGTGCCCCATCCTCAACCAGATGCCTTTTCGATCACAGGTCCTAAGAGGGATACCACTTGACATTCTAGACAAAAAATACTCTTTGTTACTTGAGAAGCCTTAGTCCTGAGTCCTTCTTTGGTCTTCTATGCCACGTACTAGGCTGGCTGTTGTGAGAAACATATGGTTTCCGTTGGACACTCTTGCTTGAGGCTTGCCCAAGCAGACTTGGTAGGACCTTTGTCTCAGATCCAAACTTAGTCCTTGTAATCTCATCACTGTGAATGGTAAAAGTCATGGAAAGATGAACCCAAAGGAAAATGAGCATATTTCCCTAAAGCCTGGAAGAGAGCTCTCCATGTTTCTCTGCATGCCTTCTTACTTGCCGTGGGCATTATGAGGGTTAGCTAGAGGAATGGGCAGCCCCTTGTACAAACGTGGTAATGCCACGGTTGCTCCGCAGCACTGCAGTCCAATAGGACCCCTGGGGCAGGAGTGTGTGCCATCAGACAGTGGATGTATCACAGACTGGGCCGCCTCTGCCTCCCACGAGATACACTGGAACAAACGACTTAGCTAAGACACATCTCCCACTTCTCAACATGTCTGCACATCCCATGACTTGCTAGTAAGAGAGCAGAGTGCACTTTCATCTGAGTTCCAGGACACCCTGACATTAAAGTACCCGAGCTAGGAGGGGTCAACTTCCCAGCGTTGGACCTCAGAACTACAGAACTAGACAGATCACCTCTTAGTCATAGGCAGTGCTGGACACCCTCAGAACTCCCCTATAGCAGAGGCAGAATCTTTTCCTCTAAACTCTTTCCGTTCCTGAGTACAAGCTCTCAGTAGCCAAGAAATTCGTGGAGAGAAAAGGGAGCAGAAAGGACAACATTACAGGGAAGCAGTCCTTTTTGAAAATTCTACATGTGAGCCATCCTATCTGGCAAGAGGAAGAGTCAGTCAGGGAGCACAGGGAGGATTCAATGCTACACAAATGGAAAGAGAAAGCAGAGGGAAAGGAGGTTGCTTCATCTAACCATACCCTCAGAATTAAGCCTTAATGATGCCTTATGCATTTAAGGGCTAATCGAGCACAAGTATTCATTCTCCCCCCGCCCCCCCAGTTTGCTACTCACTCCTCCTTTTGTCACTTCTAATTGCAATTACCTCTGTATGGAATCTCATTTTATTGCTCTCCTACCTTGTTTGCATCTCTTTTCTTCTTATCTCAATTTCTTTTCTTGTCTCATTCATCTCTTGTCACTTCTCTCGCAAACCTTCCAATTAATGCATGAAGGAATGACATTTATTGATACCCCCAGCCAGCAAAAAGATCCTTTCTGCATGACAACCTGACTAATGACAGGCCCTAAAGATTTTCATTGCCTTTTAAGGCATCTTCTTCATAAGCACAGAAAGGCTCATTTTATAAGGCTACTTAAAGACTAGAACTTGTTTTAGAAGCTTGAGCTGCCTGGAAAGACAGTTCTTGGCTAACAGAAGTTTCACACTAGACCCAAGGTTAATATTGATTCTAGTTTCCAGTCAATTACACACGTTATCAAGAATGTTCAGAGTGATCACTAAACGGTTCTCTAAAACGTGTAAGTATCTAAAGGGTTTCTACTATTGCAGCTTATTCATGATAATATATGGCCAGCCACAGTACATATTTGTCCTGTCTATTCACTTCCAAACTAGAAAATGACCTATATAAATGTCTTCCCAAATCATATGCATCATAATTTTCATGTGAAATGATTACATTTTAAAAAATACAAATCTATTGTAAATATTTTAAAAACTATAAAGTTTTTATTATGTCCTAGATTTGCACTAAATGTCTATGATTTTCTTCAAGTCACCACTAATATATTTTGAATGCAATGAAATATAGCTACATAGAGGGAGAGGGTGAGAATGATAGATATAGCTTCAAAGAGGAGCACAATTTCTCATTTCACAAATGCAAACATAACGAAATATATGCTGGTTCCATGAAGGCAGGAATCATGTGTGTCTTGCTTATCTAGGACAGACCCTCTAGTAGATACTCTAAATAATTTTTTTGTGAATTGTTTAAGCAATTGCCTTGGAAAATAGAGACCTGGAAAGCAGCTTTTTTTCCTTCAGTTCATCTCTACAATATCTCTGCCATCAAAGATAAGCAATGATTTAGAACCTGGAGTAAATCAAACTGCTTTGATTCAAATTCTGATTTCACCATTTAAACAGCTATGACTTCAAACCTTAAACTTACATTCTCTCTGCTTCAATTTTACTTGCCTTTAAATAGGGGAAATGATAACCCTAACTGATTGGGTTAGAATGAGGATTAGGTGACTACATGTTAAAGTATTTCCTGAGTAAGCCCTGGGTAAATGTTTACTACAACTACTCTTATGATCACGATGACTACTGCTGTCTATGAACTGTAATTTCCTTATTTATGAAGTGATATGTATGGATGATGAATAACTTTCAAGTACTTTTTAGTATACCTGTTATGATTCCATTAGAGAGGTACACTTCTTGAAGTGATGTGGAATAAGGGACTTGCCTGACTGCATGCCAAGTCGACTGTGGCCCACCAGGCTCCTCTGTCCAGGGGATTATCCAGGCAAGTATACTGGAGTGGGTTGCCATGCCCTCTTCCAGGGGATCGTCCGAACCTAGAAATCGAACTTTCATCTCTTATATCTCCTGCATTGGCAATGAGGAACTTATTTTTGGTATTACACCATATACAAAGGTGTGATCTGTAAAGACATGTATGTGATCTATAAAAACATCCGTGTTCCCGAGTGAGTCTGAAGTTGCTATAGGTCAGCAGAATCAGTCTTTCAGGGAAGAAATGCTGAACATGTAGCAGAGAGAGCATGCACACACTGAAACTCTCAGTGACAACAGGAAGCCATGAGGTCAAACTGAAATTTACCTCTGCACCATCCGAGAGTTACATTGTGACAGGCTGAGGGCATGGAGATGCTGAAGGAGCCAAGAGACCACGTGCTATCTCATGCAATCTAAGGGATCTGGCAGATCATTGACAGTGATTATGAGCTGGCCCTACACTGAGCTTCAGAGCATAGTGACACCTCTCCACTTGACCACCAACTGTAATGCAAGCTTCCCTTGTGACCAATGCTAACTTGAAATCATGTAGGGAAGGGATTTCTGGAAATGTAGCTCTATTTAGCCTAAGTCAACATGGTGTAAAACCACTGCATTTAACAAAAGTAGAACATTAAAAATCTGCAATCAATCAGAAGACAAATCTGCTTAGCTGGAAGGGGCAAAGGTCAAGGAGCCTAAACCCTTTGGCTTCTTCCATGTATCTTTCCTACAAGGCATCCCCTCCCCAGCTGCTGCTGCTGCTGCTGCTAAGTCGCTTCAGTCATGTCCGACTCTGTGCGACCCCATAGACAGCAGCCCACCAGTCTCCTCCATATATGGGATTTTCCAGGCAAGAGTACTGGAGTGGGGTGCCATTGCCTTCTCCGTCCCCTCCCCAGAACTCTGCACAATTTGAAAGCTATTTTCAATTGAGCCCTTTCTTTGGAAAATACAGATCAGCGTGTAAATTGTTAGATGTTTCTTATCATAACATAGAAATATGATGTCAATTAAGCATCCAACTGTCCAGTAACATATAATTGGATTTCTAGTGAAGATAATACAAATGATTAAAATTAAGTTTACTCTAGATTCCATAATTTTTCAGTAATGGTTCAACATACCACTCTGAACAATAGTGTTAACCACGTAACAACAAATGTCTTAATAATGATTATAATGATGTTTCAGTCCAGTGGTGGGGAATAAGGAAGTAGAATATGGATGCTTCACTTATCAATACAATCAGTTTGTGACCCCAGGATTTAAGTACACTTAACCTATGACATTTATAATTTCCACAATAAGTTGTCTTTAGTTTTTTTGTTTGTTTCTCTCTTTTTTTTTTTTTTGCTGTCATAGTCTTGATGGTAATTATAGGAAATTGTTTTCCTAATAAGTTTTAAGCTTGAAAAGATATATTCAAAATGTAAAATGATAGTTCCTGTGAATCAAAATATTTGGAATAGAAATATTTTCACAGGACGCACACACAAGATACACTGACTGTGTGTGGGGCGGGGGGGTGGTTGTCTCTGTGTGCATTTTAGTAGCTATCTGGGATTTAGAGGTAACTGACTTTTTAGAGGTAAGAAACTTTTTCTGTAAAGGGCCAGATAATGAGTATTTTCAGCTCTGTGGGCCACAGGATCTCTGTCTCAACTACTCTATCTGCTATTATAGTGCAAAACCAGCCATAGACTATACATAAATGAATGATCATGGCTATGTTCCAATAAAACTTTATTAATAAATACTTTAAACTTTAAATTTCAGATATTTTTCATATGTTATGAACTGTTATTTCAATGTTCTTTAAAAAATGTTTTTCCACCATATATATATATATAATTCTTAGACCACAAGTTGTACACAAACGTATCACTGGGCTAGATTTGGCTCATAGTCTATGGTTTACTAACCACTGACCTATCTCAATAGAAATAATCAATTAAGAAAACTAAAAAGTTTTGATAAAAACTGTGAATATTCAAATTTTCTCATGTAGAAATACATTTAAGAAACTTGAGATTTTAAAAAATCTAATCAACTTTGTGTCATTAAAACACAGTGACTCAAAACTAAAATTCAATTGGAATACTCAAAATTGCAAGGTTTCATTTCTGTTACAAAAATGGCACATATGCTACGGTGCATGTTGTTGTACTGAAAAATCTATTATTTCATGAAAATAAAAAAATAAATTTTTGTATTTGAGTTTGTTTTTAAATCCATGCCAGCCTTTAACAAAGTTAAGATTACTTCTTGGCTACATAGGAGCATGTCAAGAATAATTAAATAATCTCTCGTCACATCATCACAGCTAGTTGTTGAATATCTTGCTTTTTCTATCTTGCAGAAAAATGAAACTAAGCATCCTGCCAATATGTTTCTTTCCCTAGTGCTTCAAAAGTCTACAAAGCCATCAGTTGCCATAGAAGCAAAAGAATATAAGTTGTAATACATAAAATATGTCCAAACATGGTATGGATTATCAGATCAATCTAGTGTGTAAGAAAGACCTTCACAACCCTGCCAGTTGATTATGGGTTTCCTGTCCCAGGAGGGATAAGCTTAGTATTCCAGGAGGAAATATCACATTACTGTGTTGATTCCACTGTGTTTATCTTCAGCAAGCGTTCTGGGTAATGTTATCAGAGATAACAATTTTTTAAAAAGAAGTTTCAAACTTGTAGTGAAAATCAGACTAAAACTAAATCAAGGTTTAAATTTCTGTAAAGTGACCCTAGGATAAAACTTAATATATATTTCCAGGAAGGAGTAAAACTCTCTTAAATTCATGTTAAATTTTATTTGTCTTTGGCCAAGAATTCTAAAATCTTGTTGTTAATATTAATTAAATGATGACATTAATAATAATAACATACAAGGTGAATAAAATAATTTGTCCAAATAATTCAGTATTAGTATAGAAGACCATAGACCAAAAATATTCACATTATTTCATTTTATTTCTCCCAAACTCAGATTTGCTTAAGTTACTTTCATTTTTTTTCTTAAACTTACCTAATTTGGTTCATTAGTATTTTTATTGAAATATTTTCATATTTACAGGAGTGAATTGGTTACTATAAATATTTACTATTACATGACTCTTATTTTAGGGTTTCCCTGGTAGCTAAATGGTAAAAAATCTGCCTTGCCAATGTGGGAGACTCAGGTTCGATCCCTGGTCCAGGAAGATCCCCTGGAGAAGGAAATGGAAACCCACTCCAGTATTCTTGCCTGGAAAATCCCCATGGACGGAGGAGCCTGGCAGGCTACAGCCCATGAGATCTCAAACAGTTGGACCTGACTTAGTGACCAAATAACAATAACTCTTATTTTAATTGGAAACAAACCACATAAATATTAGTCCCATAAAATAATAGAGAAAGAAATGAAAGTATTTAGGATTTAAAAATTATTCATCAGGAAGTCAGAAATATTCAGTTTTAAAGTTAAAAGAAAGTGAGTAAAAATATACTGGCAAATAATAATGCCATTCAACGCATCGATTATACTCTTCAACTCATTTATTGCAAATGAACAAAAAGTAAGTAAATAGTCGATAAACACAATTCTTTTATACTGTTCCAAATTCACTGTTATCCAATAAGAGTTTTTTGCTGGAGGAACATATAAGTGAAAGTTTCTATGCTTTTACTCTGAAATGTCGTGTGCTTTCATCAGAAATTCTATAGGAACAAGAAAAAGGATGAAAATTCTTTCAAAAAAGTTTCTGATACCAGAAATGAGAAGTTGCATAACTGCAAGTACAGTCCCAAAATAAATTTTGTTCTTCACTCATAAGCAAAATATGACCCTTCATTCCTAACCTAAAATTACCTGTTGCCATCTTTCTTTCTCTTGTTGTTGTTTATTCACTAAGTTGTGTGACTCTTGCAACCCCGTGGACCATAGCCTAGCAGGTTTCTCTGACCTTGGGATTCCCAGGTAACTACTGGAGTGGGTTATCATTTCCTTCTCCAGGGGATCTTCCCACCCAGGGACTGAACCTGTATCTCCCGCATTGCAGGTGGATTCTTTACCACTAAGCCAACAGGGAAGCCCTACTTTCTTTCTTCAAGGTAACACGACCACTTCTTTTCTCTCCATAGAAAACACAGTCGCCCATATTAATGTTTCTGTTCTGTTTGGGGTGCCATCAATCCTCTGAATTTCAGTCTCTCTGTAAAAGGAAGATAAGCCCATCTACATCATCATGCTTGGGGTGAGTCAAATGCGATTATGTACATGAAAATGCCTTTCAAACTAGTAAGCACACAGAGTAAATCATCTATTATTTGTGCGGTATCCTAGGCAAATTACACTTCCACAGTACCCTTCTCTTTCACCCACTCTGCACCACCACTATAATGGCTCAGTTAAAATAAGTGAATGATGGGCAAATTCAAGCCCCCTTAATGTATTGCCTCATCAACATTCTTTTGTATGTATGTTTCTCCACTTTGATAAAGCCAGTCAGGGGATCTGGGACCATGTCCAGAGTGTGGCAGTGATGGAAAGGCAAGGTAGGCAAGTAGAACAGAATGAGCACATGTCGTATGCCAAGCGTTTTCCTAGACATGGCCACATATTGTTTTAATCTTCAGGGCGACACATAAATAGAAATGAAATGCCCATTTTAAAGATTGGCAAAATGATGCTCAGGGTTCAGGGTTCAGGGTACTAGATACATACAGTGTTGTGATATTGGGTCTTCCTCTTCAAGAGGCTGGATACAGAGTTACTTTTTAACTCTTAACCCAACACCTACTAAAAAGCCCTTCTCTTGATAACTAGGTGTCTAAGTCAAGGAATCAGATACTATGCCAGCCTGGTTGTGAACAAAATCTACTGAGTATCAATTAAACAGGGATTTTCTGAGGCTAAAGTAACCCTGGATGAATGAGTACACAGGTGACTAAGTGACTAAAAGTAAGGAGTAGGATATAATTTCTAAATAGCCATCCCCTCACCCAGAAGTCAATTCCTTCCCAAATCCTTTTCTTCAGTCAACTCTCACCCACTCTTTGTATAGCTTTGCTCATACATACAACAAAAGTTCCCCTTTTTGCTCCACATACTGCAGTCACTTATCTTTCATCTCCAGTGGAATGAGTTATTTTTCAAAACAACATAGTTACTGTAATAGAACAACCATGTGGTTAGGTTAGCACAGAGCATTTTTGTGAAGAATAGACTGACTTTGTTATTATCTATTATATAACCAACATTCATTACCAAAGCCTTGAGTTTACATTTTAGATAATCTGAGCAAAAAATTCAGAAAGGAATTTCTTTATCTATTTTGTCCCTATTTTTAATTGCCCTTATCCCTTTCTAATTGAAACGTGAGCAAGCCTCAGTAAGAGAAAGCATTTACTTTTCTTGATCCCTTTCACTTTAGAAAGAGTTTGTTTTTTTAACAGAACACAGGCTCTGAATTCAGATCTGCAATGGCTACTCAGTATCCTTATGATCTGAGGTAGCAATCTTAAATTTAAAAGCCCCAGTTTCCTCATGGGAGTAACACAGACAACCTTGACCAAAACTGTTGCTGGGACAAGCAACTGGGAAGCATGCGTGAGAAAGTCCTCTGTAAATGGTAAAGACCTTCCTTTTGACATGCTGTTCTGATTTATTCTCATGCAACCATTTGTTCACAAAGCAAGAAATATTTCAAGAGTGTCTGCTGTGTGCCGGGCATTGTACTAATTGCAGTGAATGACAACATCTATTAATACTTGTACAGAATTAGAAAAAGAGACTGTGATTTATGTCTTTAGATACTAACAGTTTACAGAGAGAGACAACTGTGAGCTGGAAAATTAACCAGGGACACAAAAAGGGCTATTTATATTGATGTAATGAAGGATATAAATATGTGTTATGATATGAAATGAAATGAAAGTTTTGACAGAGTGAACAACACAAGATATGTTCAAGGAACATCAGACTTGCTCTGTCACACTTACAGTGATAAAATATGGATCTAAATTATACAGAACACTGAAAATCAAGCCAAGGAACATAGATTTTCTTTTAGTAGGAAATAGTGAGTCTTTGACAATTTTGAGTATAATAATGATACAGTCAGAAGTAGAACTTCCAGAATAGTGGTGTGAGGAGCTCAGGGAGCTCTTTGCCCAGTAAAGAAACTGATTGACTGATGACAATTATACATGATAATTTTAAAAAACAACCACTCATCTCTGGAAATTTTAAATAGAGAAATAGTCATTCAAGGACATCTACTAGTAACTCTTTGTAAGAACAGTGAGCGCCTATGACATCTTAGTTACAATCTACTCCCAACCTTTCCCTTGATCAGTGTAAGAGAAGCTCTGCTCTAGGCAAGGGTGGCCAAGAGATGGGGCTTCCTCTTGCCCCAACTCCTAGTCTAGGGCAACAGTTTTACCCCAGAAGGGGCTGCTGCCCTGTCTCATTCCTACATCCTGTGTTGCAAAGATCCTTCCAAACCAAAAGGACTGGTGCTTGCCTCTCCTTCCCAACCCCCACTCAGAGGGCAGGGTCCCTAACCCCAGATATGTCAGGCCAAGAAGACAAGGCCTGAATTGACTCTACATCAGTTCACTCATAGGGAGGAGGACCCATGCCAGAAGGGGCAACCTGCAAGAACAGGGGCCACCTCCCCCCGAGTACTCCCTGCTGAAGAGTAGAACATCTTTGTGCAAGAAGCAGGCCTGGGTCCCTGGCGCCAGCTTCACTGCCATATGATCTAAGTTCTGCCCTCGAGTTGTGGAGTGGTCATTTGGGCCATAAGATCAGAGAGCTCTGAAGTTCTCTGTTTCTCTAAGGAACCAGATTTCATTTGGAACAGAGCATGGGGACGTTTGGGCTTCTCGGGTGATGCAGGCGGGTGCCTGCCAATGCAGGAGATGCAAGGGACTTGGGTTTGATCCCTGGTTTTGGAAGATCCCTTGGAGAAGGAAATGGCAATCCATTCCAGTATTCTTGACTGAAAAATCCCATGGACAAAGGAGCCTGGCGGGCTACAGTGCATAGGGCCTCAAAGAGATATGACTGAGTGCGCGCACACACATGCGGAAGTTTATACCTGAAGGTGTATTGAACACTGGTGACCTTGGTCCTGAGAAGCTGGGAAAAAATTGATAGCTCCATGATACTGGTAGCAATAAGCAATTCTGAGAGAGAAACAGAGACAGGGAAAGAGACAGCTAAAAGAAGCCCTGCGAGGATGAAGTTAGTCTCCAAGTCTGGCAACCCCCCTACCCTACAAAGGGTTGGACATTAATTGGCTTAAACAGTGAAGCAATCTGTGCCCCAGGGCATTGTCAAAACCAGCAGAGCAATCAGCTGGGCATTAGTGGAAGCTAGGAGTTGGAGGTTATAGTGAGGATCCTCAAGACTACCTTCAGCCTCGCAATTCACTAGAGCAAATCGGAGGACTCAGCATACAGTTATACTCAGGGCTGTCATTTATTGCACTGAAAGGTGACAAAATTAACAAGTAGCAAAGGTGAATGAGGTGCGGTGCAGAAGAGCCCAGGTGCAAGCTTCCAAGGGTCTTTCCTAGAGGGTCACACAGGAAGCATCAGTCCTCCAGTCCCACGTTGTGACAACATACGTGAAAGTTATCTAGCAGGGCAGTTCATTAGAGACTGGTTTTTACTGGAGGCTAGGCACTCTGCCTAGCTCGTGTAAAAAATCCCGATTTCCCAAAGGAAAGCAGGAGTTCAGCACAAAACACAGCCTTTGTGCAAAGAGTTTAGGCACAGTGAGCCATTCTTATCATTTAGTAATGATGGAAACCCTCCCTCAGTGCCAAGCTTCCCAAGGTGAATTCCATCACCATTAAAGCTGCTAAAAAAAAATGTAATCAAAACTGAACTTCAGAAAGGTTAATGCAAACTGGTAGTGCAGTGTAAGAGCACTAGAATAGAGAAGAACTAAACAGAAGAGAGTTAGGGGGCTTCTGCATTAGTCCAGTCAGGAAGAACTAAGGAGCTGAAGGACAGAGGAAGATAATCCTCATTTACTGAGCATTAATTGTCCATATATCATGCTTGATAATGACACAAACCTTCATTCTCAATCTTCTTCTCCATTACTCCACTTAAAGTACCCTGTACTACAGCTAAATTCAATTTGCCCCAAACTCACATGGTAATAATAGGAACAGTAAAGAAGATCACTGTGAAAATGCAGTTAGTTTTACTTTTTCCAATTTCTACACACAGATTGTACTTAATTATTAAATAATTTTAAAAAACAAAACATTACCAAGTATTAGGATAGGCTAAATCTTCTGCAATAGTGTTCAAATTTTCAGTCAGCTTCAGTTCAGTCGCTTAGTCGTGTCCGACTTTTTGCAAACTTTAACTTGCATACGTTTTTAACATATAGAGTTCCGGGCCCCAGCCTCAGAGATTCTGATGCAGTATTCTGCAGTAGGGCCCTAGAATTTGCATTTCTAATAAGCTCTTTGCTGAAGCTGATGCTCTTGGTCCAGGCATCACATCTTGAGAACACGTGTTATTTTAACACTGTGCTCCACATCCCTGTGGTTTGCCATAGCAAAGGGTCATTTGTCATACATGCAACTAGCCCTTCACAGGGCGGGGTGAAGGTGCAGTAGGGTGAGGTCTATGCTCCATAGTCACTCACGGACACAGGCTGGACTCCAGCTGCGTAGCTATACCACTAGAACCCAGCACATCCTTGGTTGTCAGAGCAGGGGGAGAGCCATGGAGATCTCTCAGCCAAGCCACTCTCTCCTGTTTGACCTAGACGTGACACATGTCATGTCTGTCCAGGGCCTATTGGCCAGAATTAGGCACATGACCCCTGAGGTCTCCAGTCCTCCCAGGATGAGAAGACTATCAGTGAGCTACAATTTTCTCCAAGAAAGGAATGATGTGTTTAGAGTAATTACATTTAGCTAACTGAATTAGATTTGAGCAAACTCTGGGAGATGGTGAAAGACAGGAAAGTCTGGCATGCTGCAGTCCATGGGGTCCCAAAGAGCTGGACATGACTGAGTGACTGAACAGCAGCTGAATTCAGTGTTTTATGGGACACAAATAATCTCCCTACATACAAAACTGCTGACCTTCTGATCTTAACAGTGGCTGATTGGAATATAGTTATATAAATATTAGCTCTTTACAGTAATTGAAAATAAAAGTGTGAAACTGGCATAAGGATAAACATATAAACCGAGGGAATATAATGGAGGGCCCAGGAAACAAACTCTTGCACATCTGGTCAAATGATTTTCCCCAAAACTTGCCAAAACCATTCAAGGGGGAAGGAATAGTCTCTTCAACAGGTAGTGCTGGGAAAACTGGAAATCCACAATTAAGAAAAATGAAGTTAGATCCTTACTTTACATCAGATACAAAAACTACATCAAAATGGATTAAAACCTAAATTTAAGAGTTAAAACTGTTAAACTCTTAGGTGAAAACATGGCAAATCTTCACAACCTTTAATTTGGCAGTTGTTCCTTAAAAATAATGTTAAAAGCACAGGCAACAGCAGCAACAACAACAAAAACTAGATAAATTTGACTTCATTAAAATAAAAAAAAGGCTTTTGTACATCATATCAAGAGAGTAAAAAGACAACACACAATGGAAAAAAATAATTGAAAATCTTAAGTCTAACAAAGGTTTAATACACAGGATATGTATTAAAGAAAAAAACTCATACAACTCAACAATGAGAGATAAACATCCCAACTAAAAAAACATGGAGAAACTTGAATAGACATTTCTTGAGAGAAGATATATAAATGACCAAAAGATCTGAACATTATTCATTAGCGCAGTGCAAATCAAATTCACGGTGAAGTATCACTTCATACCCACTAGGATGACTATTATCAAACGAAATCCAGAAAGTAACAAGTGTTCCTGAAATATCGAGAAATTAGAACCCCTTGTACATTATTGTTGGAGATGTAAAATAGTACAGTTGCTATTGAAAACTGTTGGCCATCCCTCAAAAAGCTCAAACTAAAGAAGTACCATTCCATCTAGCAGTTACAAAAGATTAAAAAACAGGGACTCTAGCAGAAGCATGTATGTCAATGTTTATTCAGGCATTATTTACAACAGTTGAAAAGAGGAAATAGCCTAAGGCTCTATCAGCAGATAAATGGAGAGACAAAATGTTGTATATACATACAGTGGAATATTATTCAGTCTTAAAAAGGAATAAAGTTCTCAAACCTACTACAATATGGATAAACTTTGAAAATATGCTAAGAGAAATAAGCCAAACACGAAAGGATAAGCACTATATAATTTTACTTATAAGAAATATTTAGAATAGGCACATTCATAGAAACAGAAAGGAGATTGGTAGTTGCAGCAAGGAATAATAGGGAATTATTGCTTAATAGGTAGAGAGTATCTTCTTAAGGTAATGAATAATTCTGAAGATCTTGATGATGGTTTCACACACTGTGAAAATAATGCCACTGAATCGTACACTTAAAATGGTTAAAATGGCAAACTTTATTACATATATAAATATATGTATATATCACAATAAAAAAGAAACAAACACTAATGTTATAGTACCTGTGTATCACAATAAAAAATATAATCTCATTTTTAAAAGAATATCTAAACTGTGTATGGCATAATATATACCAGAAAGTAGATCACACTATCAAGTAATAGGAGAAATTATCTTCTATTTATCTTATTATCTATTATTATTAATAAAATCAGTTATTCTATTCCTTGCCTCATTGATATTTAATGACATCATTAAATTATCATTTACTTTTAGCTTAAGGTTTTTTTTGAGAAATACCAGATGGAGTCAAGTGAAGTGGTTATGAGCACAGACCTTGTAGCTGGAATTCTCTGGATTTGAATCTGAACTCTACCATTCATTACTAAAGTGATCTTGGGTAAGTTACTTAGTTCTCTGTGTCTCACTTTCCTCATTTTGAGCTAATAATAGTATCTACCTCTTACATTTTGGAAGGTAGATAAAGTATAAGTTATAAAGCACATAAAGCTGTGCTATTTTATGGTAAGTTGCTCCAGTCGTGTCCTGCTCTTTGCGACCCTATAGACTGTAGCCCACCAGGCTCCTCTGTGCATGGGGTCCTCCAGGCAATACTGGAATCGGTTACTATGCCCTCCTCCGGAGAATCTCCCCACCGCAGGGATCTAAACCCAAGTCTCATGTCTCCTGCATTGGCAGGCAGGTTCTTTGCCACGAGTGCCACCCCGGAAGCTCAAGTACCATATGTGTTTGTTAAATAAAATGTCTCCATACAGTGATTGGCTAATTTAATGTGAAATAGCCTCCAGATTCCCAAAGTAAAGCTGATGTCGTGGCCTTAGTGGTTGCGCCACATCCCTTTATTTGAAACGAATTTTGTGCAGGTTACTACAGTTTGGCAAGCTTTAGAATGGCAGTGATAACAATGTCATTACATTTGGCGAAGAGTATATAATGATTAAATTATGTCAAACCATCCCTGCATCTGAGACCCAGAGAAAATGCAACTTATTCTAGTCCTTCACACTTAGACAGATGAAAAATGATGTCCAAATCTCTCCTCTCAGGGGCAGGGAAGGTCAACTGCAGTCCTCCTGAGGGGTTTCTCAGGACAGGGACTGAAGAAGGAGCCTTGACACAGAAATCACCGTTTCACCAGCTACAGCTGAGCAAGATGCTAACCTCCAATTAGCCAAATCTACCAGGTGGGAGTCGAGAGGGGTGGCCATGATGTCAAGAGCCAGAAAAGTGAACCTGAGAAGAACAAGTCAACAGTTAACAGGAACGGAGAAAGGCAATGGCACCCCACTCCTCCAGTGTTCTTGCCTGGAGAGTCCCAGGGACGCGGGAGCCTGGGGGGCTGCAGTCCATGGGGTCGCTAAGAGTCAGACACGACTGAAGTGACTTTGCAGCAGCAGTTAACAGGAAGAGGTCTGGGTAAACTGCCTGTAATATTATTGTTGTCTAAAACTTGCTTTAATGTGCAAACCACAGTTCTGGAACAAGAAGGCAGATTGAGTCATTTGTTCATTCTACAAGCTGTTTAGACATATATTGGAACCCTGCTCTGAACGTCGCACTCCCTGTGAAATGAGATGTGAAACCTTCAGACGCAGTGATGCACTGTGGCTAAAAAGGAAAAAAATCTTTCAGACTTAGGAGGGACCCCAGGGAACTCGAACATTATTGCTGTTGTTTTTAAAAGGAAGTGAAAAAGGATACCAAATATTTCTTGCATGATGTCTCAGCAAGGAAATTCTTACACCTAGTTTAAAAGAAAGAAAGAAAAGAGGGAAGATTAAATCAACTTGGGAATAAAGCTCTTTTGACCTGGTGACTTATTGAAGGCAAAAGTCACTTCCCTTGATGGTCGTTGAGACGCCTTGTTTGTACTCACTTGATCCCTGGTCTCTTTTACTCTGCCCCCCATCTCCCATTTGCCTGAAAACAGTTAAAAGGCGAGGCAGTAAATCAGGAAGTCTCCAAACCCAGCAGGGTTCAGTTTACAGTACTACAGGGTTAGGGCTGCAAACTGGAGTCGTCTAATTCCATTTTCAAAGCTGAACATCTAATGGTGGATTATCATTAATGACAGACAGCATCGTGTCAAAAGGTTGTGTTGGGTTCCAGACCTTTTCATGCTTTAAATTCCTATGTTTAATCAAAGGTTAACCAAATCATTGCTGGTAGCAAACTGTGGTTTCGAAGTACTGTGGGTGGCCTGTCTTTGCCCCTGAATCAGCCATTGCTGATAAGAAAAAGAATATTCAGATAGTCACATTCCTGGAATCTTACCACTTTATAAAAACTACAACAACCAGCTCCTGAGAAATTGGGGCAGGAGAGGCTATGGCTTTTTATCTTTAATTGGGAATGGATTTGATTATTTGAGTATGTGATTACTGAATTGTTAAAATTTTTTTTAATTTGTTTGGTCAAACAGAAATGTGTCCAACATGCATGCCTGCTAATTTACTTCAGTTGTGTCCGATTCTTTGCTATTCTATGGACTGTAGCATATATTAATATATTTTTTAAAATTTCCCACTTCCTTCCCAGACCTTACTTCAGCTGCTTCTCCAAGTCACTGGTAACTCTTTGCTGGGCCTCCACAGACTTGTGAAATTAAGAGAAAGTTCCTTAAGTTAGTACAGCTGATGATAGATACCAAATTCCTTATTATGCTTGTTCGGTCAGTCACTCAGTCATGTCTGACTCTTTTTGACCACATGGACTGCAGGTCACCAGGCTCCTCTGTCCTTGGGATTGCCTTTCCCTTCTCCAGAGGATCTTCCTGACCCAGGGATCAAACTCAGACCTCTGGCATTGCAGACCTATTCTTTGCTGTCTGAGCCACCAGGGAAACCCCTTATTATGCTTGTTCTTAGCCAAAAGTCCTTGCAAGAAGCAATTTGGCTTCTTTATTATGGTTTGCTTAGTAGGCAGCGATATAGGAGTCTAAATTATTTGAAGTAGCAAGAACTAAAGATGAAATTTTCCTAAATACGACGTAGCTGGAGGTGTTTTAATTTTATATAGGTAAGGAGGCTATAAACAGTGGTTCTCAAACTTCAGACTGCCTAAAAATCACCAGGCTGCATCTTAGAAATGTGGAGTCCTAGTTTGAAGCCCCGGGGAGTTATTTAATCTGCCCCTTTGTTTTACAGATGCAGAAATAGGGATGCAGGAGTCAGAGCCAAGCCTTGTGCCCCAGGGCACCAGCTGGTCAGCAGAACTGGGATTGGAGTCCAGCTTCTGATGACTGTCTGAGGTGGGTAAGTATTCAGCATTGACTACAGCCAAACTTCTGTCCTGAACCTAGACAGACACAGAAACAGAGCCTTCAGTTCATTGTGATAATGTTATATTAGCAGGAGAAACAAAGGGCTTTGGGACCAAGGAGGGAGTAAGTGCTGGGCTCCGCTGAGGAATGTTGAGGGTGGGCTTGAAAGAAAGGGTGGAGTTTGCCAAAATGAGTGCAGTGCCATCACACAAGATCCTAGGAATGACCGTACAAAAGCACGGGTGCATTACAGGGTTCGGTGCGGTCAGGCGGCTCTGAAAATTGTACATTGCCTATAATCCTCAGTGTGGGGCTTGGGCTGTGGGCCAGAGCAAAGGCTGAACACAGCTGGGGAAGTGCGTTAGGAACAGACTGTAAAGAACCTTGTAACATATTCTAAGGAGCCGTAGTTGCCTACCGTAGGTGAGTCATTCTCCCCTTTAGCACGCTGGAGAATCACATGTATGGCTCTTTAAACCACAGCACTCAGGGCTCTCCCCCCTCTCCCTCGCAGGGTTTCTGGTTAAGCAGGGCTGCATGGGGCGGGGAGTACCAGGAGAACCTGCGTATTTAACAGGCTCCCAGGTGAGGCCAGTGCTACAGCTCAGACCCAGCAACCATCTGCTGTGGGTGTTCAAAAGCCAGAAGCAGTTTAGAAAAATAAAGTGCATGATAGCATTTAAATTGTAGAAAGAAAATCCAAGTTGGGATAGAGAAATTAGGGTGTGCTGGTTGCTGTGAAAAAAGAGGCCATACCGTCTATTTATTGCCACTTATCATGTGCTGCGTTCTGAGGTAAGAGCTGTTTCTAGCTTTTATTTAACATGCACTTAAACTAGACAACTGCTGAGTCTTAAGCATGCCGCTTAAGTTAGATCAGGCTGAGTGTTAGAATCGCAGCTAATAGCCTTGCAAGGAGAGGAAGAGCTATAGGTTGATGTTCAGTGCTGGGACAGGCTGTTGGCTGCTGGTGTGGTGGAATATTTCCACTGGAGTGGATGGAGTTTGGGCACAGCTGGCCCTTCATCAGCTGTTGCGTGAGAAGGGACACTGGTCCCCCTCCACCTCTTCTGGGCTCCAGTGGTCCTCTAAGTCAGGAAGGTTAGCTGCCTCTATTAGACCTCACCCTTCAAATTGTAGAGGCAAATCACCAGGACCCAGCTTAAAATATGAGCTCCTCGTCCCATGTTTCCAAGTTCTCCTTGATCTAGAGTGTTAGCTCCCACAACTGTGGAATGTACACCATTTATTTGTGAGAGCCTGGTTATCTTACCAGACCTCACAGATGCCATTTTTAGTCTAATCTTCATATCATTTCTCATACAAGTAAAGCTTTTCGCCTTCTCTTTCAAGACAAATCCTACCCATCCTTCAAAGCCCAGTTCAGAGGACTCCTCCTTGAGCCCTCCCTGTATTTTCCATTATGAAATCCTGTAGCCGCAATTGACGTGTAATTCACCATTTAGTCCTTTATTATGCCTATTTCTGGTCCCTGCTTAATGTTGCTTCATCAGTTGTAGTTTCTCAGCCAGACTGCTGACTCTTCAAAGTCATTTCCTGTACTAACCAGGTAATTAGTTGAGGTGCTCTGCCCAGGATAGGGAAATCTCATTCTGAAGTGCTGATCCATAATATCAATCTATGATGTCAGGGAAAGCAAATGCACTTAAAACTTGAATCAAACAGAAGTTATAAGTGGCACAGTAGATATTGTATCAAATTATCTAAGATAAAAAAAAAATAGAGCAGCTTGTTCACTGGGCTTTAGCTACACCAACTTTATCTCAGTATTTCTTATGCTCTAAGCTCCTCTTTCCCAATATGACATCTGATGTCCCCTCTGCCTGGTATTTGTTCCTTCCCCGCTCACACCTTTTCCTGGACTATGCTCCCCCACAAACTAGATCTCTTCAATGTTCTCATAGCAGCCTCCATCTTTCCTTTTTTTTTTTTTTTTCATCCATCACAGTTTGAAGTTACACATGTGTTGGTGTGATTTTTCAATTAACCCCACTAGTCTGGCAGCACCTTGAAGGCAGGAAGAAGGTTTTGACCCCTTTGTATCTTCAGCTTATAGCACAAAGCCTAGGCATATAAGGTATTATGTATGTATTTCTTGAATTAAAAAACATGTGAGCAAAAATTTTTATAAATTAACTAAATGTATCTGGTGTACTGCCATTCACACAGGTCTGTGGTAACATTTTCATTTTCTGTGGGCATATCTCTACTCTTGCAGGCATCTGTCTGCTCTTTGTTTTTGGTTTAGCTGCTGTTGTTGTTTACTTGCTAGTTTCTAAAATGCAAGCGTCTAGCCATAAGAAGGGGCAGGATTAGTGTAGACACTGAATCTTGAAGCTCCAGAAACGTGTCCTCTGCAGTCTCACCCCAGCCTTCCTCTCCCCGTGTCCTGGACCACCTCCAACTTGGCTTGAGTCCTGGGTGACATGGCTCCCAGAACCCCCTCTCCTTGGCAGACTCCTGCGGGCTTCCAGATACAACGGCAGCACCTTGCAGATCATTCCCAGCTCTACCTTTCTAAGCCAACCTTCCTACTCCTCCTGTCCAGACCTATACTTACAAGCTTTCAGATGTTTTTGCTCACATATTTCACAGCCTACAAACCTATCATCATAGAGACAAACATAATACTTGTTTTAGCCCCCTAGGCTGTGCTATCTTATTTGTCTTCATTGGCAGTAAGACAGTCACAGTTTTGCAATTCTCACAGGCAGCCAAAGCGAGGATCATCGTAAATATTTCTCTTGGTTCATTTTCGTCTTCTGTATTTTGTCTGGAGTATTTACATGTCCACACTTACTAGAAAAGAAGAAACCCATGCTTTGCTAATCACATAGAGGAATTACAATAACACCTCCCCTTTCTCTTGTCCACTTAATTTGTACTGATTTTTATGTTCACACTAATGTGGTTGTCAAAGATTCTAACATGATTAACGTGTAGAGACACACACCGTTTCTCTACAGAATATTACAAGCTCTTAAAAAATGAATGTCTTCAAAGATGCCACATGGTGGCATGGACTCTTTGTCTTCCTCTGCCTGACTCCTGCAATCAAGATAGAAACTGGCTTCCCTTCAGCCCTTTTATTCTCTTTCATTACCTCTATACTTTCTTTAATGACATACTGAAATCTGGTGCAATCATTTCTTCAAAGAAGATCAAGAATTGAATATAGTAGCCTACTTACTCCAAACTATGCTATGACTCTTATGGCAGAAAGGGAAGAAGAACTAAAGAGCCTCTTGATGAAAGTGAAAGAAGAGAGTGAAAAAGCTGGCTTAAAGCTCAACATTCAGAAAACGAAGATCATGGCATCTTGTCCCATCACTTCATGGCAGATAGATGGGGAAACAATGGAAACAGTGAGAGACTTTATTTTGGGGGCTCCAAAATCACTGCAGATGGTGACTGCAGCCATAAAATTAAAAGATGCTTGCTCCTTGGAAGAAAAGTTATGACCAACCTAGACAGCATATTAAAAAGCAGAGACTATTTTGCCAACAAAGGTCTATCTAGTCAAGGCTATGGTTTTTCCAGTAGTCATGTATGGATGTGAGAGTTGAACTATAAAGAAAGCTGTATGCTGAAGAATTGATGCATTTGAACTGTGGTGTTGGAGAAGACTCTTGAGAGCCCCTTGGACTGCAAGGAGATCCAACCAGTCCATCCTAAAGGAAATCAGTCCTGAATATTCATTGGAAGGACTGATGCTGAAGCTGAAACTCCAATACTTCGTCCACCTTATGAGAACTGACTCATTAGAAAAGACCCTGGTGCTGGGAGAGATTGAGGGCAGGAGGAGAAGGAGATGACAGAGGACGAGATGGTTGGATGGCATCACCGACTCGATGGACATGAGTTTGAGTGAGCTCTGGGGGATGGCACAGGACAGGGAGGCCTGGCGTGCTGCAGTCCATGGAGTTGCGATCAGTGGGACATGACTGAGTGACTGAACAACACTTGAAGCACCAATCTTAAAATGGTTGGGAAGCATGTTAATTATTTCCAACTTGTTATTAATAATCAACCTAGATTAACCATCCCTATGTTTAGCTGAAGTCTTTATTTAGATTCTGACTGAAACAGTCTTTAAATTCTGTGGGGGTAAAAAAGAATCATGGGCTGAACAGTCTAAAATGTTAGTATCTCGAGATAATGAGAAAATGAATTGTGACAAAAATAGTTTTCCTTCCCATTTCCTTTTGTGTCCTGGCATCTCTCATGATCTTTGATGCCTAATAAGTGCTAAATAAATATTTGTAAAATGAATAAATTAACATGAACACGATACATAAAAAACTGTAGCATGTGTTCCTACTGATTCCGAAGTATGCAGTGTTCTCAATAAAATACGTTATAGTTTAATTTCTGAGTTTTGGAAACAGCCCTGAAGATGCAGCCAGAATACATCATTTAAACTGTGTTTTGAAAATATCATTAATTTATGTTTCATTTTAGAAGAATGGAATTTCTAATTTATTTCCCAGAGTCTTATAAAAGGGTGGTATTGATTATGATGCTCTATTTATACTTTGGAATCTCTCTAAGGTTTAAATTCAGCTTGAAAGCAGGGTCATGAATCTGTTCCTGAGTAAGTATAAGGCAAAGTCGCTATAATCAGATAACTTTAGTATTCACAGTAAAAAATAAAAATAACATTGAAGTCATTTTAGGTAGACAGTTTGGGATGGCTCCCCTGAGTCCCCTTAAGTAATTTTACATTCTGAGATCCCCGAAGCCTTGATTGATGCATTGATAAATGCTTTCTTCTGTTTTAGATAACAAAGCACCAATGACTAAAACTAAAGCCAAGTTTTGCCTTTAAAAAAATATCCTCCAGTGAATGTCAGGCTATATCAAAGCTTAAAGTCACACTGCAGTGCATATCATGAATATTGTGCTGATCGTAAATTTCGACTTTAAGTCCAGATCTTATAATGACAAGTCTGCTATCAAACAGTTATATTGTGGGTGAGAACTCTCTGAAGACTGACTGCAGGGATTACAAGGTCAGCCTTGGCTCCAGTGAATTCCATAAACTTGTGAATAAGAAGTCCTTATTTCTTCAGGATTTCAAGTGTCATGATAAGGAATGGAATATGTCAATAACCTTGAATCTGTAGGTTTCCTGTCTTAGGTGTCTGGATTTGATCACATCTCAGGTAATAGTTTTGCCTTATAATTATTTGAGGTGAATCATTTGGAGACGTGGATGGCTACAGTGACTCAGTAACATTTGAAGTTAGTTGGAGCTCAAGTGAATTCATTAGTTTTAATCTACTATTTTGATTAATATGGTGGCGCCAGTGGTAAAAATCCGCCTGCTAGTGCAGGAGATATAAGAGATGTGGGTTCAATCCCTGGGTCAGGAAGATCCCCTGGAAATAGAAATGGCAAAAGGACACTCCAGGATCCTTGCCTGAAAAATGCCATAGACAGAGGAGCCTGGTGGGCTACAGTCCATGGGGTCACATAGAGTCAGACATGACAGAAGCGACTTAGCACAAGTGAATTCATTAGATTCAATCAACTATTTTGATTAATATCAGTCCTAGAATAACTAGAAAGACTCCTGGAGTAGGAAATGGCAACCCGCCCCAGTATTCTTGCCTGGAAAATTCCATGGATAGAGGACCCTGGCGGGCTACAGTCCAGGGGGTTGCAAACAGTTGGACACTGACTGAGCAAGTACATATTGCAGAATAACCAATCACAAGTTAGTCAATTTGGAGCACTTCCTTGATTGTTCATATTACTATCAATGATTGTTTGCTTCCAACTGTTCTTTCAAAAGTGAGCTTTAGCTGATGCTGAACATCCAGTCTAATCCAGATTGCAATAAGGAAGTGCACAAAAGCTTTCTTTGCCTCAGTTCTCTCACTACAAATGCCACTATCCCGAACCTAAGTGTAACGGGGTCCACAGCCTCTTGAGTGGCATCCTGCTTGGCTTGTGCGGCTGACTCAGCCTCACCCGTTGGCACACGTCCTCGATCCTTCTTCTCTCTGTGCCCTCTGCCTTCGGTGCTGTAACTTTTCTGACAGTCTCCACTCCAGGGGGCCAATGCCTTTATTTTCAGTTTCCTGACCCTCTTAGCTATTTGTATTACTCTTTAGTTCATGTGTCACTGGCCTGTCTCTCATTCTCAAACAGGCAGAAACAATGTGGTTTTTTTTCCTGGCATTTCACCCAGAGCCAGCTGCAATACTCAGTGTACAGTAGATATTCCAGATGAGTGAAGGAACATCAGTGCAATTTGGGAAAACCTTTCAATAGCATTATCCTACCCCTTCAAAAACTCCTCTTTTTTTTTTTTTTTTTTTTGGTTAACCCTTCAAACCAACTTTTAGGCTACTTGAAAACAAACAGTAACATGAATTATTATGTTTACATCCTCCCACCCTCCTTTCTGATCATCATTTGCAAGAGGAAACTTTCTGGAAGTATATTGCCCAAGCGGAGGCACGTGGAGAAAAAAGGAAGAAATTCAGGAAGATGACTTATCCTCACGCTAACGATTCAGGATTTGTCTTATTGATTAATGGTCATAATTTGTTATGTAGTGCTGATATTAAAAGAGATTGTTTAGTTAAGACACCTAGTTTAAAACAAGTTATTCTGTTGATAAGGTTGTGAAAGTAAGAAGCTGGGAAATGGTGCCTATTTAGTGCTATGGGTTAGACTTTTCTACCTAAATCATTTCTGAAGTAATCTAAATGTGTGGAAGGCTATTGCTCTTCTGTAAGTCTGATACTATTGTTTCTTAGAGCTGGTAGCAAAGCAGAAGCAGGCTGTTGAAGTAGGTGAAGCTGAAACCTAAAGGCTTCGGCACCACACCTGTTAATCACTGAAATGACAGGCCAATTCAAACACTGCTGGTCGTCAAAAACTGCTTGTGTTACCACAAATTCACTTATGACTCTCTTGGGAGCATCACTGCTGTGAAACCTATAGAATTAGAAACCACCCCCAAATTCTGCTCAGCAGAGAATGCAAACATTTCACTCAAATGGCACTCTTTTGTCAAATGAGCAGCGGCAGGGAAATTGATGAGGGTGCTAATTATTCTTGAAAGAGCCAGAAAGGAGTGGAGAACACTCAAAGACTTCACAATGAAGCTGGGAGTAAGGGGATGAATTTCTCCGAACTTTAAAAGGCATCAAATCCGCAGACAGGGATGTGAATTAGAAACAGGTCTCCTGTATTGCAGTCCTGACATTTCCTTTGTGGATTAAGGCAGTTGGAGTATAAATTTTTGAAAATTGTGAAATTTTCCCTTCTTTCTAACACTGAATTCCTACACATAATAGGAGGATATAGACCATAACTGCTTTGACTGATCTTTTGTCTTTTGAGGTTTTATAAAAATTAATGTTCTTTTCCCTACATACCAAAAAGGAACACCATGGTAGTTCAGATGGTGAAGGCTTTCAGAGAAAGGCTCAGCTACTCACTATTTAAGCTAATTATGCAAATATGAAATTATCCTGGACTTTCAAAAAGCCAAGTAGAATTTGCTTTTTAACACACAGATGCATCAACGTTGCAAATCAAAAATTTCAAGAAGAGCTAGAGCAAATTCCTTGACTTAATACACTAAAACAAATTGGCAGCTATTTTAATCTCCATCCATGGGAAAACAAAATATCCTCATTATCTTCTGCATGCCTCTTCAGATAATAAAGAAGATACTAGGAAAGCAAGGACCTGAGGAAGAGAAATACCTTGGGAGAGCAGGAACACATTGCCGGAAGAGGAGACGTTGGGTTCACTCCCCTTATATGTATTTGCATTTTCAATTAGACATGGTTAAATATTGAGAATCTTCCAAGCCTAGAGAAATGAAATTTTATTCTTGGGAAATCCAGTGGCATGACTGGCGTTAAGGATAGAAAAGATTTAAATGTATACCAGAGAAGGATGAGTCACTTGATATCCCAAAAACATACCAGTGAGATAGCAACAGATTTTCAGTGAAAGTTTACCATTTACTGAGCACTCTTGTAGATCTGATGACAACTTGTACTCATCTTTAAATTGCTTATTAGTCATTAGTAGCATAAGAAACTTGTGGCAATCTTATGAGAACATGTTTAGTTTAAGATACAGCATAGAAAGAGATGTCATGTGAAAGTACAAAGTTAGGAAAACCAATTCTCCATGCTGACAGGGTGAAGAAAACATGGTAATTAAACATGCACAGTTACTTGCTTTGCCTAATTGTAGAAACATTCCTACTGGCTAAAGTATGCTTTTCTGCTTTTAAATTGACCCTGAAGTCTTTCATTATTCATTTAATGGGGAGCATAAGCAATCCTGAGAAGTCCTCCCATTTCTCACCTTCTGTGTCACCTCTTGACAATCACAAAGGGTGGTTGGTAGCATCAGACTCAGTTGAGCCCAGTGACTGTAATTGCCTTCTTTTATCCACTTTAAAGTGTTTAATCTACCCTAGGAACTTAGACAGAGCCAGGTATACCCAGAAAAAGGTATTGGTTATTAAACGAAGCTACCACAGGAATTGTTGTTGCATGACCCCATTTGAAGCGAGGAAATGTGTCCACTCAACTAGGACAGAAAAGACATGTTCTTCCCAGAAGTTTGCCAAAGCTAGTTTTAGGCCAATACATTTGATCTCCATGATTTCCCACAACGGGGCTGTGGTTCAGTAAAGTGGAGTAACACTGTCCTTGGTTTCTGAAAATAAATACAAACTGTGCACACCATCTGGACATGCAGGTACAACTGAGAATCTTGTTCACCCTGTGCCCATTAAGCCAGGACAGCATGTTCTGTCCAAGGATGCCCAGATCGTGGCTTCAGAGATGCTGCCAAAGGAAGGAAACCTTTTTTCCAGGCAGGATGGGTCATTCAAGGGGCTTGTAAATGTTCTGTGGTTATTCAGTTTTACAACCACTACGTCTGGATTACAGGAAATTATTCTAAACTAGGGCAGAAAGCCTATATTAGAAGCAATCCAGATAGCTTCAGAATAAGGATAGGGACTCAAATATTTAAAGAGGTTTTGTCTTTTTATTTAATTTGGGTTTTTTTACTAGAAAGTTGCTAGATTGGCCAAGCCGAAGCCCATGAAACAGTAGGGTGTGACCACTGTCTTATTGATTGCTGACATTTTTAAAATATCTTACATTATATTTATTCTGTTGAAAAGTGTGTGCTTAGTCATGTCTGAGGCTTTGTGACCCTATGGATTGTAGCCAGCCAGGCTCCTCTGTCCATGGGATTCTCCAGGCAAGAATACTGGAGTGGGTTGCCATTTCCTTCTCCAGGGGATCTTCCCAGCCGAGGAATTGAACTTGCATCTCCTGCACTGGCAGGCGAATTCGTTACCCCTATGCCCTTGAAAAGTATACTTGAAAGCTAATTACACGTGGTGGACTTCTTTTTTTCCCCCAGCTGTGTCCTAAGCAGGAAATGATAGATTGTTCTCTATTTCCTCGCATGTGAGAAAAGAATTGTCAAGCAAATATTTGGCTCAGAAAACGTCTGCCCAGTTTTGTGGGTTCAGGGGAACTTAGATACAGTGTAAGAAAGACTCAAAATGAGTGAAGAGAGGGTGGAAGGGCATGTCCTTCAAAGCCTTCCTGTGTGACATATTGGTTATACATTATCTCTCTTCTGTCATTTAGATCCTCCCCTCTTGTGTTTTCTTTCCCCTTCTTTGAACTTTGGGCAATAATCAAGCCTCCAGGCTGTGATGCTTCTTAGAGGTCCCCAGAGACATTGGGGGAGCCGGTAGGTTGAGACTGCCTACCAGCCACCTCGTACATCTGCTACGCTAGTCCATCATCTCAAAATAGCCATGCTCTCAAGACTTTATGGAGGGACAGTCCCCTCTGGTAGAAGAAGATTTTTCTTAAACAAGAATTTTGGAAATTTAAAAAGCATTTCCTCACGCAAACCACTTCAGAAGAGTCCAGATTATTCACAGCTTGTATATGATTACAAATGAAGTCTCCTCTCAGTAGGCAGTATCCCAGCTCCAGACCCGCACAAACAAAGCAAAAATAGCACATGCTGTATGATTCTTCTTTTCTGAAAATGACTTCACACCTTCGCTGTAATAATATCATCAAAAAATTGCAATGAGCCAAAATAATGAGAGCAAGGGGCTCCATTCTCTCACACTATGGGCTTGCTAAGTAGAGCTCTATTGGACTCCTTAAAAGTCTTGTGCAGTTTCTCTCCCAATAAGGTTCAAATAGACTGATGTGTAATTCTGAGTAATTCGCCAGCCCTTCTCCCTTTTTATCATAATATGGTTATGTTAATTATTGTCTTTATCTTCAGGGATCTCATTTTGAGCTCAACTAAGTTGTGAAATTATCTATTGACACTTCTCCAATTTCTACTCTAACTTCCTTTATCAGTCTTGGATGTATAATGTTTGGCTTGATGCCCTGTTAATTATAACATCTAATACTTGCAGAGTCCCAGCCAAAGTGTTCACACAGTCTGACATCCAGAGCAACTTAATCCCCACTTTAGGCAAATCTCTCTCCTCGCTGTCCACCACTGATTTGGGGATGGGGAAAGAATGATTGTTCTCCATTTTTTCCTACTTCTTTGGCTTTCTTTACTCTCATTTCAAAATTATGCTTCTTTCTCCCCCTTTTGTGAAATCAGTGTTTTCTGTCACTATTTATTTATTGCATATAAAAGAATTCTGTAAACTAAAAGTCTGATGAAAAAAATGCATCCTTCTGCCTATCAAACCACAAGTTATCTTGAGATATAAAAATTTGTATTGTCTTTGGAACTGTACGTTAGAGGAAATACAAGTTAAAACAATAATTTTATGTACTTGGGCTTAACAACTTGGCAAAATAAAAAGGATAAATTATTGATGAAGATATAATTGGTATACCCTTTCTAAGAAAAAGCCAGAAATATGCATGAAACATTTTTAAATGCACATACGTTTTAAGTGGCTTTGTCTTAAAATTTTTATCCTAAGGTTATTATTAAAATCATGGTCAAAAAGATTGATGAACAGATACATTTTTGAACCATAACTTGTTTCATCTTTTTCATTAAAAAAACTTTTTTAAAGTATAGCTGATTTACAATTTTGTATTAGTCTCTGCTGTATAGCAAACTGATTCAGTTATACATATACATATATCCACTCTTTTTTAGGTTCTTTTCTCATACACCTCACCACAGAGTATCAGAGTTGCCTGTGCTATACAGTAGGTCCTTACTAGTTATCTATTTTATGTATAGTAATGTGTATGTCAACTCCAATCTCCCAATTTATTCCTCCTACTCCTTTCCCCCTGCTTGTTTTCTACAACTGTTCACAAATAAGTTCACTTTACCATTTTTTTTAGATTTCACATATAACCAATATCACATGGTAATTTGTCTTTCTCTGACTTACTTCATTCAATATGACAATCTCTGTGTCCATCCATGTTGTTGCAATGGCATTATTTCATTCATTTTTTATGGCTGAGGTATATCCCATTTTTCATTATAGGGGACTGGAATGCAAAAATAGGAAGTCAAGAAACACCTGGAGTAACAGGCAAATTTGGCCTTGGAATGCGGAATAAAGCAGGGCAAAGACGAATAGAGTTTTGCCAAGAAAATGCACTGGTCATAGCAAACACCCTCTTTGAACAGCACAAGAGAAGACTCTACACATGGACATCACCAGATGGTCAACACCGAAATCAGATTGATTATATTCTTTGCAGCCAAAGATGGAGAAGCTCTATACAGTCAACAAAAACAAGACCAGGAGCTGACTGTGGCTCAGATCATGAACTCCTTATTACCAGATTCAGACTTAAACTGAAGAAAGTAGGGAAAACCGCTAGACCATTCAGGTATGACCTAAATCAAATTCCTTATGATTATACAGTGGAAGTGAGAAATAGATTTAAGGGCCTAGATCTGATAGAGTGCCTGATGAATTATGGAATGAGGTTCATGACATTGTACAGGAGACAGGGATCAAGACCATCCCCATGGAAAAGAAATGCAAAAAAGCAAAATGGCTGTCTGGGGAGGCCTTACAAATAGCTGTGAAAAGAGGAGAGGCAAAAAGCCAAGGAGAAAAGGAAAGATATAAGCATCTGAATGCAGAGTTCCAAAGAATAGCAAGAAGAGATAAGAAAGCCTTCTTCAGTGATCAATGCAAAGAAATAGAGGAAGAGAACAGAATGGGAAAGACTAGAGATCTCTTCAAGAAAATTAGAGATACCAAGGGAATATTTCATGCAAAGATGGGCTCGATAAAGGACAGAAATGGTATGGACCTAACAGAAGCAGAAGATATTAAGAAGAGGTGGCAAGAATACACAGACGAACTGTACAAAAAAGATCTTCACAACCCAGATAATCACGATGGTGTGATTACTCATCTAGAGCCAGACATCTTGGAATGTGAAGTCAAGTGGGCCTTAGAAAGCATCACTACGAACAAAGCTAGTGGAGATGATGGAATTCCAGTGGAGCTATTTCAAATCCTGAAAGATGATGCTGTGAAAGTGCTGCACTCAATATGCCAGCAAGTTTGGAAAACTCAGCAGTGGCCACAGGACTGGAAAAGGTCAGTTTTCATTCCAATTCCAAAGAAAGGCAATCCAAAAGAATGCTCAAACTACCACACAATTGCACTTATCTCATATGCCTGTAAAGTAATGCTCAAAATTCTCCAAGCCAGGCTTCAGCAATACATGAACCGTGAACTTCCAGATGTTCAAGCTGGTTTTAGAAAAGGCAGAGGAACCAGATATCAAATTGCCAACATCTGTTGGATCATGGAAAAAGCAAGAGAGTTCCAGAAAAACATCTATTTCTGCTTTATTGACTATGCCAAAGCCTTTGACTATGTGCATCACAATAAACTGTGGAAGATTCTGAGAGAGACCACCTGACCTGCCTCTTGAGAAATCTGTATGCAGATCAGGAAGCAACAGTTAGAACTGGACATGGAACAACTGGTTCCAAATAGGAAAAGGAGTACGTCAAGGCTGTATACTGTCACCCTGCTTATTTAACTTATATGCAGAGTACATCATGAGAAACACTGGGCTGGAAGAAGCACAAGCTAGAATCAAGATTGCCAGGAGAAATATCAATCACCTCAGATATGCAGATGACACCACCTTTATGGCAGAAAGTGAAGAGGAACTAAAAAGCCTCTTGATGAAAGTGAAAGAGGAGAGTGAAAAAGTTGGCTTAAAGCTCAACATTCAGAAAACGAAGATCATGGCATCCAGTCCCATCACTTCATGGGAAATAGATGGGGAAACAGTGGAAACAGTGTCAGACTTTGTTTTTGGGGGCTCCAAAATCACTGCAGGTGGTGACTGCAGCCATGAAATTAAAAGATGCTTACTCCTTGGAAGAAAAGTTATGACCAACCTAGATAGCATATTCAAAAGCAGAGACATTACTTTGCCAATTAAGGTCCGTCTAGTCAAGGCTATGGTTTTTCCTGTAGTCATGTATGGATGTGAGGAGTTGGACTGTGAAGAAAGCTGAGCGCCGAAGAATTGATGCATTTGAACTGTGGTGTTGGAGAAGACTCTTGAGAGTCCCTTGGACTGCAAGGAGATCCAACCAGTCCATTCTGAAGGAGATCAGCCCTGGGATTTCTTTGGAAGGAATGATGCTGAAGCTGAAACTCCAGTCCTTTGGCCACCTTATGCGAAGAGTTGACTCATTGGAAAAGACTCTGGTGCTGGGAGGGATTGGGGGCAGGAGGAGAAGGGGATGACAGAGGATGAGATGGCTGGATGGCATCACTGACTCGATGGACATGAGTTTGAGTGAACTCCAGGAGTTGGTGATGGACAGGGAGGCCTGGCGTGCTGCGATTCATGGGGTCGCAAAGAGTCGGACACTACTGAGCGACTGAACTGAACTGAATATCCCATTGTATATATATAAATACCATATCTTTAAAAAAAATTTTTTTTTACAATATTGTATTGGTTTTGCCATACATCAACATGAATCTGCCATGGGTGTACACGTGTTCCCAATCCTGAACCCCCCTCCCACCTCCTTCCCCATACCATCCCTCTGGGTCATCCCACTGCACCAGCCTCAAGCATCCTGTATCTCCATTCCTTTGTCAATGGATGTTTAAGATGTGTCCTTGTCCTGGCTATTGTAAATAGTACAGCAATGAATATTGAGGTGCATGTATATTTTTGCAATATGATTTTCTCCAGATATATGCCTAGGAGTATGATTGCTGGTCGTATCATAGCTCTATATTTTTAGTTTTTTAAATAATCTCCATACTGTTCTCTACAGTGGCTATACCAATTTACATTCCCATGAACAGTGTAGGAGTAAACCATTAATTGTAATCAAATGTTGTACAATGGGAGATTGATTAAGTAAATTGGCTATATTTATAGAATAAAATGTTATGTGGGCATTAAAAATTAGGTTTTATTGCAAAATTCTTATTCTTTTAAGTAAAAATTGAGCAGACTGTAAAATTTTACATATGGAATAAAGATCTAACTGTACATAATTTTTATTGAACTGAAAAATTTTGTATCTCTAAAGTTTTGATTTTCAAGTGTCAAGTTTGTGAGTTTGCATACTCCTCTTAGTTGCAGCTGCAGCTTTTAAAAACAAGTTGATCACTTCAGACTTCAAAATGAGGCTAAATGAAATATGTCATATAACATACTATCATAATATGCTTTTTTGAAAACATTAATGTTGCTCTAAAAATAGCTAAAATAAATCATTCAAAGAAAATTATTTTCTATTATTCAGTGATTAAGTATAAATTTTTTTTTTCCTTTTCAAAATTCTAAGGCTATAATGTTTTGCAGAGTGTATATATATTTGTTATCTTTCTACAACTAATTCACAAATTTATTAGCCAGGTCTGTAGGTGTTAATGTGTCCTAAAGGCAGACAAACAGAAGTTGCTCTGGGGTTAATACTATGGCGCTCTTTAAAGCTGGCAAACTGCCAGCCCCATTCTGACATAACAGGTATAGTAATAAATAAACAACAGACCTTCAATAAAAATCTATTAGTTTCAACAGTTATTCAGTGAGCCTCTATTACATTCCTAACTTTGTCTGATATAGATAGGAAGAGATATAAGAATTATTGCATTCTAAATTCAAGAATTAAGATTTTAACAAAGAATAGGAAGTGGCACAAATGAGAAGAGTAGTAATATCACAGACACACGTGAAGAGATGGCACAAAAGTCAGAGGCATGACAAAAATCAGAGAAATAGTTAAAGGAGGTATCAGAAAAAAGGTGATTGGAAAAGCTGATTTTGGTTGGTTGGATCTGAGTGGTAAACGTACAGGACAGGGCACTGTGCAGTGGTAATGGGCAGGGACAGAGACAATGGAAAACGGAGGGAGAGTCACTGCTCTGACTTAGCAGGCTGCTGTCAAAAGCTCAGTGAAGATCTGGTGGTGTCCGGTCCTGGATTTCCCTGCCAGTAGACAAAGGGAAGTTGTGGCCAAGATAGCAAAGCCTGTTGATTCTATTTATCCAGCCGTAGCCCACAAATGGTTCAGGGTTCCAATCAGAAAAGCTGAGCTCTAGGAATATAGATATAGATATAATTTATTATAAGAATTTGACCTTATGCAATTGTCAGAGCTGGTTACATAGTCTATTTGAAGCTGTTGTTTATTAACTTGTGTCTTTTGCTGGAAGCCAAAGTCTAGAAAACAAGTGGTTAAGAAGGGAAAATGGACATGAGTGGGGAACAAGGAAAAACTAAAACCTGTAACATGAAAGCAGGAGGCAGTGGTACTCATCACTGCTCACAAGGAATCCCCCCAGGAGCTTTAAAAACATTGATGTGCAGGTCCCATCCCCAGAGATCCTGATTTAATTGGCCTGTGACATGACCTGGACTTCAGGATTTTTTAAAGCTCCCCAGATTCTAATACACAGCTATGGTTGAGAATTCCTTGTGAGAATTTGCTTTGGTAATGGCAGTGTGATTTAAGGGCTGGGGGAAATCTCTCCCTCCTAATACATGCATATGTGTCCATCACAAACCTGTCAGACTGCACAATAGTCCATCCTTAGTGGCTCATCCCATCGAAGCCTCTTCATTCCTCATTAAAGTTCATATCCTTCTGCTAAATGTGACATCTTGAACTTGCATGAGTTTATCTTACCTAGAATCATAAAAATAATTTGGAAAGAATCTCAGAGGCCACAAGTTCAAACTAGCAAGTATTTTTACTGTGATTTTTATAGATAAGGAAGCTGAAACTCAGGGATGTCCTTCTCCAGCATTCTTCTCTGTAGCATTTATTTCGGTGTGGGGAGAGCTTTTAATTAACGTCCTTCTTACATAATATTTTTTTAAAAAAATAGGTTTTAGACTGTACTTGTGTGACTATGTATTTTTTAAAAACCTTGTGCTTTTATGTCAATCTATTTTAGAGTTTAAGATAAATTCTTTTGGGGTAAGAATCCTCATAAATGACATTGTAACCTTTAATATTCCTCATTTATCTAAATCAGCATTTCCTGCTCTGTCTTCTCATCACCCTGTGATTGCTTCCTATGATCTACCTTTCGCTCTTTGTACCTTTCATCTTAAGCCACAGTATCTCTACTCTGCTGGCCAAAGAGAATATATCATGCCAAATTGGAAAGCAAAAAGATCCCTGCCCCCTTCTATTAAAAGACATAAACAGCTGTCGTATAATGTACATGTCTATTCTCAAAGACATTTTGGATGTTTTGCTTATCTGGGAATTGTTTGAGGTTCCTCTGAGGTGAATGAATCAAACTCTATAAATTTGCAACATATTAAATAAATCAATCCCTAAAGGTAAAGTTCTGGTCTAAGCTTTGACTCCTCTGATTGGAGCCCACCCTTTTTGTCCCCTCTAATCAGCATAGTCCAGTCTGAATCAGCCTATCTGAATCAAACCGAGGTATTCTAGGACCAGATGCTTGTGTAATGAAAGGTATGATCTCATCAGAGACTCCATGTTCTAAGAGGCTCACACAAACAGGAGATTATAACCAATATGTTTATTACTCTTCATGACCTAAGTCCTAATTGGAATCATGCAAATCTTCTTGTCAAAATCCTATTGCTGGTTTACCTCTCCATCGGGGAGAAAGTCATTTTTCTGTATAATAACATGAACAGATAACAAATAACTGCAAACCTTTAGATAATTTAAAAATCCTCTTAAGCCTAGTCTTTTTCTTCCTTTAATATCTAATCGGAAGCTTAAGGGGGAATGCAATGTTTGAGTATATATTGTTTAAGACATTATTTACATGAGGGATATTGCTGCAGTATATTGAGCTGAGAAGATACTTATGTAGTGTTAATCACTCTAGTCATGTCTGACTCTTTGCAACCCCATGGACTATAGCTCTCAGCCTCCTCTGTCCATGGAATTCTCCAGGCAGGACTACTGGAGTGGATTGCCATTTCGTTCTCCAGAGGATCTTTTTGACCCTGGGATCAAACCCAGGTCTCCTCCATTGTAGGCAGATTCTTTACCATCTGAGCCACCAGGGAATAATACATTTTGCAACCAGAGAGAGAAAAAAATCTCTTAAGATTTTTCATAAATATGACCAAGATTCTCCACTGACTGACCTCATCCAATCAATTTTAAAGAATTAAATGAAAAATAAATCTTTAATGATACCTATCCAAAAAGGACTAAAAATAAAAAATTACCTTCACTTGGGAAACTTGCTAATGTGATCTGAGGTTTTTTTTTTTTTTTTTTTTAAGGTTTATTATTTAAGAGGGCTTCCCTGATAGCTCAGTTAGTAAAGAATCTGCCTGCAATGCAGGAGACCCCGGTTCGATTTCTGGGCTCGGAAAATATGCTGGCGAAGGGATAGGCTACCCACTCCAGTATTCTTGGGCTTCCCTTGTAGCTCAGCTGGTAAAGAATTCACCTGCAATGCAGGAGACCTGGGTTCAATCCCTGGGTTGGGAAGATCCCCTGGAGAAGGGAAGGGCTACCCACTCTAATATTCCGGCCTAGAGAATTCCATGGACTGTATAGTTCATGTTGCAAAGAGTTCAACATGACTCAGTGACTTTCACTTTCAATATTTAAGAAATCTCAGGAATTTTCCTTCAGAACTTTGGAATCTATTCATAGATTAATGATTTTGACCACACATTTCAATATTCTCCTCTTCATTTTAAATCAAATAATATGCAAAAGATGTTTTAATAAAATTTGTTTTGTGGTTCACACATTTTTATAATAATCAACATAGAACCATGTGGTAAGCATTCCTGAATTTTAGTCTTTAACTCCACCGTATACTTGTTATGTGAAAATTACCTTTTTGAAAAGCTGTCATTTGTAAAAACCTATTGTGTGAGAACTAAAGATAGATAATGTATGTAAAACTCCTTGAAAACTGCCTCACAAAATAGCAGCTATTTAAGAGAAAAGAGCCCTTTTAAAACAAAAGATGTTTATTCATGAGAGAGCTGCTATTTAACCAATTACCTCTTCCATCAAGTTTTATCTTTTCCCAAAGGATAGTCCTCCAAATTTTGCCACTTCTTCCTCATCCTTACAGTCTCTTCATACATTGCTATCTGATTAATAACTTTTATCGTTATAAAGATCTTTATTTTTCTCTATTTAATATTCTTACAGGATCATGATATTTAACATTAAAGGAATGTTATAAACTAGACTGGGCTTCCCTAGTAGCTTAGACGATAAAGCATTTGCCTGCAATGCAGGAGACCTCGGCTCAATCCCTGGGTTGGGAAGATCCCCTGGCGAAGGAAATGGCAACCTATTCTAGTATTCTTGCCCGGAGAATTCCATGGACAGAGGAGCCTGGCAGGCTATAGTCCACGGGGTCACAAAGAATCGGACACAACTGAGTGACTAACACACAACACATACGAGAAACTAGCCTATTGCTGTAGATAAAGTTAATATTGTATGCTTGTGCACATTTTGTTATAAACTGTATTTATCAGTCACTCTCCATTTTACCCCAACTTTACCACCCCAAGTGGTTAATCTAATTTCTGTCTCAATAGATTTGCCTGTGTTAGACATTTCATGTAAATGGAATCATATATCATATTAGACATACATAGACACACATCATAAGGACTTCCCAGGTGGCGCTAGTGGTAAAGAACATGCTTGCCAATGCAGGAGAAATAAGAGGTGGCAGGATCAATCCCTGGGTCAGGAAGATGCCCTGGAGAAGGGCATGGCAACCCATGACGATATTCTTGCCTAGAAAATCCCATAGACAGGGGAGCCTGACAGACTATGGTCCATAGGGTGGCAAAGAGTCAGACACAACTAAAGTGACTTAGCATAGCACACAGATCACATTTTGTTTATCGTTTATTAGATGAGTCATTTGAGCTGTTTCTACTTTGGGGGCTGTTATGAATATTGCTGCTATGGATATTTATGTAGAAGTTTTTGTGAGGACTTTTGAACTGTGGTGTTGGAGAAGACTCTTGGGAGTCCCTTGGACGGCAAGGAGATCCAACCAGTCCATCCTAAAGGAGATCAGTCCTGAATATTCATTGGAAGGACTGATGCTGAAGCTGAAACTCTAATACTTTGGCCGCCTAATGCAAAGAACTGACTCATTTGAAAAATGCTGGGAAAGATTGAAGGGAGGAAGAGAAGGGGACGACGGACAATGAGACGGTTGGATGGCATCTCCGACTCAATGGACATGAGTTTGAGTAAACTCCGGGAGTTGGCAATGGACAGAGAGGGCTGTCGTGCTGCATTCCATGGGGTTGCAAAGAGTTGGACACGACTGAGCGACTGAACTGACTTGTGAGGACATATGTTTTCGTTTCTCTTAAGTTGTTCTCTAGGAGTGGAATTGCTGGGTGGTGGCACTAATGGTAAAGAACCTGCCTGCCAGTGTAGGAGACAGAAGAGACAAGGGTGCAATCTCTGGGTAGGGAAGATCCCCTGGAGGAGAGCATGGAAACCCACTCCTGTATTCTTGCCTGGAGAATCCCATGGAAGGGTAGCCTAGCAGGCTATCGTCTACAGGGTCTCACAGAGTCAGACACAACGGAAGCAACTTAGCATGCACATGGTAACTCTATGTCCCGTCTTTTGAAGAACCACCAGATGATTTTCCATCATCTTACATGCCCGCTGGCAATGGATCAGTGTTCTCATTTCTCCACGTCCTCATCATCATATGTTAGTTTGTGACTTTTAAATTAAATCTATAGGGCTTCCGTTTTGGCCCAGCTGTAAAGAATCCACCTGCAATACAGGAGATCTGGATTTGATCCCTAGGTTGGGAAGATTCTCTGGAGAAGGGAAAGGCTACCCACTCCAGTATTCTAGCCTGGAGAATTTCATGGATTCTCCATGGGGTCACAAAGAGTTGGACACGACTGAGTGACTGCAAGGAGATCCAACCAGTCCATTCTGAAGGAGATCAGCCCTGGGATTTCTTTGGAAGGAATGATGCTAAAGCTGAAAATCCAGTACTTTGGCCACCTCATGCGAAGAGTTGACTCATTGGAAAACACTCTGATGCTGGGAGAGATTGGGGGCAGGAGAAGGGGATGACCGAGGATGAGATGGCTGGATGGCATCACTGACTTGATGGACGTGAGTCTGAGTGAACTCTGGGAGATGGTGACGGACAGGGAGGCCTGGCGTGCTGCAATTCATGGGGTCGCAAAGAGTCAGACACGACTGAGCGACTGAACTGAACTGAGTGACTTTCACTTTCACGTAATTAAATCTGTCCTGGTGGGTATGAACTACTGTCTCACTGAGACTTTGACTATACTGTCTCCTACATTTTCCTGATGGTGAATGATGTTGAACATCCTTTTATGTGCTTATTCGCTATTTGCATTTCTTCTTTGGAGAAATGTCTATTGAATTTCTTTACCCATTTTTGATTGGGTTGTCATTTATCATTTAGTTGAGAGAGTTCTTTATGTATTCTAAATACAAACTATCTCCCAGTGCAATATTTTTTGCATCATATGGGTTGTCTTTTCATATAACGATTGTACTCAAAAAACAAAGCATTTAACTTTTGATGAAGTCCAACTTATTTAATTTTTTCTTGTGTTGCATGCAGGTCTATTGTTATACCTAGGATGGCTTTGCCTAACCCAAATACCAAAAATTTATTCATAGTTAATTCCTTTACTGATATTTTCACTATTTTTTAGTTATTTCTCAGTGGTGTTTTTAGGACTTATCATATACACCTAAGCTTATCAAGATCTACTTCAGATTTATGTTAACTTTATTTAAATAGATCTAGAATTTATAACTCTTATATATGGCTTTCCTCCCTTCCCCTTTTTGTGCTATAATTCCCATACATCTTACATCCATGTATGTTGCAATTCAGTAATACATTTTTATATTTATTACCTAATGTTATTTTCTGTACTCTAAAGAAGGAAGCTGAGAGAAGAAGAGCTAGTATATATTCATATAGTTTGCTGCAGTAATTTTCTTAATATTTCTTGATTTCTTCATTTCTTTCTATGGATTCGTTATACTCTGTTGTTTTTTTATTACAGTTGTTTCCTTACTATAATATAGCTTTGTTCCTACCCAATTTCTGTATGCTCTTATTGTCAAATATATTACATCTCCATAATTATAAGACAATGACATAATTATATACATTTTGTTTTATGTGATTGCTTTTTAGATTGGTTAAAAGAAGAAGAGACAATACATAAGTTTTACTGTATTTTATAACTGTCTACATAATCACCATTATTGGAACTGTTTTTCTTTTTTCAGGTGAATTAAATTACTTGCTGTCTGGCATCACTTACTTTTAGCTTGAAGTACTTCCTTTAGTATTTCTTGCAAGACAGGTCTGTTAGCAATAACTTTTCTAGGTTTTGTTTGTCTTGAAATGTCTTTACTTTGCCCTCATATTTTATAGACAGTTTTTATGGATGTAAGATTCTTACAGGCTTTTTATTTTTTTAGCAATTTTAATATCATCCTACTTCTTCTGGCCTCCATTATTTTTAATGAGAAGTCATTTGTTAATATTATTGTTCTCTTGTTTGTGATGAGTTCTTTTTTTAATGTATCTTCATGTTTTTTTTTCTTTTTTTAAAAATAAATTTATTTATCTTAACTGGAGGTTAATTACTTTACAATATTGTATTGGTTTTGCCATACATCAACATGAATCCGCCACAGGTATACACGTGTTCCCCATCCTGAACCCCCTCCCTCCTCCCTCCCCGTACCATCCCTCTGGGTCGTCTCAGTGCACCAGCCCCAAGCATCCAGTATCACGCATCGAACCTGGAGTGGCGATTCGTAGCTTTCAAGATTTTCTCTTCATTTTTGGCTTTTATTGTTTTCTCTATGATACGTCTCTGGGTGGATCTCTTTCTGTTTACCTTATTGAGAATTCTTAAATGTCTAGATACATTTTTTTTCATCCAATTTGGGTAATTTTATTAAAAACAAAACTTCCCTTTTTTCTCTCCTTTTGATGCAACTGCTACATGCATGATGGCAAGTTTAGTGAGGTCCTACATTTCTCTGAGGCTCTGGTGATTTTTCCTTCATCATTTTTACTCTGTTCTTCAGATTGCATAACCTCTATCTATTTATCATCAAGCTTACTAGTTCTTCTTTTGCCAGTTCAGATTTACTATGAGCCCCTCATGAGTTTTTCACTCCAGCTATTATAATAGTATGCTTTTCAGCTCTAAAATTTCCATTGATTCTTCAAAGAATTTTTAATCTCTTTATTGATATTTCCTATCTTATGAGATACTGTCATATTTTCTTTACTTCTCTAATCATGATTCCCCTTAGTTCTTGAACATGTTTATAGTAGCTGTTTTGTACTTTTTTTCTGATAAGTCTGGCACGCAGGTCTTCTCACATTGCCTTCTAATATTTTTCCCTCTATATAAGAAATGCTTTCCTCTTTCTTTGCATGTTTCATAGTTTTTGCTGAAAACTGACCATTTTAGGGTATATATTTTAATGGTTCTGGATATGGTAACCCCAACACATCCACCTCTGCCCCTGGGCTTGTTGTTATGGGAAGAAGGGAAGCAGGAATCTTGTGTACAGGGTTATATTGACTCAGAGTAGAGCTTCTATCACGTTGAGCTGGGGGAGAGGAGGGAGGGTGCAGGTCATGCTCTCACTGTTATTTAAGAGATATTCTTGAATAAATGTTTGTATGCATGTGTTTGGGGGTAAGGAGGGGGGCTTCCCCGATGGCTCAGATGGTAAAGAATCTGCCCACAATGTGGGAGATGTGAGTTCAATCCCTGGGTCAGGAAGATCCCCTGGAAAAGGGAATGGCAACCGGCTCCAGTATTCTAGCCTGGGAATTCCGTGAACAGAGGAGCCTGGCAGCCTACAGTCCCATGTGGTGTATTTTTGATTAGCTGTATGCCCCTAGGAAAATTTGCAGAGATTTTGAATGACTGCTTTTTTAAAAATAATTTTTATCAGTTATGGTTATTTTGCTCAGAAGCAGGTCTACAGAGCTCTACTCCAAGTGTGGAATTGGGGCTTTAATCCACCTCAGCATAGCTCGCTTTTTTTTGGCAGTTTGCACTCAGAGAGTTGACTCTCTGGGAAGTTTTATATGTTTTATTAACTTAATATTCTAAGATAATTCTATATATTACTTAATATGTTAATATTCTAAAGATGTATTAGTAATACATCTTTCTTTCATTTATTGAACACATATTGCTAAGCATTTTATATATACCATCTTGACACTCATACTTGTATGAAATAGAGGCTCTTACCACCATCTCATATTTTACAAATAATAAGAATGAGATTCACTCAGAAAGAAATAATCCTCAATGCCATAAAACTAGTTAGGGATGGAGCAAAGATGATCACAAATCTGTCAAGTTTTAATGAATGCGGTTGTGCAGAATTTTTTCTGCCTTTATTGCTGTTTCTTTTTTAAGATATATTTCTAGAAGTAAAATTACTAGGCCAAAGGAGATGAATATTTAAATTTTCTTGGTAAGAATTAGCAAACTGATTTCTAGAAAATCATTTATTTATTTATTTTCTGTGCTGGAGGCTAGAATATCCCTTTCATTTTTTCACCAGAAATAGGATTATATGATCATTTTCACGTGTATTATGTTGTTACTGATGTTGAAAGTGTTTCCATTCTCTCAATATAAATTACTTATTCATAAGTTGAGACTCTTGAAGCTTTTCTTACTATTTTTATGAGCCTTTTACATAAACTAATATAGATAAGAGTGTTTGATATTTGCTACAAATACTTTTGCTTAACTTGTTTTTCACTGTTTCATTTTGAATAAAGACATTTTTTATTATCTTAACAATTTGTATGTAGTCTAGTTTGTTAAGGAAATCATCTACTTAATTTTTTGAGATAAAAAAGAGGCTCAGAAGCAGTTATCCTAGAGATCAAAATTCTGAAAACTACTGTCAGTCACCTTTGCTTCACAGGGGACTTCTTGTAGAGTGACTCTCCTCACAGTGGTTGCAAGAACATGCCTTCTAAAGGGTCTGGCATTCTGGAACACCTCACCAAACTACTTTTTTCTGGTAAACTCCCTATCAAGGAGCTATGCTCAAGATTCAAATTCCAGTGGACTGGGCAGAAGGTCAACTCTGTCTGCATTTTTTTAAATTCTGACACTTTAGGAGCTATGATATTCTATATTATAGACTTTAATCTTCCTTCATCTAGGAGGCACATCTTTCAACTTAGTTGACAGGTTAGCTGGGAGACACAAGCAAAGTAAGGTGAGTAGAAGCATATTTCTCAATTTTAATTCTCTCTCTCATTTACCTGTTTGAATGACAACATTCATATTGAGTAAGTTTATGATAATGAATCTGAAATTCCCTAATTTCAAAATTCTCCAAGCTAGGCTTTAATAGTACGTGAACTGAGAACTTCCAAATGTTCAAGCTGGAATTAGAAAAGGCATAGGAGCCAGAGAGCAAACTGCCAACATCTGTTGTATCATAGAAAAAGCAAGAGAATTCCAGAAAAACATCTACTTCTGTTTCATTGACTGTGCTAAAACCCTTGACTATGTGGATCACCACAAACTATGGAAAATTCTTCAAGAGATGGAAATAACAGACCACCTTACCTGCCTCCTGAGATATCTATATGCAAGTCAAGAAGCAACAGTTAGAACTGGACATGGAACAACAGACTGGTTCCAGATAGGGAAAGGCTGTATATTGTCACCCTACTTATTTAACTTATAAGGAGAGCACATCATATGAAATGCCAGGCTGGGTGAAGCAAAAGCGAGAATCAGACTGCTTGGAGAAATATCAATAACCTCAGATATGCGGATGACACCACTCTATGGCAGAAAGTAAAGAACTAAAGAGCCTCTTGATGAAAGTGAATGAGGAGAGTGAAAAAGATGGCTTAAAACTCAAAATTCAAAAAATGAAGATCATGCCTCCTGTCCCATCACTTCATGGCAAATAGATGGAGAAAAAATGGAAACAGTGACAGACCTTGTTTTCTTAGGCTCCAAAATCACTGCAGATGCTGACTACATCATGAAATTAAAAGACTCTTGCTCCTTGGCAGAAAAGCTGTGACCAACCCAGAAAGCATATTAGAAAGCAGAAACATTACTTTGCCAACAAAGGTCCGTCTAGTCAAAGTGAAGTGAAGTGAGTGAAGTGAAGTCGCTTAGTTGTGTCCGACTCTCTGTGACCCCATGGACTATAGCCTACCAGGTTCCTCCACCCATGGGATTTTCCAGGCAAGAATACTGGAGTGGGTTGCCATTTCCTTCTCCAGGAGATCTTCCCAACCCAGGGATTGAGCCCAGGTCTTCTGCATTGTAGGCAGACACTTTACCATTTGAGCCACCAGGGAAGTCAAAGCTATGGTTTTTCTAGCAGTCATGTATGGATGTGAGAGTTGGACCATAAAGAAAGCTGAGTGCTCAAGAATTGATGCTTTTGAACTGTGGTGTTGGAGAAGGCTCTTGAGAGTCCCTTGGATAGCAAGGAGATCCAACCAGTCCATCCTAAAAGAAATCAGTCCTGAATATTCATTGGAAAGACTGAAGCTGAAGCTTAAGCTCTATTACTTTGGCCACTTGATGAAAAGAACTGACTCATTGGAAAAGACCCTGATGCTGGGCAAGATTGAAGGCAGGAGGGGAAGGGCATGACAGAGGATGAGATGGTTGCATGGCATCACTGACTCTATGGACATGAGTTTGAGCAGGCTCTGGGAGATGGTGATGGACAGAGAAGCCTGGTGTGCTGCAGTCCATGGGATCACAAAGAGTTGGACATGACTGAGCAACTGAACTGAATCTCCTGAATATTCCTGAGTAAGAGGATACCTCCATAGGGCTTCTACAACACATACTTCATTACCAGTTAAGGATCTTAATTCTTAAGTCCTTATTAGATGACATCCTCACCTAGACATGCCTGCCATACGTGTCTCCATTTCTTTCCTTCAAGAGGGCAGCCATATTTAGTTAGTCTCCCTAGTGGTCATCTGTCTGTACAGATGAACCTAGGTGTTCTAAAGACTATGTTCTAGGACAGCAATATAGACAGCTAACCACCAATGATTACTACCATCCCCCTCCCCAAATTCAAACTAGCAGGCACATACTCTGCAAGCTACCTGTTTCTTATCATTACTAGTGACAAACATGATTTTATTCTTTCCTAAAACAATCTGGCTAGTTGTGGTATTAATAAAAAATATTGATCCAAATAACTAACAGTCCAGTTCATTTGGGAGAAGAATCAACTTCTATGAGAGAATAGTTTTACTCCTGTGGTATGAAATAATATATAATCATATTAATTTAGTCCAGAAATAAGTTGAAATTATGTGCCCCCCCCCATTCTCCCTAAATACACATCGTGGACTATAATAACTTGCAGTTTTCCTCTGCCATGAAAGCAAAACTTTCTAACTGAAAACTTTAGAATCATATAACCTATATTTTATTGGCAGGGACAGGGGATGTCTTAAATATGAAAATTCCAAACTGGCATTTTCTCCAGAATGAAGAAAGGGCTCCCTTTTCAGATGTGACCTTATCCTGAACTTCTCTGAAATAGCACAGTCAACTGTGCTGTGAATGTATTTGACCTCATCAGTTTACTGAAATTTGAAGCCATATCTATATGGAGATATGGAGAGATATGTATCTATTATATATATTCAGATATATATCAGTAATTATTGGGGAAATGATAGTCCAAAGCTTCAGATATTCAAAACCTCTTCCTACAAAAACATGAATAATTGTTATTACTGATTGAAAATGCTCTACCTGTTATTATCAAGTCATATGTGGGTCTTCTGTTCATAAGCAAAAACATTGGAAGATTAAAAATAAAGGCCATAATAACTAATGTTAAAGTCCTTAGAAGCACACTGTTAGCCTTTATCCATTGTGGATACAGAAAAGAAAGTCAATTACCAATTTTAGGTAATTGCTATGGCCACAGTTACCAGGAGAAACAGAAATTCTTCAAAAGCAAACTCACAATAAAGACAATGTTTCTTCCTTCAGTGAATTCCACAGATATGTTTTTGTCAAAGGTCTCAACCAGCAGCTGTACAACTTGCCATAGTCTGCCAACACATCCTTGCCAGAGCCAGTCTCAATTGCTCAAAGAGAAAAAAAAATTTTTTTTTTCCTGAACAAGAATATGAACCAGCAGGTCCCAACCTAATGGAGAATGTTTGATAATCTCAACCTTTAAAGGGTCTAATGTTTTTTTTTTGAAAATGGTTTCATAAACTTTTAATATACATTTGTCATTCATTTTGCTAGTGATATTTTAAAATAACTATTCTATTGGTTTAGTCTATAAATCCAACTTTTGACAAGACAGAGAAGAAACAACACCCTCTAACGGAAAAACATGTCCATCTTTTGTTGTGAATACTCATATGCATCATGCTATAGAGAATATCTTTTAGCAAGCACACTTGGCCCAAACATCTGTGCTCTATTTTGTTTTCCTAAACAAATCATCCATTCAGGGACTATAAAACAAGAATTCATATAAAAATGTATGTACGAAAGATACATTTCTCTTTTTAAAAGCTCATTCATCCATGATGAAGCTATTAAAAGAAGGTTCAAGTTAGTAATAAAGAACAAGGAGGTAATTGTGTGAATATCTGTGGTGGGAAGGTCCAGTCGAGGGATGGTGGGGTTAGAATGATGGAGACCCAGCGACCAGACAGACCACAAAAATGTCCTCTGGGGGGCTTATTTGAGAATAAACAAAGAGAAGGCGATCTACACAGATGTGCCAAAGATTCATGGTAAACAGCTGGCAGACATTCCAGTTAGTGAGAAAAGCATGGTGCTGGGGTTAAGAGACCTGGCTGAACAGAGGTTGGCAGTGAACAGAAGCAAGCAGCAAGCAACACACAGAAGGTGAGGAGGAAAAACAAAGTCAGAATCTGGGAAGTAGTGTGTACCAGGGGAGATGTGTTCAGCAGTAAATCTCTGATAGGGCCCTGCCTCTAGAGAGACTGCATGCATGCATGCTAAGTCACTTCAGTCGTGTCCAGCTTTTTGCAACCCTATAGACTGTGGCTGGCCAGGCTCCTCTGTCCATAGGATTCACCTGGCAAGAATAGTGGAGTGGGTTGCCATACCCTTGTCCAGGGAATCTTCCCAACCCAAGGATTAAACTCATATCGCTTTATGTCGCCTGCATTGACAAGTGGGTTCTTTACCACTAGCGCCACCTGGGAAGCCCAGAGAGCCTAAGGTAACCGGAAGACTCACAAACCAAGAGTAAAGCACACGTGATTCTGCTTCTGAAGTTAAAGGGCTTTAAAAGGATTCTCAGAAATAGAAGGGGCATGTCTCCCTTGGCAATCCATGGCAGTACTTGCGTAGGGTAGGACTAGCTAGCCATTATCAAATTACACAGTTGTATACACCCCTTTTGGAGAAGGCAATGGCACCCCACTCCAGTACTCTTGCCTGGAAAATCCCATGGACAGAGGAGCCTGGTAGGCTGCAGTCCATGGGGTCGCAAAGAGTCGGACACGACTGAGCGACTTCCCTTTCACTTTTCACTTTCATGCATTGGAGAAGGAAATGGCAACCCACTCCAGTGTTCTTGCCTGGAGAATCCCAGGGTCGGTGGAGCCTGGTGGGCTGCTGTCTATGGGGTCGCACAGAGTTGGACACGAATGAAGCGACTTAGCAGCAGCAGCGGCGGCAGCGTACACCCCTTCACTCTATTGTAATAAACCACTGCCACTGCTAGGAAAGCTTCTTATTTCACAGGTGTGTTGGAACAAATAAAAAGGTGAAATAGGGGGGCTTGGTCATAAAAAAAAGTCAATCAAGGAGTTCAGTATAGTTCCAGAATGCAATATTAGTTTTACAGTTGCATTTAGATCAGCCTTGATGCTGAGCTGTGAGTACCAGGTAACTGGATGTAACAAGGAAGCTCACGCACCTTGGATTCAGGTTGGCCAACATTCAGTTCCCAATCTGCCACAGACCCTGGGCACATTTTTAAGCTCACTGACTCTCATTTTTCTATTACTGCTTTAGATTCCCACAACTGCATATGTAGAGAATCTAGTGATCCAACATGGGCTTCCAGAAGCCCATTTTCAATGCTTTAGCTTTTGGGTTTATAACATCCTTCCATGATCCCTCCATAAATCTGTCCCTTCTCAGCCAGCTAGAGTTGTCCCACCAATCTATTCTCTGGGGGTGGGGCTCAGGCAAAGGATGCCGCAGAGAGAGCAAAAGAAATGGATGACAAACCACTTGGGAGTTGGGTGGGGAAGGGCATGAATATGGACTTCAGCAAGTCAGGGAAGGAAAATGCTGGTTCCCATGTGGTATGAACCCCCAGAATACAACTGCTCGGAAATGTTCAGGTCACTTCCTTTGTGTACTTCTCACATTCCTGGCACCACTTGCCCTCTGTGACAAGGGTCTCTTTATCCCTCTCCTCCTTGGCTCATTGAAGAATGAACTCTTGTTTCAGACATTTAAAAATAATGACACAAATAAGTATATAATTACAAATCAAGATAAGCACTAAGTAGGAAAAAAAGAGGGTGCAATGAGACAGTATAATGGGATCTGATTTAAGTACAGGACTTGGAGCTGAGAAGTGGGGAAATAGCATCAGCAGACATTAAATATCTAAAGAATAGGAGGAAAGGGATTTCTTGGCTGAGGGAACAGCAAGGTACTCTATTTTACCATCACTGGGATAGTAACTCTGAAGGAGCAGCATCCGTTTCCATCTGAAACTGGATGGGCTTTAGAACCAACTGACCTGTGAATGATTTGATGCTTACAAATTAAAAACAAAAAAATAGAACCACCACATTTAAATTCTTAAAGAATGAGACTAAATCAGCAATATAAAATGAGAAATTAAAATACTTTAAATAGCAATTCCATGGACATAGTCATTTCCACTGTGACCTAACATGTTTCTATTACTTTTCCCAGGTACCAATAGAAAGAAAGGGGAGGAAGAAAGGTAAGATGTTCCGAATGGTCTTCCCTCAAGTTCTCCAACCTATCACTGGTGTTTAAGAAATGCCCTCTCAATTCCTCCAGAAGAGTGTCATCACCCCTGTGCAGACCATCTTACATGTGGTCCATGGGTGAGGACTCTCAGCCTCTTCCAATTTCTTCTTGTTTGTTTCCTTCTTCTGGCTGATGAACCCTGAAGCAGCAGCTTTCCTGTGTGCTTGCTCACCCTCGCTCCTGCTCAGGGTTGCCAGAGGCCAATGGGCACCAGGAGAAGGCTGTGCCAGCCTGCAGTATTGGTCTTCAGGTCATTAATTTCTTAAGCTTGAGGGCTCTACCGACTGCTCCCTAGGAGTGGCTTCTGCCACTCTAGAACCTTCTGGCACTATTTCTCATCATTGCAAGAAGTTGCTGAAAGTTACTGGTCTCATTGTTTCAAGGAGATTACTCTGACAAATAAACTGGGTTTTATTCACTCATTTCTTTTCTTTTCTTTTCTTAATTCTGGCCATTATACATATATATTGGCTTAAAATATTTTTAATTTAGTTTTTTTTTTTTTTGCTTTCCCTATTGACTCATTTCTGTAAGGCTTCTCACATGAAGATTAGGGCACAAGTCCTTTGCCACGCTGGTGGTAAGACAAGCCTACACGATAAGCATTAATATCATCAATGTGTTCTTCCTTTTGCCTTTCTGAATATAAGATATTCACCCCTGATTCCCCAAAGCATCCGTTAGCCTCATGGGATATTTGGATGCTGTAAAGAAAAAGAGCAAGTTAATACTTGGCCTCAGAAATCCAAACAGACAGACTATTGTTCTGAGACTGGAATTGTCAGGTTCCACTGAGCCTTTGTTATCCTTTTAGGTTATGAAAACACACTCAAGGGACTCACTGTGCTGTGGAGGGTGTGCTCCCTCCATGCCAAGTGAAGGTGAAGAGGAGACATGATTTGGGGGAAATAAAAGCAACGTCCAACCTCTTCAGGCCTAGGGAATGTATGGGAAGGAGAAGAGAACAGCGAGAGAGGGCCAAAGAAGGCGTCTTCTGAGGCCCTCTCCACAGTGAAGAGGAGAGAAGTTTTCAGAGAGGTGAGGGCAACAGTGAAGGCAGGGGAGGGCTCTGCCCACCCCACACTGAGAGCTCTAGAAAGATGTCACCTTGGAAACATCACCGCGCTGGCAGGTGGCCGCAGCAATTTGGCAAGGTTACATGGTCAGGCGGAGGGAGGCCTGGAAGGTGAACTCTTAGGGTCACTCAGGGTTGAGAAGCAACTGATGTAGCAGGGGAGCTTGTCACACTGATTTGATTGCACAGATTACTGAGCAGCCTGCAAGCCTCCAGGCTGACTGCATTAGACCCTGCAACGTCTCTACCCAAGCAGGAGCCAACATCAGGCTCGTTTGCCAGGGAGGCCTGCTGAGCCCTGACCATGCTGGCAAAGACCCGCTCATGAATCTGGCCTGCTGCACACACTTCAGCTGCAGACGACAAGAGGAGCGGCAGCCCAGCTGGGTGAGAGGCATTGTCCGAGAGCCTGCGAGACAGACAGCGCGGAGCCTGAGGGCTCGGCCCTTGCCATTGACTTGAGGCTATGTGCTTGGCACCCCTTTCTCCATATGCTCAGATACTAACTTAGGGAGAGAAAGAGTAACTATTGATACCACGTGGTTTATTCTTACTGTTTTTGGAAGTTTTGTTGTGTTTTGTTTTTTTTGAAAGATGGTAAATAGAATGAGCACCTTAATGTCAAAGATCATGTTTTTTTTTCACCTTTACATTTCTCCTAGTACCTGACCATGACTCTCTCAAAGGAGCTCAAAAAACAAACAAAAAAAACCCTTATAAGTGAGAAATTAGTAAATAGGTGTTTTTAGATTTCCGTGGTTCACAATATCCTAGAAAGTAGCTCACAGTATCTTAAAGCATAACCCTGTTTCCGTACTTCCCTAACTCAGCACTCCAGAGACATAAATCGCCTTGAGTAAGAAGAAACCATGTCTCTAAGACTGGGCCTTCCAAACTTTAAGAATTTTTCTGTTTTCCAGTCATTTTTATGTTAGAAGGAGGCAGTCACATCTAGTTTGTGAAACCCTGGCTACAAGAGATTTTCAATCAACACACAAAGGTTCACAGAGGCTGTCCCTTCCAAGAATAATCTCCCAGGGCCCCATTCAACAATAAATATTGCCCAACTTCCCTGTGCAGAAGTCAGCTTAAGGCCGCAAACACTAAGGAAATTGCCTCTGCGTCCAGCCGGCTGATTTGGCAGGCCGAGAGCCCGCGCACAGAGAAGGCCTGTTTCTGTTTGTTTTCCTCATATTTTTCCTGCTCTCCCAGCAGTAAGCCATGGCAAGTGATGGAAAAGCCTGGGAAGACTCTCTTTTTCCGCAGACTCACTAATTATGAGGAAGCAAAGTTTTTGCTTGAACAGTCAGGGCATCATGATGCTGACCTCTGCACATACTGCAAACGTGGAACTTCTGTAAACCTCACTCTAAAAATGGTCTGGGGAGAGAGGCCTGGGTCTCCACTCACTCTGTTTCAATTTGGCGCTCCTTCTCCCAGAAACAATAAAATAGACAGCAGCCATTTTATCATCCATTGTCCTTGTCACCCAGTAGAATCCGAAAGAATGTTCTCCTTATAGTGTCATAGAAACAGCAACAAAATAACCCGTTTGTTATCTTAAAAGGACAGACTTAGCTTGTGATTCTAGGATGAATAAAGTCACTGGGTTTCCTGCATAACCTGGACCAAATCCCTTTAATTTTCTGGGTCTGAAAAAACAAAAGCGGGGAGTGAGGGAGACTTTGTTCTAATGTTTGAAATTCTGTCACACAGCATAGTTTTAAAAGTATTAATGGGATATAAATCTTGACACTTTGAGTTATACTTTTTTTCAAGAATATCTTAGGTGATTTTCTAAATTCTGTTTCTTGAATTGATTAGCTTAAATTATTCTATATACAAAAAACTTTCCTTCACAAGCTATTTGGATACCTTAAGATAAAATTAACACAGGAAGCATAGGATAAATATTTCTTTCCCATTATAATACATTGCCTTATCAAAGCCAGAAGAGCTATGATTTATGCCTGGGGTTATTCATTTGTGATTTTATCTTTGGGAGTCTTAGTAGCTATCTCTCCTAGGTAACTGTGTTTTTATGCTAAAGGAAACAGCTGGTGGTATCAGCTGAAATCAAGTATTTGCTGGAACATGCCTTGGTCCATTTACTAATTTCTGAATTTTTTTTTTAAAGATGCTTTATTAATCAAAAGGCTCTCATACTATATAATCTTCATTCCTGGCCATAAAAGTATATATATATATAAATAACCTAGGTAATTTCAATAAGAGAAATGACATATTTGTTATTGAAGAAATAACAACATCAGTGAGATATTGAGATGCCAGCTCAAAAACTGACTCTGTTGTTAAGAAATGCCATGAAAAAGAGTTTGCCATACACATTCAGAAGTATATGCACAAAGTGATCAAACACAGTTGTTCCACAATTTGCACTGAGTGCACAAAATGTATATCAATGTTTTTGAAACTGTATAAGTAATAGAAGTGGGACATATTTTTAGATATTTTAACAAAGCACGCTATTTACATTTTTGGAAATATCAGCTTCTTATGTACTCTACATTCTGCTCTACTAACAATAATTACTTGGATTTACTGAGTTCTCAAGAATATCTATTGGCAATATTCTACACCTACACTTGGGTTAAACAAGTGCAAATATCTAACAGATCAACAAAGAATATGACATGTGGAACCATTACTTTTCCAGTTACAGGTGATTATGTTCAGAAAAGAATGCAATAATTCCTTTAATGTTCACTCTACTTAAATGTCCATTTTTCCACCTTTGTCTCTTGCCAGAAGCACAATAATTATTCCAGACCTGGGCTATGTAATAAACGTCTGGGAATAGTTTACTTGCTTGAGCTGTTTCTCATACTAAGACATAGACAATGTGATATTCTGCCATCTGGGGCCTATATATGTAACTTCTAGTTCTCTACCAGAGTTACTCACATGTTCTGAAACATAATAATGCAAATAATAAGATGTCATTTCACCTTTGGCTCAACCTGTAATTCAAAGAGCCTAAGGAGGCCAATTAAACTGCTCATTTAAAGTAGAATTGAAAAAATGTTATGTTGGAAAATAGTGCAGAGAGTCCATTTGTATTTTAAGTTTCTAAAACTATTACCAAAATATTAGGAGTTTACAGCTTGATGGTAATCCTCTGACAAAAATGAAATAGAAGAAGGGGATTTAGGAATGAAATGATCACATTTTAACATGTAACCAGGGAGGGTGATGAAAGCATATTAAGAATTTTAAAAAAAAAGTCAAATACTAACAGATGTGGAATATTATACAAAGCACTAACCCGGTAGGCATCCACGTAGAAAAGAATCATGGGAATGAAAAACTAAAAGGAGTTAGCATTCAGAGGTTGCTTTAAGTCTGTTTCCAAGTATACTGAGCTTAGCTGAATTTGCTGAGAAATTTGCATTGTTCTGCCTGACCTAATGCCTGGTAAATAAGTCTTGATGTAGAGATAAGTGCTCGGCCCTGTGGGTGGAAGTAAGGACTGGAAATAACAGAGGGGAGACATTCCAAGTGCTGGAGCATACATCACTGTATACATTATATTACACAGTGGACTCTTGAAAATGAGAAGGCTGGTTCTTCTGGATGCTTCTCTGTGGGTAGCAGTTCTCAGAATGGACTTCCTAGAGTTTCTCCCCCGACGCTCACCCCAGGTCCAGGCTGAACATGCCTGTACAGAATCTAACAAACAGGTGATTTGGACTTCTCACCTGGTTTTTCCAGTTAATCAGCAGAGCTCTCACAATTTCATCCTCACAGAGTCTGCCACTGTTTTCAAGAAGTTGCTGTGACCCTCAGGGATGTCAGGTGACCTGCCCCAGCCTCACTCACTAGCTCAGTCATGGGTACGCTATTATCCTCCAGCTACTGTGAATTTCTGCCAGTCTCTTCCCTGATCCCTGCCTTTCCCTCTGCCTGAAATGTTTCTTCCCTGGGTTCTTTGTGGGTTTGAGTTGATTTCATTCTTCAGATCTCAGCTTAAATTTAACTCTTCAAAGAAAGTTCTCCTGAACCCTCAGTAGAAAGGGCCCATCTCTGTTATTAATAATGTTACTTCCCTGATGGTGGCTTGGTTTACTTGTTGGCTGTTGGGTTTCCTCACTGAAATGCAAAGTGGGCAGGGAAATGTTCTGTCTTGCTTATTATAGCATCCTTAATGCCTGCTGCTGCTGCTGCTGCTGCTAAGTTGCTGCAGTCGTGTCCGACTCTGTGCAACCCCATAGACGGCAGCCCACCAGGCTCCCCTGTCCCTGGGATTCTCCAGGCAAGAACACTGGAGTGGGTTGCCATTTCCTTCTCCAATGCATGAAAGTGAAAAGTGAAAGGGAAGTTGCTCAGTCGTGTCTGACTCTTTGCGACCCCATGGACTGCAGCCTACCAGGCTCCTCTGTCCATGGGATTTTCCAGGCAAGAGTACTGGAGTGGGGTGCCATTGCCTTCTCCATCCTTAATGCCTAGTCCTGTGCAAACCCAAAGTAATGTTGTTAAATAAGTGAATGAAGAGAGAAATAAAAGGTTTTGTAGTGAAATGGAGAGATGAAAGGAGTTGAGAAGCATGTGGACACAGTGAAGGAGAGGAGAGAGTTAGGAGGAGAGCTTGTATATTTCCTGTGGGTCATTTTAAAATTCTTTTTTCCCCCAAGCCTAAGTGGCAAGGTAAAAGTGTCTTGGCATATCCTTGGATTCTTTGGGAATGTAATTATGGAACTTGACCTTAGGAAGAAAGCAAAAATCAGAGGGGCGCATTCAAAACAACACAAAAGCAAGAGTCTTTAAATATTCAGTAGGAGTCTCTCTATTCACTCATAGACTGGTTACAAATTAGGAATTTCAGCTCAAAGATTAAAGCTTAAACATCTTAAGGATGCTAAATGATTAATTAAAATGGCAAACAAAAATTAGAACAAGGTTAGAAGGAAGAAAAAGCAAAAAAGAAAAGAAAGAAAAAGAATGCTTATTGTATCCATATTATTAAGCCTTTGGGAACAGGGTAAGATTAGAGATGTCTATGTGAGAAAGTGAGTAAGAGTGAGAGCCAGGGCCAAAATGTAGCTGAGGATACCCCCATGGTGTTGTGTACTCAGATCTCCCTGTTACAGAACACCCCCCACCACCCTGTTGGTTGATTCAGGAGTTCAGTGACCTTCAGCCAAGCTGTGTTAACACAAAGTACCAGGGAGAAAGGATGTTTCCACTGCCACTGCAGACAGAGCAGCTTTTTCCTGATGTCTATTAAGTGGAACTTGAACTGTAAAACAACAACCGCAAGAAGAGAGTAGGCAACTTAAGCGTTTTCCCATAAGTACAGGGCTCTCGCTTATGCGGGCCAAGGGCTCCATGTCAGTCTGCATCGAGCAGCTTGCTGAAACCCGCCGAGCTGACAGCTGTGGCTGGCCTGGAGCCCACCATGGACCTGAGGAGAATCATACTCCCCTGCTTCATGTGGGGCTTAAAATAACGCTGAATCATCACTTTGGAGTTACAGAATGTGTCAGCCCAGGGGGGGCTGAGGTCATTGCTTGAGATCTTCTTGGGTTGGATGGGAATAGAGGCCTTCAGAAGATATGTGAAGCAAGCCACATACTGTATGACTTCAGTTCACCAACTTGAATTATCTTCCTATTTTCTATGCAGAAGATGGATAGTGGGATTTTCCCAAATTATTTTTGCTTTTTCTGCTAATTTCAGAAAGTTGAGGATAACTTTCCAGACCTTGAAAAAATGTCTAAAATAATGCTTTCTGAAGAGATCCTAGAGGTCTCCTAGAACCAGCGTTTCTGTGGTCCTGAATATCTCATGGCATACAAGACTCAAGCGTAATTAGCAAGAACCCTTCTATTCTCTTCCCCTGTGCTCCAAGGTGGTGGCAGAATTTCAAGAAATAGATTCAACATGTATTTTCACAAATGAGATTTGGCAACCAGAAAAAGATGAGGCCGTAGCTTTTTAGAATACCCAAATAGTGTAATTGCAAAGATTTTCTGGGATATAACTCCCAGAGATGCATCTTCCCCTTTAACAAAGGGTGAAACACATATGGGCTTCCCTGGTGGCTCAGAATGTAAAGAATATGCCTGCGATACAGGAGACTTGGGGTTGATCCTTGGCTCAGGAAGAGCTCCTGGAGAAGGAAATGGCAACTCACTCCAATGTTCTTGCCTGTAGAATTCCATGGACAGGAGCCTGGTGGGCTACAGTCCATGGGGTCAGAAAAACTCAGACATGACTGAGTCACTAACATTTTCACTTAAGCACATATAATAATTCACTATACATAAAGACTCTGTGTCATCAAAAACAACTTAGGAAGCAGTGGGAGGTTGTATGTGCCAATATATTAAAGACTTCTCAAATACATTAACAGCTGGGTCTTTTTTCATATGCAAGTAATTTAAGTTTTCTGTTAGTCATCTCATGAAATTTAGGAGAAAATGGAAATTACAGAAGTGACACGAAACACTTTATAGATACATCTAAGAGACTGGATTGCATTCTAATGATGCATATTTTGTTATAGACTGGTTCTTTGAAAACTGGCAAACTATATCTGTTTTTAACAGAGAGGTACAAATGGACCAGAATGACACAATCTATTTCTATTTCTTTTTATCATTCATGTATTAAGTATCTGTTGACCTCTGCTATATGCCAAGAAGTCTGCTAAGGACTAGATGTATAAAAGTCACGAGAAGACAAACAAAATCCACGCCTTCTTGCAGTTCATTATTAGAGGAAGCAGGCTAATTTGCATATTTGATTATGTAACTATGCCTACGAAAGTGACCCCTAAAAGAAATGAATGGCACTAAAAGAACTTGTAACATGATGTCACGACTTCATCAGGGGGTCAAATGAGGGTTCTCCAATGAGGTAATATTAATCTGAGTTTGAAGGATAAATAGCATTAGATAAAGAAGAAGAGAATTTCAGGCAAAGCAAAAGCATGTGCCAAAGACTTGGGATGTGAAGAAGCTTAGCAAATTTAATAACTGAAAGAGAGGCAAATGGGCTGGAACATCAATAATCAGGAGAGTGACAGGAGGTGAAGGTATTAAATGTAAGCAGGATCTTGCTGATTGTTAAAAATTTGGGACTTTTATCTTAGAAGTTAATGAAAAGCTTTTGATGTATTTGATACATTGAAATGCTATGATCAGAAATGCATTTTTAAAAATCCATGTATTTTCTATTTAAAAAAAAATTGAAGAAGGGAGCAAGGATGTATGTAGAGCAATGCATTCAGTATTCTCTCTCAGAAGAGAGAATAGTCGCATGAACTTGGGTGGTAGTGGCGATGGAAATGACGTGGTTCTGTATTAAAATGAAGAACAGTTGATACCTGGCACATTGTGGACCTCAATAATATTTGTTGAAAAACTGACTGATTAGTTTTCCATTTAGGAAGAGAAAAGAATCAAGTGTACCACTTATATTGCTTCAGTTGAGAATGTATTACACGTAAAGCTGTTTTCTAAAGTGTTGTTCACTGCTATGTCCTGAGTCGCTCAATCGTGTCCAACTCTTTGCATCCCCATGGACCGTAGCCCTCCAGGCTCCTTTGTCCTTCTCTAGGCAAGAATACTGGAGTGGGTTGTCTTGCCCTCCTCCAAATTGTTCACAGAGCCAGGAGCATTAGCAACACTGGACAGCTTGCTAGAACTAGGCTCTCCAGCCCACCCAGATCTACTACAAATGGGGCTACTAATGAGATCCCCAGGAGATCTGTATGCACCTTGAATTTTGAACTTTGAGAAGAAATGTTCCAATGTAGGTGACACTGGAGCTGAAACATACATAATCTTAAAAGAGCAGGTTAGAATCAAAACCAAAAGAAAAAGTGCAGGAACATATTTAAATTATGCATGAATAAAATAGTAAGCACCTATTCAAGATGGGCTTGAGTACATAATTAGGTGAGACTTGTTATGGAAACTCTTCATTTTAATAAACAAAATCTCAAATTCCCAAGCATTATGATAAAACAGTGCTGGTGATGACTATTTCTCTGCCTAATAATAACAATAAAAATAATAACTAGGGACTTCCCTGGTGGTCCACTGGTTAGGGCTTCACCTTCCAGTGCAGGGGGGTGCAGGTTAGATCCTTGGTTGGGGACCTAAGATCCCACATGCCTCTTGGCCAAAAGAACAAAACATAAAATAGAAGCAATGTTGTATGTAACAAATTCAGCAAAGACTTTTTTTTAAAAAAAGGTATACATCAGAAAAATCTTAAAAACATAATAGCCATAAGAGAAATAGTAATTATGACAGTGATTAAGACTTGCATTGTATGGTTACTCAGTTCTTGCTTTTATATGCTTTTGCTGGAAATGGCAACCCACTGCAATATCCTTGCCTGGAGAATCCCAGGAACAGAAGAGCCTGGTGGGCTGCTGTCTATGGGGTCACACAGAGTCAGACACGACTGAAGCGACTTAGCATGCATGCATTGGAGAAGGAAATGGCAACCCACTCCAGTATTCTTGCCTGGAGAATCCCAGGGACAGAGGAGCCTGATGGGCTGCCGTCCATGGGGTTGCACAGAGTTGGACACGACTGAAGCGACCTAGCAGCAGCAGCAGCTGTTAGAGAAATTTAAGTTAAAGGGAGAACCCTTAACAGTATGGGGAGAAATGGCATCGTATGTTATGGTATGCACAGGAAAATACTGAAATTCTTCTCTATTACCATGTATTTTGACAGAGGTTCATTTTTTAAAAAAGCGAAGGAAATGGCAGCCCACTCCAGTATTCTTGTCTGGAGAATCCCATGGACAGAGGAGCCAGGTGGACTATAGTCCATGGGGTCGCAAAGAGTCGGACACAACAGAAACAACTTAGCAATAGGAGCAAGATCTGTACTACAGCTCTACATAATAACTTCAAAAAATCTGTATGCCCTGTGTACACAAAAAGTCATATTAGTTATTTCTATAGAGTAAACACAGAAATGCCAAAATATAGAGAAGAACTGGGTTTGATGTATCATTACGAAATCTGATAAAAAGAAAATGCCAAAAATTGTTCTAAGCCACGTTCTAATTGGAAGTTCCATGCAACCAAGTTTACAAGGCTGCTTACCATTAAGCACTAGATCAGTTCCATATACCCCAAAAGCATAGAGGGCAGGAGTGGGAAACCACAGTATTTCATGTAGCCTTCATATATTGCCAAAAATAGACAAGGTTCAATTGTGCTCAGTGGCTCCTGAAGTTACAGAACATCATTCTTTTCTCAAGTTCCAGCTGGCAGTGACTTTCCCGTCCTCTCATCTACTCCCTTGTGTTTATTTTATATTCATGAACAAGACAGCAGAGTTACCGAATCGGCCTGTGCAATCTTGCAATTATTATTTTGAGAAAAATGCACATGACAATTAGAGCAACAATTGAATAATTCAAAGCAGTCATTTAGTATTAATATCATGTGTGCATAACTTGATGAGGGGACAGAGAGGAGGCACAAGAATGTTGCAAGCCTGAAAAATCTGACCTTCAGGAAAGAATGAAAAAAGTGGCTTGTTTGACCTTGGAAACAGGAAAGTAAGGAGAAATTAGAAGCCTAAGAATAGATGAGACAGGCTGTAAAGGGAGAGGTTCTGTGACCTTCAAGAGGACAACAAAGGAACATGGTGGAAATGAGCTCTAACGATCATAACAAAAGCTGAGGATAAACCTTCAAGGGATTGGAGGGCCCTAGTGTTCTGGTGGATAGCACATGGCTTTGGACTCTGATATTCCTGGATTTAAATAGTGGCTCTGCCAGGTTAGAAAAAAATCTGACCAGAAAACTCTATTTGGATGGAAACTCTGTACTGCTGTTTTTATAATGGTTTAGAGAGGGTTAGCACATGAAAGATGGGAATTAGATTATTTGACTCCTCTTGTAGTGGAAGGTTGGAACACATAATTTTAATCTGTTCTTTGTTTTACATTGATTCTGAAAATTTCTTGGTAAATTCATTTTTTTCTAATTTAGTGTCTTTTTTTTTTTTTCCCTAAGAACACCATCTCTGAAGTCACACAGTCTGAGTCTGAAGCCTGTGTTTGAATGTTTACTCATCATTCATTCTCTTGAAGTCTCTGATCTCACACTTATAAAAATAGAAACAATAAAAGTACATACCTTGCATGATTTTTTGAAGAATTAAACAACACCTTTCAGACTGATTGGCACATAGTAAACTCTCAATAAAGGTAAGCTCTCTTTACAATTATGCCTGGCTGGTGTCCAGCACTACTTTAGCTCCATGAAGGAATCGAAGATGAACCAGATAATGAACCTGATGTGTATGAACTTTTGGAATCAAGTAGGGGAAATAAGACAGGGATTCAAATGAATGTAAATAAAAAGGAACAAATCTGTCTCAAAAAAAGACATAGGTAGGGCATTTAAATAAGAGAACTGACTTTAAAGGAGTGAAGGGGAAGCTTCTGGAGAAGGCGGTATTTGAACTGAATTTAGAAACACGTGAAGAGTATGACCATCTGGAGATGGGGGAGCCTGGCGTGGTGGGAGAAGAATGATGTATCTCATTCCTAGCTGAGGACAGAGCAGGCTTTTTTGCAAGGTTTTCAAATTCTAGTGCTGACTTTGGAGATTTGTTTCAACAGATTTTCCCTCTTAAGATATTCTAAAACATTAGTCACTCTTAGTCCCTCAGCTGTGTCCGACTCTGCGACCCCATGGACTGTAGCCTGCCAGGCTCCTCTGTCCATGGGATTCTCTAGGTGAGAATACTGGAGTGGGTTGCCATTCCCTTCTTCAGGGGCTGAACCCACTACTCCTGCATTGCAGGAAGATTCTTTACTGTCTGAGCCATCAGGACAATCTGCTAAATTTTCAGCAGTCAATCACACACCAGCCTCAAAAGCAGTGAGACGCCATTTGTTCAGAAGCAACAATCATTTTAATGGAATACCTCAAAGAGAGCAGTATAACCCTCATGAATTTTTATTGTTATTCCATTATTGAATTTACTTCCAAGTTTTATCATTTAATCATCTGCATTGTGCAAGAACAGTAGTTTATTCATGATTGTTAAAAGAAAAACCGCAAATATTCAAAAAAAGCCTTTTTAGCTTCTAACCAGATACAAAATTCAAAGCATCATTTTTTTTTTGGAACTAATGTCCCATTTCACACTTTGACTCAAATTGAAATTGTAGACAATCATGAATATCAGCAAATTAAAGATGTTAGAGAAGAATAGATTCATTTTCTGAGACACAAAGAGTTTGGGGGATTTTAAAATATTTAATACTAGAGGGAAACATTCTTGGCAAAACGTATTCTTGATTTTCCTTCAGACAGTTAGTTTGGGAACTTTTACATAATTGTAAGGGACTAACTCCCAGACATAATTTTTTTTTTCTCTTCTCCTTCTACCTACAACTTTTAAAAATACACATTTATATAAATATAAACCTGTTACACTTGTGCATTCCAGAAAAAATCCTATTTGTGTAGCATGGGAATTTAAGTCCTTAACCAAGGGCACTGTATTTTCTGAAATGTTGCTGACTTTCAGCTTGTCAGAAAATTAGGTACAAGGAAGGAAGGATGGCATCACCTTCACCAACATGACCCAATCGATTCAGATAGGCTGAGAGAGAAACAGAGCAGGTACAGGTGAAGTAGCCCACTTGGGGACCACGTGCATGCTCGGCTCAGGTGTCCTCATGAGTCACATGTGCTTTCCCAATCCACGTGTGATCAGCAAACGAACTAAGGCTCTCAGTGAAGCTTTAACTTTGGCAGTAAGCAATGGCGTTCCCTTGTCTCTGAAATGACATTTCTTCTGAGTTATGGTATCACAATCACATTTGCTATGACAAAAATCAGATGTACAATTTCATCAGAACCAACAGGAACTGAATCTAATTTGATGCAGAATCCCCTGATTGGGTTCTATTGCAATTAACGGTGTTATAACACCCTTTCTCCTTCCTACTTTTGAGACAAAATTTCATTTTCTTTTCTTTTTAGTAAAGGAAGAGGTTCAGAGAATTTCTTAAGTTTTCTTTCTTAAAAAGATAATGTGCGTAAGAGAACAGACTTCTGGACACCTTGGGGAAGGGAGGGTGGGGTAAATTGAGAGAGCAGCATTGACGTATATGTGCTACCGTGTGTAAAACAGATAGCTAGTGGGAAGTTGCCATATAACACAGGGAGCCCAGCCTGGTGATCTGTGAGGACCTAAGTGGGTAGGGGGATGGGAGGGAGGCTCAGGAAGGAAGGGATATGTGTATTCTTATGGCTGATTGAGCAGCCAAAAGAATACAGCAGACTCCAATACATTGTAAAGCAATCACCGTCTAATTAAATAAAGGAAAATATTTTTTTAAAAAGATAACGTGCAGATTTTTGAGGAATATCATGTCTTGGGAAACACATTTTAGTGTAAACATGAAAAAAATACTTGTATGAGGCCGGACTGTGTACTGTGGGAAATGGAGGGTTCTGCCCCATGTGTCTACCATATGAGGTGAGAGTGAGGGCTGTGGTCTCCATACACACTTATCCATACATTAAAAGTGATAGCTACATCTGCACTCACATTTTCTAAAGAAAACCACATTGAGACTCATCAGATTGTAGCAGCATTCCGAGGTTTATCTATCTTGGGTGAGGACAAAACTCTGCACTGGGGACTTCATTTTATGAAAATATCAATGAATTCTAATTGCTAGGTCATGAGAAATGCCAAGTACTCAGAAAGGAATGCTTCGCTTGTGTGTGTCAAAGAAAAGACACAACAGTATGTTTTTTCTTTTTTCATTGTTACAGGAAGACATTGTATGCAGTGGAGAGAATGTGAACCTTAGAGGCAGAAATCACTAGGTTTGAACCCCCAGGCTGCTATTTACAAGAGTCCTGATCTTGAGTAAGTTATTTCATTATCTGAGTTTCAGTTTTTTAAACACATAAAGTATAAATAGCAATGCATATCTTGAATGCTAATTGTGATAATAGATAAGATTATCTGTGTAATTAAAGTGGTTCTAGATTTCACAAAACCATAAGCACTGTGAAAGTGAAGTTGCTCAGTTGTGTCCCACTCTTTGCGACCCCATGGACTATAGCCTACCAGGCTCCTCAGTCCATGGGATTTTCCAGGCAAGAATTCTGGAGTGGGTTGCCATTTCCTTCTCCAGGGGATCTTCCTGACCCAGGGATCAAACCCGGGTCTCCCGCATTGCAGGCAGACGCTTTACTGTCTGAGCTACCAGGGAAGCAGCTCATTAATCATAACGATGTAGATTTCAGTGTCTCCCACCCAGTCCCTCATAATGGGAGGATTTAGTTTATCCCAGGCTCACCTGGTTACTTCTTGACATTTCCACAGATATCTCCCTGACAATATCTAATACTCCAATGCTCTCCTCATCAGTATCCTCTGAACTAATATCCTTTCCCATGTCTGTGCTGTTTATGCCCTCACTGGAAGGCCAGCACTTGTGCTGAGAATGTTGACTTTCAGTGCTGCCCAAACAGAATCCTCCTAGGTATCTGGGCCACTGTTTCCCCCTGAATCCTCACTGCACCAAAACCAGGATGCAGTTCACTCAGAAGTGAGAAGAGAGTCTTGCCCTTACTCTGTGTCATTTCACCTGAGTCCTCAAAACTGCTTGTGCCATCCTGGTCTTTAGAGTCACAAAACCAGTTTTTTCACTTTTTGCCTGCAGTATCTTTCCCCATAAGACTCAGAGGGATGGACTCAGGCCACAGAGGCCAGCTGTGTGATCTTGAGCAAGTTTCTTAGCCTTTCTCTGCCTCAGTATCATGCTGTATTAAATAGGTATTGTCATAAGGTCTACTTATACGGTTGTTGTCATAACCAAATGCATTGATGTACACAAAATGCACATTGTAAAGTACTACATAAGTGCCGACAGTTATTAGAACTTTTATCGTTCTCAGAATTGTTCTACAGTGTAGACCCTGGGAATAGGAAGAAATTACTGGAAGAGGTTAAATGATGACTCAAGCTATTTAATTGGAATAGTAAAAGGAGATGTGATTTATATTGTACCTCAAACTGGTACAGTTATCTCCAATTAATTAGAAGATACAGTTTCAAGAAGTGAAGTATTATAGGAATATAAGAGGAAAATTAATTTGTTCTGGAGATTCTTAAAGAAGGGAGAGGACTCAAGTTGGAGTTAGTGTTTCCAAAGACTTAAAAAAATTAGAATGATTAAAAAGGAGGGATGATATGGTAAAGCCAGGCTGACAGCAAGTCCTAGGAACAGGCTTGCAAACCAAGCACACTTGAGGATGGTGAGTGGCACACAGGGAGATGGGAGTGAGAGAAGAGTGAGGTCTCTAGCTTGAAAAGTCAGCAGGGATTGCAGATGGTACTGAGTGATGTGCTCAAAAGTTTAGCTTTAATTTTAGGGAAAAGAGGAAACAAAGTTTTTTGTAAAAGAGGCCTTGACCATTTTAATATTTTCAAACAATGCCCACTTTCAGCCATGGAAAACCCTAAAATTGCCTTTTAAGATCTAAATATGCATGGTTTATTTTATATATACATCCTATTAGATTATAGGATCTAAATATGCATTCTTTAAATTACCTTTCTGGTGGTAGGACTTACTTTACAATTCACAATTTCTTAACGTAGAAATTTTTTTCAAATAGTATGTTTCATTGCATTTTACTCTTATTATTTTGCAAACATAATTACCACTCTCCCAAAGTGCTAATGTTAGTGATAACAAGCAAAGAACCCATGAACTTAATAAATTTGAGATAAAGATGGGAATCATTAGGCTAACTCATTGGACCTAAACTTGTTGACTACATGAATAATTAGGAAAGAAGAGAATAAAGTAAAAAAACATGTATTACATATTAGTTCTACATTTTTAAAGTCTGTGTCTAAAATGTGAACTGCAATTAGAAGTTTGGGATCAATTTTTAGTCTTCCAGAAAGAGAGTTTATCTTATAATGCATAATTCCTTTCATGGCATGCATATATTTTTGCCTTTGATAAGTTTTCAAGAATATTATTCTGCAAGAAAACAGGGCACTATTTGAGACTGATAAGTTGGCTAGCTACATGGGTAAGGGAGGAAGCAATTTGGATAAGGGAGGAAGCCTTTATTAATACCCAAATTAAAGATGATGGAGATCTAAGTCAAAGACAAAGAGAATGAAAAGAGATTCTATAGTAGTTTCTCAAAGACAAAGAAAAGAAGGCCAGAAAGAAAAGGAGTTGAGACGATAGCTGTGGTCTTTTTCTGAGATGTTTCATAAGGTTTGCATAAAGTTGAAACTAATACCAGATAAGGACAAATAAGAAAGGAGAATTGTAACTCAAGCTTCTGTGTATTATACATACACAGAAAAGTCCTAAGAAAATACTGGAAAATCAGAGACAATAGGGCATTAGAAATCATTACCATATTGGATTTATCCCAGGAGTGAAAGGATGGTTTCATGTTTTTGAAAAATTAATATCTATCATGACATTAAAAAAATTTTAAAAAGACAGACATTACCTCAATTAGTACAGAAAAGGGCCTTAAATTACATTCAGCACCCATTCAGAACGTTTATAATAAAAAATTTTAGTAAAATAAGTATAGAAGAAAACGTACTTAACCTGGTAAATCAGTCAGGGTCCAATCAGGAGACAGAAACAACACAGCAATGTGAACAGGAAAAGGTTAAAGAATTAAAAAAAAAAAAAAAAAAAACCTGATTAGAATAAGTGAGGGATTGGTTAGTGAAAAGTAAAGAGAATGCTAAAGAACATGGTGAAAACAAAGAGGCAGCACTACCCCCAGAGCTGAGATACAATGCCCAAGGAGGACCCTTCCTCTTCTCCTCCTGGCAACCCTGATTTCCTTTAGGGAGAAGGAGGGCAGAGAAGTTCCTCTAGTGGCATACTGGTAGAATTTGCTAGAAAATCTGCTCTCTGGAAATTGCCCAAAAATCTACTCTAGGATTTTGGGGAAAGTCATTCATGGCAAAGTATCTTGTTGGAGGAACCATGCAATGAAACAGTGCAAGGGGATGCCGGTGGAAGCTACTAGGCTCTAGTTGCCAAGAATCTCTGTTCACTGCAGAAGCCTAATGCTGCAGGAGCTGGACATCAGGGAAGCTGTGTGTACCACAGGAGCCTGATGTTGGAGAAGCTGCCTATTCTGTAGGAGCCTGGCCTTGGAGAAGCTGTGATGCTTCCAGAGCCAGATGCTGGAAGAGCTGCCTGTACCCTAGGAGATAGGCGCTGGAATGCCTGTAAGCAGCAGGAGCATGCCCAGGGAGCACATCCTTTTGCAATGTCTCCCTACTGCCCTCTACTGCCCTCTACTGCCCAAGTTTAATTGTCATGCGCGCATGCTCAGTTGTTTCTTTTTGCAACCGCATGGACTGTAGCCTGTCAGCCTTTTCTGCCCGTGGGGTTTTCCTGGCAAGAATACTGGAGTAGGTTGCTATTTCGTACTCCAGGGGATCTTCCAGGGGATCAAACCCGCATTTCTTGCCTCTCCTGCACTGGCAGGCAGATTCTTTACCACCGAGACACCTGGGATGCCCAAGTTTAATGTCATGCCGACTGTCAAAGGAGAAATATTTAAAGGGCCCATCTGCCTTTTCAAAGAGCGGGCAATAAAGTATATACTTGGAGCCAAGAGGAAATAAGTTGATAACTGGCACAAATACTAATGGAAATCTAACAAGAATATACAACTGTTGTAATTTATTTTGAAGCATTCACTTTACAATCAAGAATAGAAGGAGGATTCTATCACTGCTTCTATTTAACATTCAAATGGAAGATCTAGCTAGGAAAATATGATAGAAAATGAAACATTACCTTAACATTGTAATCAAGGGAAATAAAATGCTAATATTTGCATGAGAAATGAAAAGGGAATATAGTAAGTAATTTAGAATTTATAGGGATCCTAATCTAACTTCAGCTGCCAGACTAAGCTCATATTTTTAATCACTTTCACATGTTGTCCTTTCAAATAATTTTCAAAGGCGATTGGAGCTTTAAATATTTGTCTATGGCACATTTTCAGACTCCATGCTACTAAGGCTGGAGAAAATACTCTAAATGTTCCCCCATACACAAACAGGCACACAGACACATATATACAAATGCCCACACACATACAGATGAATGTGAAAAGGAAAGAACTGGGGAAACAGATTACATTATCCATGGGACCATGGCTTGATTTTCATTTCATATGGGTATCTGATGCAGAGTTTATTTTTATGACCGAAATTCAATATGCAGCTTCAACATTCAAAGAATATTCACTGAGCATGTTCCATGGGTCAGTCTTTTAAGATGCTCTTGAAACAGCAGTTAAAAAAAATGGGCAAAATCCTTTCTCCCTTCAACTCACATTGAAGTTGGAGAAGTGCTGTGAAGAAAGTAAAACAGAATGATACACTGAGTGTCTTGGTGAGCTTAGCAAAAGCCTTTCTTCCAGCAAATCCTCTCAAGGCATATTGGAGTGCTATCATCAGTCTCATAAGTTTAAGTTACTGTTACAAAGCCAAATTTGATAAAGCAACGCTTTCCCAAATGCTCCAGTCCATAACTTTCAGGATTAATGCCTCATGGGCTCTTGAATAAGCATGTCTTGATTTAAAGCTTGGCTTACTATGTATCAGCTGTTCATAAGACCTGTATAAAGAGCTTCCTAGTGACTCAGTGGTAGAGAATCCACCTGCCAATGCAGGAGACACAGGTTTGATCCCTGGGTCAAGAATATCCTCTGGAAAAGGAAATAGCAACCCCCTCCAGTATTCTTGCCTGGGAAATCCCATGGACAGAGGAGCCTAGCAGGCTACAGAGTCGCAAATGATTTAAGGAAACAACTATAAGATCTGTAAAATGGGGGTGGCAATGAGAATCACAATACATATCTCAATACATGGCAATGTATAGCCTTATACAGAGGTTATTAGGATTGACTGAAACACTACATTTAAAGTGCTGAGCATCATTCCTGAAAGATAGACTGTGTTCAATAATTATTAAAAGTAATAGTGGTGATTATTTTTATTCTCATGAAAAGCCACACAACTTGAATAACAAAAAGCCATACAACTTGAATGCTTTGAAATCTTGCAGCCAGTCCAATGACACACCTATCTGATGGTTCCATCCAAGTGAGTAAATGATTTTGTTGATCTGGGTGAATGAATTTTTTGATCTACATCCAACTAAGATCTAAAGGATTCTTCCGTTGAAGAAATTGTTAAAGCCCGGGAAATGGAGTTCTACGTGTTTCTCACCATTGGGTGTAGGCTGTCCTGATTTACTGGAAACACGTTTGTGGGCAAGCTTACATGGAACTGTAGTTTAGATTTAGACAAAACTATACATTTTCAAATCATGTTATGATTATTTACCACTTCGCCATGACAAAAAGCCAAAGTTGTAAGTCAGCTTTGTATGGGAAATAGTTACATTCTGGCTGCCATGAACATATTAAAGGTGATTCTAGAAGTTTTGAGGAAAAGAGAAAAAAAATCCTAGAAATCTCTGTATTGTATTTTAGGTTTTTGTTGAATTGTCATTTTGTGGTGATTGTTTGGGTGAGGAGTAGAGTTAATATTGCAGAAGTTAACTCAGAAATCTTTTGCCTAATAGCAGATACCAGGAAATAGACATTGTGTCAAAATAAAATTAAAGAGAAAAGAGAGAGAGAGACAGAGAAGAGGAGGGAAGGAGGCATGAAAGAAGGATGGGAGAGAGATTCCTTCAGTTCATGATACTGGTCCATTTGTTGTCTTCTATTTAAAGCTGTTTCTGAAGTATCATTAGAGTGATACTTTTCTTTTCCTGCTTTTTCTTTCCTGCTCCCTCTCCCAGCTTCTTCTCATTCCCCTTCTTTTACCCTATTATATTCTCTGACTCTTTTCCAAACTGGGTTCCATATGTTGGCTCTAACATTTCATTATTTTCTATTTCTTAATAGAAAAGAATGATCTGTCTCGGTCAGCAGAGGAACTGAATATTCATGGTGTGCTGTCTTTCCCCATGTATATGATATAACACAACTAAAGCCTTGCAGAGGAGGAGGAATTGTCTAAACTGTCTAAAATGTTCTTTCTTGGTAAAGGATTTCTTCAATTGTTAATCTTTAGAAAGAAATCACAGTAATACTCCCACAACACAGAATCATAGAATTGGGGGCAGTGGATCTAGTCATTTTGTCTGTCCGGGAGTTCTTCACCTTCCTAATCCCATCTTGATTTCTGTTCAGGGAGTTGTTCTTTCCCCACTGTGTGAAGTCTTGGTGGGAAGTAGCTTCTGTTTCCTATTACAGAGTGATTGGGCCTGGATAACCCCTCTCCATGCCCTGTTGCATGCAGCGGGTAGAATGTAATCTTGGCCAGTGAGACACCCTCTACCTGGACCTGAGTAAATGATGCAAGGATCTGAATCATGGTCAGAGGTTTTTCTCTACCACTGTAGAGGTGACAGTCAGTTCAGTCACTCAGTCGTGTCCAACTCTTTGCCACCCCATGGACTGCAGCACGCCAGGCTTCCCTGTTCATCACTAACTCCCAGAGTTTGCTCAGACTCATGTCCATCAAGTCGGTGATACCATCCAATCATCTCATCCTCTGTTGTCCCCTTTTCCTCCTGCCTTCAATCTTTCCCAGCATCAGGGTCTTTTCCAATGGGTCAGTTTTTTGTATAAGGTGGCCAAAATATTGGAGCTTCAGCTTCAGCATCAGTTCCTTCCAATGAATCTTCAGGACTGATTTCCTTTAGGATTGACAAGGTTTGTTGTATAGATTATAGAGGTGACAAGCCCCCTAAATTCCTGCTGTATGCCATTCCATCTGTGAAATCTGATGTGAACCAAGTAGACCCCTTTTGATTAAAAAATAGAGTAGACTTCTGTTGCTTACAATCAAAAACTGAATTTTACAACTATGCATTGGAAGAGCTATTGGAAGTTCTGTCTTAGGAAAAGATATCCACAAGTGAGAATGGTCACCTGGAAAACAAGATTTAGAAAAACTAACCATGTTCATATACATATATCCCTCACTCTCCCACGAAGACTGACAATGGACCTGGAGCACATAGCAATTTTATCAAACGAGGAGAGTTCAGACATCAGCTAGTATGGATGGGACCTACTGCATTGGAAAAGGGAGGTCACACTGAACAGGGAAAAGAAAAGTCAATTCTCAAAAACACAGAGACTTTTGAAATGCCAAGCAAAAGCTATAGGATATAATAAAGGATTTTTGAGTTCCCAAAGCCTGGCTTTTGATTACCAAAATTAAAATTGTTGTATGTAAGCAATAGAGTTGAAAAGAATGCATATAACAGACGAGCCAGTTTTTCTACCCTAAAATTGTTTTTCAGAACTCAGGCTGAGGCAGGAGAAGCAGAGCCTGAGAAGAGGGCAGTAGGGACTGGGGTTGGACAGTTTCTGAAAGACTGCCTCATGTCATCTTCTCTAGATGGTCCCCATTCCAAAAGAGGTGTAGTAGGGTCAGAAAGCAAATTTTAGGCGCCCAGCCTCTGAGTGAGCCTAAGGAGGCAAGAAACCTTCTTGTGATCCCCAAACACAAGGTGATTCACAGAGGAAAAGTAGATACAGGACAGAGGGGCTGGCGTGCCCTCCCACCTCAAGGTTTGATAATTTGGAGAGCGTCAGAAAGTTTCTCTGGTCCTTGGAAGGATGCAGAAGTTCCGCAGAGAGAATCAATTTCGGTGTCATCCAAGAGGATACAGTGTGTGGACCAGTGCTTGCTTGTCAGATGGGAATATGTCTTCTCCACAGATACCAGTGGAGACAGATGCCAAGACACAAGGAAGGATGGAGATGAAGCACATGTCAGTGGATGTCACCATGGAGACACGAGGACCTTGGACCACAATTCTGATGGTTCTCTTAATATAACCTCATAAAGACATGATGTTAGATAAACCCGCTGGCATGCAGGTCATTTCAGCCAAAAAGAGAGGAGTAAGGTGAATAGAAAAATTGCTAATTGATTGAATTTACTTGGCATTGAGATTACATTTTTTGACATCAAGGAGAATGGCTGCTCAAAGAGAATCTATTTTAAATTATAGAAAAATAAGAAAAAAAAATTGTATTTTTCAGTTCAGTTCAGTCACTCAGTCATGTCCGACTCTTTGTGACCCCATGAACCCAAGCACACCAGGCCTCCCTGTCCATCACCAACTCCCAGAGTCCACCCAAACCCATGTCCACTGAGTTGGTGATGCCATCCAACCATCTCATCCTCTGTTGTCCCCTTCTCCTCTTGCCCTCAATCTTTCCCAGCATCAGGGTCCTTACAAATGAGTCAGATCTTTGCATCAGGTGGCCAAAGTATTGGAGTCTCAGCTTCAACATCAGTCCTTCCAATGAACACCCAGGACTTATCTCCTTTATGATGGACTGGTTGGATCTCCTTGTAGTCCAAGGGACTCTCAAGAGTCTTCTCCAACACCACAGTTCAAAACCATCAATTCTTCGGTGCTCAGCTTTCTTTATAGTCCAACTCTCATCCCCATACATGACTACTGGAAAAACCATAGCCTTGACTAGACAGACTTTTGTTGGCAAAGTAATGTCTCTGCTTTTTAATATGCTATCTAGGTTGGTCATAACTTTCCTTCCAAGGAGTAAGTATCTTTTAATTTTATGGCTGCAATCACCATCTGCAGTGATTTTGGAGCCCAGAAAAATAAAGTCAGCCACTGGTTCCCCATCTATTTGCCATGAAGTGATGAGACTGGATGCCATGATCTTAGTTTTCTGAATGTTGAACTTTAAGCCAACTTTTCACTCTCCTCTTTGATGGTCAAATTATGGATCAAAAATATTGTACCTAATATATGTAACCAAGAGTATATCATTTACTCGGGTAAAACCCTTCAAATATCTGATAGAAATCTTTTGGGCTTACCTGCCCAGAATCCATCACTTCTTGTTCAGCTAGGAGGACTTAAATTTTCCTTTGGAAAAGTCCTCTGTCTCCATTCTCGCCATATTGCTCCTATGAGACTGACCCTACACTCTGACACAGATTATCCCCCCTCATCCTTTAGCTCTTCTCTCTGGGCCTCACATGACGAACCTTCTCATAAAATATTAAATATTAAAGAGAGCTTTTCTGACCAGTGTCTGCTCCTCGTCTCCTCACCTCAAATCTCATTTCATCATTTATTTAAATGTTTATTTTTTTCACAGAAAATTTTAATATCTGGTGTGTGTGAGTCACTCAGTCATGTCCAACTCTGCAACCCCATGTACTGTAGCCCACCAGGTTCCTCTGTCCATGGAATTTTCCAGGCAGGAATACTGGAGTGGGTTTCTACTCCCTTCTCTGGGGGATCTTCCTGACCCAGGGATTGACCTGCATCTCTTATGTCTCCTGTATTGACAGGCGGATCCTTGATCTCTGTCACCACCTGGGAAGCCATACTGTTGTCTATTTGTTACTTTTTCATTGTCTCCCTTATCCAGCCAGGATGCAGCAACTCATGTGGTCCAAGCTTTGGAAGGCACATAATAAGTGCTGCTGGAACAACCACTGACGCTCATTCTTGTATTCCACCATTACATAGTGCTTACTACAATGTCAAGTACTGTCCTAAAGGTTTTGAATGACTGACATTTTTAATTCTCATAACAATCCTGTTAGAATTAATATTCTCTTCATTTGACTAGTTATAACTGAGTTACCCAGTGCTTAAGCCATATGGCCAAGTAGGAGAGTTGGTAAGGTTCACACCTGACAGCTGGCTCCTGACTCTTTCTCATCCTCTGTGCCGTGTTTATTGAATGATGTGATAAACAAGTACGTTATTAAGAAAATGATTATCTCTGGCAGGCTGAGAATGCCCAGTTCTGATTTTAAAGACAAGGATTGACCATAAAATCTGTGGTTCAGCCAAGATATTAGCACTAAGAGATCCAGCTAGTGGCCCCCTCTCACTGCTACTGGATCACACATGCTTGGATGAGTTGTTAATTGGCAGTGGTGAGTTATGAGTGCTCATAAAATATTTAATATCTATTTAATGTTGTTATGTAACTTTGGTCCGTTGAAAATATACCAATTCGTTCACTCATGGGGAAAGATTACTAGGGCTGTCAATGAGGAAAAACTTCAAAGGCACATTTTTGCCATTCTTTTTAAAGCAGCTATGTCATTTTACAGAGTTTGATCGACTGTTTTGTAATTACTGGTGTTGAATTTTTGTAGTGTACTCTAAATCCTACTCTCCTCTTTTCTTTAGTTATTTTATAATCATTGTGGCCCAGCACTGCTAATCATCTGGAAATAAGATGGATCATAATAGAATGTTACTCATTTAATCCTCAAAGGCATTTTTATGTTAAGCAACATTAAAAAGCTGTGGGTATACTCATTTCTTTCCATTGTGAACATTAGTGTTCCCTTGTTACTTTTTGTTTTGTCCTTCTTTGGGTAAAACAATCCTACTGAACAAGCTGCAGCTGTTGTATAAATTCATATTTTTTTAATACTGATAGGAAGCAGTCAGACATTTCAACTATTCTGTTTTGTTTAAAAGTAAGTTAACAGTTCAGCTCACTCTTAAGAAGGCACCCATGAAGGAATTGTACAGGAATGTGTTTGTGGCCAACTGAATGTTTGTGATTAAAACTACTTGTGAAAGCAACCCTGCTAGACTTAAGAAGAGTTACACAGCCCTGCAGCTTGGGGGAAGTTCACTGAGGGAGAATCCACTAATGCTTGAAGTGGAAGCTTTTGACCCCTGGCACTGGTAAATACCAGCCAAATGATGCACAGACTTCGCTTCTTAATGACTAGCTCTTACATAATTTCCTTTCCTTTGCTACTCCATGAGTCTTCAATGTTTGGAATTACAGAGATCTGACATAACAAAATGCATTTTGATAAATGCTCCCCTAAATATTCTCCTCTTATCTCCATTCTTCACCCCAAACTAAACTGATTTTCTAGAAAATTGAAAGTATTAGGATAATCGGTATTTTGTATTCTTTCTCTATCTCAGATTTACCTCTTATCGAATCATCTTACCGAATCTGATGAATTAGTGACTAAAAGCATGGGCCTGAGATTAAACAGAGTAGAGTTACAATCGAGCTAAGAGAAGTCTATTAGAAAGTAGCCTCACCACTAAATAGTTGTCTAAATTCAGGATGCATTACAAAAGCAAGCATCAGTCTCTATGTCTGTGTCTCTGTTTTGGCTTTTGTAAGTAGGTTCATCTGTACTATTTTTCTAGATTCCACATATATGTGTTAGTACACAACATTTGTTTTTCTCTTTCTGACCTACTTCACTCTGTATGACAGTCTCTAGGTCCATCCACATCTCTGCAAATGGCACAATTTCATTCCTCTTTATAGCTGAGTAATATTCCATTGTATATATGTACCACATCTTCTTTGTGGGGTGGGATAAACTGGGAGATTGGGGTTATATATATTAACATATACTACTATTTATAAAATAGGTAACTAATGAAAACCTACTGTATAGTATGAAGGGGCAGGAAGAAGGTGCAATCTGTAGAAGGAAAGCTATGACCAACCTAGACAGCATATTCAAAAGCAGAGACATTACTTTGCCAACTAAGGTCCATCTAGTCAAGGCTATGGTTTTTCCAGTAGTCGTGTATGGATGTGAGAGTTGGACTGTGAAGAAGGCTGAGCACCAAAGAATTGATGTTTTTGAACTGTGGTGTTGGAGAAGACTCTTGAGAGTCCCTTGGACTGCAAGGAGATCCAACCAATCCATTCTGAAGGAGATCAGCCCTGGGATTTCTTTGGAAGGAATGATGCTAAAGCTGAAACTCCAATACTTTGGCCACCTCATGCGAAGAGTTGACTCATTGGAGAAGACTTTGATGCTGGGAGGGATTGGAGGCAGGAGGAGAAATGGACGACTGAGGATGAGATGGCTGGATGGCATCACGGACTCGATGGACGTGAGTCTGAGTGAACTCCGGGAGTTGGTGATGGACAGGGAAGCCTGGCGTGCTGCGATTCATGGGGTCGCAAAGAGTCGGACACGACTGAGCGACTGAACTGAACTGAACCTTAAAAATACATTACAATATACATTAGGTGCAAATACCATTTGATTTCACTATTACAACATACCTAGAATAGTCAAATTCATAGAGTCAGAAAGTACATTTGCAGATGCCAGGGGCTGGGGGATAGGTGTGGGGGGAGGGGAAATGGGGGTTACTGTTTAGCAGGGACTGAGTTTCAGTGTAGGAAGGTGAAAAATTTGGGAGATGGATTAATGGTGAGAGTTGCCAACAATGTGAATATACTTACTGCCACTGAACTGTACAGTTAAATATGGTTACATAGTATGTTGTATATTATGTCATTTTTACCACAATAAAAAAAATCATTAGAAAAATAAAAAACAAATCAGTCAGTTTATTTACCTGTAGAAAGGGGATAAGATTGCCCACTTCATAAAATCTGGGGGCCCTAAAGGAAATAAGCTATGTTTAATACTAAGTATCTTATAATTCATCAACAAAAACTCCAATAGTTATAATAAATACTAAAAGCTTAGCTTATGATCAAATATACATCTGACTCCAGCTACCACCAGCTAATAAGAGTTAGAATGAATTCAAATTAACTTTAGGAAATAAATAATAACTATTTAAGATAATACTGGGGAGTCTCATAGAACCCCAGGGCAAGAATGTTGCTGGGGATCTCAGGAAGAATAGAAGAGGAATTTCACAACCAGCAGGAATTTCTCTGTCTCACAACTATTCACATTTTTGAATATTCACTTGATCCTTCATTCTCATTTCTTCTGTTATCTCTAGCACATAGTGGAAACCATGACTGTTACACACGTCAAGGGTTATAAGGCCAGCCATTCAAGAGGGGAATGTTGCTTATGCCATATTCAAATCTCTGAGGGAAGGGTTCACTGGTCCACTTTGGCTTGTGAGTCCACTACTGATCTAGCAGCTGAGACCAGGTTGCTCCCTGGTAGAATCATGCTGCTGGTTGGGGTTAGTTCTAGGAAGAAATGCTTTAGGTTCTAGGAAGCAGGTTTCACAGGTGGCCATGTCAATCTCCAATCTTGACCAGTTGTCCAGCTCTCTTCCCACACTGGGCCACGTGCACTTGAGCAGGAGAGCTACCTTCTCCGTGAAGCATTTCTTTTTTTTTCCTTCTTCCAGTTTTATTAAAATATAATTGACATACAGCACCATTTGGGTTTAAGGAATATAGCATAATGGTCTGACCTACATATATCATGAAATGATTATCACAATAAATTTAATAAATATCCATCATCTCATATAGATACAAAATTTAAGAAAAACATTTTTTTCCTTGTGATGAAAAACCCTTGGGATTCACTCTTTTAACAATTTTAATATATGTCATAAAGCAGGGTTAATTCAATTTATCATGTTGTAGCTTTGACCCCTAGTACTTATTTATCTTATAACTAGAAGTTTATACCTTTTGACTGCCTTCATCCAATTCTTACACCCCCTATCCTTGCCTCTGGTAACCACAAATCTAATCTTTTTCTAGTTGTTTCTAATTTTGAAGTATAACTGACCTACAGCCTATCTTAGTTCCTGTCATACAACATAGTGATCTGACATTTCTATATGTTTCAAAATGATCACCATAAGTCTAGTTACTAGCTGTCACTTTGTCATACAAAGATATTACATAATTATTGACTACATTCCTCACACTATATTTCATACCCATGTTTCATATTTGGTGAGTGTAAGTTTGTAGCTTTTAACCTTTGTCCTTATGTTTTATACCCACACCCCCCACTCCTCTGGCAAACATTTGTTTGATTTTTATATCTAAAGCTTATTTGTTTTGCTATGTTTGTTCATTTGTTTTGTTTTTTAGATTCCAAGTATAAATGTGCTCATACCGTATTTGACTCTCTCTGCCTAACTTATTTCACTTAGCCTAATACCCTGCAGATCCATCCATGTTGCAAATAGCAAGATTCCTTTTTCTTTTTTGTGTGGCTATATCCCATTGTTTGTATATGCGTGTGTGCTAAGCCACTTCAGTCGTGTCCAGCTCTTTGCAACCCTACGAACTGTAGCCTGCCAGGCTCCTCTGTCCTTGGGATTTCCCAGGCAAGAACACTGGATTGGGTTGCCATTCCCTTCTCCAGATGACCTTCCCTACCCAGGGATCGAACCCACGTCTCTTATGTCCCCTGCATTAGCAAGTGGGTTCTTTACCCCTAGAACCACCTGGGAAGCCCAGAATCTTCCCAACTCAGGAATCAAACCCACATCTCCCAATTGCAGGCAGATTCTTTACTGTCTGAGCCACCAGGGAAGCCCCATATATCACATCTTCTTTTTCCATGCATCTATTGATGGACACTTAGATTGTTTCTGTATCTTAACTATTGTAAATAATGGTGCCATGAACATAGGGGTGCATGAGTCTTTTCTAATTACTGTTTCAGTTTTCTTTGTTTAAATGCCCAGAGTGGAATTGCTGGATCATATGGTAGTTTTTTTTTTTTTTTAATTTTTTATTATTTTATTTTATTTTTTATTTTACTTTACAATTCTGTATTGGTTTTGCCATACATTGACATGAATCCACCATGGGTGTACATGCGTTCCCAAACATGAACCCCCCTCCCACCCCCCTCCCCACAACATCTCTCTGGGTCATCCCCGCGTATCAGCCCCAAGCGTGCCATATCCTGCATCGGACATAGACTGGCAATTCGATTCTTACATGATATTATACATGTTTCAATGCCATTCTCCCAAATCATCTCACCCTCTCCCTCTCCCACTGAGTCCAAAAGTCCGCTATACACATCTGTGTCTTTTTTGCTGTCCTGCATACAGGGTCATCATTGCCATCTTTCTAAATTCCATATATATGTGTTAGTATACTGTATTGGTGTTTTTCTTTCTGGCTTACTTCACTCTGTATAATCGGCTCCAGTTTCATCCATCTCATCAGAACTGATTCAAATGTATTCTTTTTAACGGCTGAGTAATACTCCATTGTGTATATGTACCACAGCTTTCTTATCATGGACATATGGTAGTTTTATTTTTAATTTTTGAAAAATATCCGTATTGCTTTCCATAGCAGCTACACCAGTTTACATTCCCAATAACACTGCACTCTGGTCCCCTTTATCCCACCTCCTTTCCAACACTTGTTATTTCTTATCTTTTTGATATGGTGGATTCTGATATGTGAGGTTTCTCATTATGACTTTAAATTTGCATTTCCCTGATGATTAGTGTCATTGAGCGTCTTTTCATGCTTCTGTTGGCTATCTATATGTCTTCTATGAGAAAATGTCTATTCAGATCCTCTCCCTATTTTTAATCAAGTTATTTGTTTTTTTTGAGTTTGAGTTTTACAAGTTCTTTGTGTATTTTTGATACTAACACTTTATCAGATATATCACTTGCAAATGACTTCTTCCAATCAGTAGGTGACTTTTTTTCATGTTGATAGCTTAATTCACACTGCAAAAGCGTTTTAGTATTTTGTAGTTCCATTTATTTATTTTTGCTTTTGTTTCCTTTGCCTGAGAAGATATATTGTAAAAAATAATTTACTAAGACCAGGGCTAAAGAGCTTACTGCCTATATTTCCTTCTATAAGTTTTATGGATTCAAGTTTTACATTTAAATCTTTATTTTTAATTAATTTTTTGCATGGTGTGAGAGTAATCCAGTTCAATTCTTTTGCATATAGCTGTCCAGTTTGCCCAGCACCATTTATTGAAGAGGGTATCTTTCCCCCACTGTATACTCTTGCCTCCTTTGTTGTAGATTAATTGCCCATATAAGTGCAGGTTCATCTCTGGGCTCAGTATTCTGTTCCATTGATCTGTGTTTTATACTGGTACCATACTGTTTCCCCTAATGTAGCTTTGCAGGATACTTTGAAATCCGAGAGTGTGATCCTTTCAGCTTTGATCTTCTTTCTCAAGATCATTTTGGCAATTCAGGGTCTTCTGTGTTTTCATACAAAGATATATAATTATTTGTTCTAGTTCTATAAAAAATAGAATTGGCATTTTGATAGAAATTGCTTTGAATTTGTAGATTACCTTGAGCATTTTGGTTATTTAAACAATATCTATTCTTTCAATCCATTAACATGGTGTACTTTGCAATCTATTTGTGTCATCCTCAATTTCTTTCATCAGTGCCTTACATTTCTCCAAGTACATATGTTTTACCTCCTTAGTTACATTAACTCCTAGATATTTTTAAATTTTTGATGCATTTGTAAATAGGATTGTTGTCTTAGTTTCTCTTTCTGATTGTTTTTAGGATAAAAGAATGAAGTAGATCTATATATTAATTTTGTATCCTGCAATTTTGCCAATTCATTGTTCAATTCAGAGAGTTCAGAGGGTCTTAAGGCAGCCAAACTGCTTGTGGGTTGAGCCTGGTCCATTGGACCAATAAGCTAGAAGGAGGATTCAAAGTGGCACTCACCAGTGTCCTCATGGTAGAATGAGCTCACCAGAATGGGTGCTGCCAGTGTCTATTAATATGTTCCCAGGATGAGCTCCAGTTGTCTTCTGCCTCTCTAGGAGGTTCTCCAAGATCAGCAGATGGCTTTGACCCAGGCTTTTTTCAAATCACTGCTTCTTCCCTGGGTTCCCTAGAAGGAGATATCTATTCCCTAGATATTTGTTCCCTAGCATGTGTGAAATTTTGTGTGCACCCTATAAGAGTGGAGACTTTATTTCCCAGAGCCCTCTAGCTCTCCTGATATTGAGTCCTGCTGGTCTTCAAAGCCAAACATTTTGGGGGTGTGTCTCCCTGGTACAAGTGTCCTGCACTTGGGACCCCCGTGTGCAGCTCAGATCTTGCTCTTTGAGGAGAAACTTTGCAATTGTAGTTATCCTCTCATTTGTAGGTCATACCTAGGGATATGGGTCTTGACTATACCATGTCTCCTTCCCCTCATAGCCATCTTGTTGTGGCTCCTTGTCTGTATCTTAAGATGTAGAAGATGTTTTCTGCTAGTCTTCTGGTCTTTAGTCATCAATATTTGCTGTATAAATAGTTGTAATTTTGCTGTATCTGTGGGAAGAGGTGAGCTCAGGGCACTGTTCCCTCCATTAGTCATGTCTTGATGATCCTGGCTGCCAGTATTTTGATGTCCTTCTTCGCCCATGCCTAGAACCCTTCTGCAGTATTTATTTTAGCGGCATAGCAATTGCTGTGTTTCAATTGTACAGGCTCTCAAAAGTGCTTTTCTGATCCATATGTCTTTACATCTCCTCATCCCACTGAATTATAGAAGCTCAGTACTTGGAAGTGAACTTAGAAAACAGAAATCTTAGGCACACATGCACACACATTTTAAGGATGGGAAAACTGAAGCCCAGAATGGTGAAGTCTTTAGCCAATGTTTAGTTTTTCAGTCTTGTCTGACTCTTTCCGACCCCATGGACTGTAGCCCACTGGGCTCCTCTATCCATGGGATACTCCAGGCAAGAATACTGGAGTGGGTTGCCATTTCCTCCTCCAGGAGACCTTCCCAACCCAGGGATCAAACTCATGTGTCCTGCATTGTCAATCTTTACCACCGAACCACCAGGGAAGCCCAATATCACACAGAAAATTAACAAATCAGGGCCAGAAACCAGATCTCTGATTTGTAGACTAGTCTTTTTCCTAAATTGTGTTGGGTATTTATTGGTCACCAGTCATTATTCACAATTCAATTATTTCTCCACAAGATGAGATTGTTTCTGGGTCTGGAGCACTGTTCTCAACCCACTCTAATTACAACTTTGCGGATTACACTCAACTTCAGAAAAAGCAGCTTCTGCACAGGATTTGTGAATTTTACTTGCTTTTGCTGTAGGGGCAACAAAGTACACCTGAAAGGGATTTAAGTTAAAGACTGTAATACTCATCTTTGTTATCCATTTTCCTTTCATATGTTCCTTGTTATTAGTACATATGTAAAGAAGCTAAGTATTCCATAAATGACACTTTTTAAAGATATTTACAAGTAAGTATAGAAAAAAGTATAATAATGAAGCTTTTAGACATCATCCTGACACGTATTATGAATATGCCTATGAGGTAATCCACCTCTTTTCCCCAGTATCTAGAGGGAAAAAGATCACTGGTTCTTGAAAAAAAAAAATGAACCCTTGTTAGAGAGGGCCTGTTGGAAAATTCTTTCATCTATTTTTTGGTGACTCTCCAAATAAGCTTAAATATTATGTCTTTTACAAAAAAAGAAATAATAAGGATTATTCTATAATTACTGCCATGTCAAATATTTCCAAGACTATATCATGATGTACTAAGCTTCAGGATTATTTGTTTATATTTTCATATATACTCCCTATTGATATAATATCTGTATGATTTTCTTCCTCTCATTTTAGTTTACATATACTGGTTTTATATTCTCCAAATAGTACTCTCATCTTTTAAAAGTCACCCCTTCTCCACTCTGGTCCATGTGGTTCTATAAGACGATGTCTCTACCCTTAGATATAAGAGGTGGCATGTAACCAAGATATGTCCAATTAGGTCACTGAAGTCACCTGGTGGATAAAATCAGGGGATAAATTCAGGAAAAAGCATGTGTCCCAATCAGAGGCTATGAGACTCCATTTTAAGACATTTATTGGAATTATTGGATAGGATGTTGAGAAGATAAATTATAAAGTGAAGCTGGTGCAACCACCAAGTAAAGAAAGTATTTCAGACTTAACCCAGCACAGAAAGAAGCAAAACTGAAAGATGGATGGAGTAAGTTGGAGTTCAACTGATATTGGTTAAGGTTTTGAATAATCATGTATAAAGTTTTATTTATTTTTTAGCTTAAGACGGTTTCAATTATTTTTATCTGTCACTTGCAGTGGGAAGATCCTGACCAGTTCTGTGTAAAAACTTGTTTTATAAATCTATATCTCATATCATCATTCTCTGTGTATCCATCCTACTTTTAGAAAAAATGGAACTTATTGAAAAGTGTAACTGGAAATAGTGCAAGACCCCAAAGTGGAGAATTGCTTATTTTCTAAAATACAGAGAAACCACTGATAAATAATAATGGGTTGGTACCAAAAGTTCATTTTTTAAAAAAGTAAACTGCAGTAATCAATATGGTATTTAGCACAACTTAATTAATGAAGGTGAAGGGGAAGGAATGAATGCACAGATGTTGAAGAAGAAACATCAGCACTTGGAAATAATAATGGCATTTACCGATTTTTGTGCTTTTGGTGATAGTTAGATGATTCAGTGCATTTGGAGACTGGGGAGCAGGGACAATTATGAAAGAAGAGCTTATTGTTTTATCTTTGCTGAGTTTCCTTGATTTGGCACCAAGACAGCTAGCTATAGAACTCTGGGAACTGGATCATAGGTAGATAAGTCCATGTGCGTGTCCTGTGTGTAAAGAAGATGGTTTAATGAGTGAAGGAGGAATTAGTAATGTCATGGCCTCTAGAGATAGAACATAAAGCTGAGGCTGGGACAGTGGGAGCCCACAGAAATTGTGAGAACAGGATAGAACCTGGCATGGAAAATCTTAAAAGGTAGAGAGTGTAAACTGAAAAAGGATGTATCTTTTGTGTTTAACCCATATAATAAGGCTAAGGAAGATTAGCTAAAACTAATGTTCTAGCAAATGAGAAAAGGAAAGATATACACATTTGAATGGAGAGTTCCAAAGAATAGCAAGGAGAGATAAGAAAGCAAGAAAGCTTTCCTCAGTGATCAATGCAAAGAAATAGAGGATAACAATACAATGGGAAAGACTAGAGACCTCTTCAAGAAAATTAGAGATACCAAGGGAATATTTCATGCAAAGATGTGCAAAATAAAGGACAGAAATGGTATGGACCTAACAGAAGCAGAAGATATTAAGAAGAGATGGCAAGAATACACGGAAGAACTATACAGAAAAGATCTTCACAACCCAGATAATCACAATGGTGTGATCGCTAGCCTAGAGCCAGACATCCTGGAATGTGAAGTCAAGTGGGTCTTAGGAAGCATCACTATGAACAAAGCTAGTGGAGGTGATGGAATTCCAGTGGTGCTATTTCAAATCCTGAAAGATGATGCTGTGAAAGTGCTGCACTCAATATGCCAGCAAATTTGGAAAACTTGGCAGTGGCCACAGGACTGGAAAAGGTCAGTTTTCATTCCAATTCTGAAGAAAGGCAATGCCAAAAAATGCTCAAACTACTGCACAATTGAACTCATCTCACACGCTAGCAAAGTGATGTTCAAAATTCTCCAAGCCAGGCTTCAACAGTATATGAACCATGAACTTCCAGATGTTCAAGCTGGATTTAGAAAAGGCAGAGGAACCAGAGATCAAATTGCCAACATCCGCTGGATCATGGAAAAAGCAAGTGAATTCCAGAAAAATATCTGCTTTATTGACTACACCAAAGCCTTTGACTGTGTGCATCACAACAAACTGTGGGAAATTCTTTGAGAGATGGGAATACCAGACCACCTTACCTGCCTCCTGAGAAATCTGTAGGGAGGTCAGGAAGCAACAGTTAGAACTGGACACAGAACAACAGACTGTTTCCAAATAGGGAAAGGAGTATGTCAAGGCTGTATATTGTCACTCTGCTTATTTAACTTATATGCAGAGTACATCAGGAGAAACGCTGGGCTGGATGAAGCACAAGCTGGAATCAAGAATGCTGGGAGAAATATGAATGACCTCAGATATGCAGATGACACCCCCCCTTATGGCAGAAAGTGAAGAACTAAACAGCCTCTTGATGAAAGTGAAAGAGGAGAGTGAAAACCTAGATAGCATATTCAAAAGCAAAGACATTATTTTGCCAACAAAGGTCCATCTAATCAAAGCTATGGTTTTTCCAGTGGTCATGTATGGATGTGAAAGTTGGACTGTGAAGAAAGCTGAGCACTGAAAAATTGATGCTTTTGAACTGTGGTGTTGGAGAAGACTCTTGAGAGTCCCTTGGACTGCAAGGAGATCCAACCAGCCCATCCTAAAGCAGATCAATCCTGGGTGTTTATTGGAAGGACTGATGCTGAAGCTGAAACTCCAATACTTTGGCCACCCAACATGAAGAACGGACTCATTTTAAAGACCTTGATGCTGGGAAAGATTGAAGGTGGAGGAGAAGGGGACGACAGAGGATAAGATGGTTGCATGGCATCACTGACTCAATGGACATGAATTTGAGTGAACTGCAGGAGTTGGCAATGGACAGGGAGGCCTGGCACGCTGCAGTCCATGGGGTTGCAAAGAATCGGACATGACTGAGTGATTGAACTGAACTGAACTGAATGTTCTAGCTCACAGCCTGTGTTTTTGAGGCTCCTCAGATTATTATATACATTTGAGAAAAAGAAATGAGGAATTCTTGAGTTTTACTTTAATGTAGTTTGGCCATCATATCAGTCAAATTTTTTCATAATCACCTCCTTGTTTACTGTGTTTGTTTTAAAAAATATCACGGTGCATGCCATGACAGAGGTGGACCTTGGGGGCATTGTGATGAGTGAAATAAATCAGACAGAGAAGGACAAGCACTATTTGGTCTCACTTACGTGTGCAATCTTACAAAAGAAAATAAATAATATAATGTGGTAGATTAAAATTCTCAGATATGTGTTCATTGCAAAATGTGATACCAAATAAAACATGGCTTTTTTAAAAATATAAAATACCACGTAGTGACTATAGTTAACAATACTGTATTGTAAACTCGGTGCTTTCTAAGGGGGTGGACCTTACATGTGAAAGAAAGAGGGAGAGAGAGAGAAATGGAAGAAGGGAGGGAGGAAGGAGGAGGTAGAGAAAGAAAGAAAATGGTAAGTCGCTGAGGTGAGGCCTATATTAACTAGCTTGATTGTGTTGATAATTTCACAAAGCATACATGTATCGAAACAGCCATATATCAAAACATCCAGTTGTAACCTTAACACAATTCTTATTTGTTCAGTATACCTTGAAACTGAAAGTGAAGTCGCTCAGTCGGGTCCGACTCTTTGCGACCCCATGGACTATAACCTATCAGGCTCCTCTGTCCATGGGATTTTCCAGGCAATAGAACTGGAGTGGATTGCCATTTCCTTCTCCAGCGGATCTTCCCGACCCAGGGATCAAACCCAGGTCTCCCGCATTGTAGACAGACGCTTTACCGTTGAGCCACCAGGGAAGTCCAGATTGATAAATACTATTTAAATTATTATGATGATTATGTAAATATTGTTCAGTGCCTCGTAGTGGTCTGCAATTACTCCTTTTTTACATTTTCTTATTTTCCTTCATTTTGTGTGTGTGTGTGTTTTACATGTAAGGCTGATGGTTACAGTGATAGTCCCAGTGAAGTATGTCTCTCTTTTCTTTGACCTTTTCAATGTGATTTAGTTGCCTCTCCCATTAAAAAGCAAAGTCTGTTTCCCTGCCTCTTGAATCTGGGCTGGACTTTGTATTGTTTTGATCAAAAGAATATAAAAGAAATAATATTGTTCTACTTCCTAGATGAAGTCTTAAAAGAATTATTGAAACTTCTGCTTTTACTCCCTGGGAACCATGAGAAAACAAGATGTAAAAAAGCCCAGATAAAAGACCACAAGAGAGTCCAAACTATTCCAGCTGCCCAAATCCTTAAAAGACTTCTCAGGCGACTGCAAAGACGTAAATAAGACCATGTACAACCAACAGCACTGCCCTTGAATCATGAGAAATAACTATCCATTGTTGCTTCATGTCCATTGTTTATTCCACAGAAATGGACACAGAACAAAATAGAATGACCTTGTAACATGGAATCCCAAGGATAAAAAATAGGAGTGGAGATATATGACTCAAGGCCTTTCCACAATTCAACAGATGTAATCCATTTTACATGGTTATACAGATACTCACAAATGTATGTAGTTATACATACAGATACAGACACTGTATAAGAAATCAAAATGGTTTCCTATGGTGGGAGAAGAAATGAAGTGTGGCATAGGGATCAAAGGAAATCAGGGAATTAGGAATTTGATCAGGCAAAGGACAATAATGGTCATGAAATGAGTAGTATGATGAACCCAGTCCTCTGCCTTTGAAGTATACTCTCCCCTTCAAAACCTCCACTTACCACACTCAGACTCATATAATCCAAAACTCTTTAGTGATGCCCCAACCACTGATATAATTTTACAGCTCCCTAGACTATGCTAAAATGATAGACAATCAAGGTTATCACCATTAATCTGGTATAGTAAGGTTATTTTCTAAATTATTTTTTATTTATTAACTTATTCTCTCTTTCTAGACTGCTCCTGGAATCTTCTACCTCCAATCTGTTCCTATCTGTAGATTTATAACCCATACTGAGATTACATGTTGCTACTTTCCTCTGTCATTTACACTGTTTCTTATAGTCAGCATTTTACCTTAATTGGCTTACTAACTTTTGAAGTACATTATTCAGTAATTTTATAATAAAACATGCATAAGAGATTTTTAATGTGTTTATTCTAATGCATCACCTTAGCAAAATTTAATTAACTAAACATATACAAATATTAGTATTCTTATATAGAATACAAGAATCTATATTTTAAAACAAAGAATAAACATGTATAATACTTAAAAGCATCTAGAACATTATGCATGGGATTTTATATAATTCAGGAAATAATTTTAGTAGTTATATTAATAATTCTAAAAACATTTCCAATGACACCCTCTTTACTTCATAGAGACACATGACAATTAGTTGTTTACTAAACCCTTTTCTTATAAAATCTAAAGATACAGCTATTTAAGAATAAACATTTGTAAATTTTATGTTATAGGAATAAGCTCGTGTAAATTTGGATTTTCATAAGAAAACATCAACTAGTAAGATGACACAGGGCAACTGTGGATATAAGTTATAAACTAAGTGTTCTAATACTCAATGATTGCTAAGCAAAACAGTACATTCATATAATATTTATGCTTAAACCCACTGCCTTTAAAACTTCTGTACCTATGTATCTAATTCAGAAGAACCCAAAGAGAGAAAAGAAGAGAAAGTATATACTTGCCTTTCTCTTCACTTCTAAAAGCAAATCTAATTCTATTATTTCTCCAGGGTGAGAGAGGAATTTAGAGGGACCCAAATATCCAGAATGAAATTAGAAAATATAATCTAGCTTTGATTGTCTATAAATCTGGAAATCCTTAAGAAATTTGCTTTAGGACCATTCTTGGGATTTGAGGCAAATAGACCTGGTTTTGAGGTGGAAACGGTAAAATTACATTTGCCAAACTATTTCCCTGTCTATTTGACCTCCTATTAGAACTCTCTGCAATGCACTTCCAACAGCCTCCTAGAAAAGAATTCCCCAAAGTCTCATTTCATCCACAAATTCCTCCCTAACAATTCCTGCCTTGGTATGGCCCCAACTATTTTTAGATGATAGTCATAAAATGAGGAACAAAGTATAAATGACCAGAAGTGTTAAGCACCCTCTTTAAGACTAAAAATATGTTCCTAGTTGATGCTGTAAGGGTCATAGCTTTTCCTTGACCTGTGGTTTTTATGCAGGCTCCATAGTTTATCTAAGTCTATTTTGATCCCTCAGAACATATAAGCTTCTCATAGAAGAGCATTTTTTTTCACTCTTATACTTCTAAACTTGATTTTACATGCTCAGGAGTTTGACTTACTGCCTCTTATAAATTCCAGTATCTATTACTATCTTAAAAGAACTCTAGAGAACATTTTGATTAGACTCTAATGGTAAAATCATCTTTTATAATCCTGAAGTTTTATGTTTTTATAAAGGCATGTATATTTTATATACACACCTACATGCACATGCATACATATTTGTGTGTGTGTGTGTGTGTGTGTGTGTGTGTATCGGAAGGGCTGATGACAGTTTCAGTGAAGCACATGACATCATTTATTTAGTGATTCACTCACTGCTGCTGCTGCTAAGTCGCTTCAGTCGTGTCCGACTCTGTGCGACCCCATAGACGGCAGCCCACCAGGCTCCCCTGTCCCTGGGAGACGGGCAAGAACACTGGAGTGGGTTGCCATTTCCTTCTCCAATGCATGAAAGTGAAAAGTGAAAGTGAAGTCGCTCAGTTGTGCCCGACTCTTAGCGACCCCATCGACTGCAGCTTACCAGGCTCCTCCCTCCATGGGATTTTCCAGGCAAGAGTACTGGAGTGGGGGTGTCATCGCCTTCTCCAGATTCACTCACTAGGTAGGCTAATTTCCATGCAAATAGGAAAGACAAAGAAAAGACAAAAAAAGAAAAGTCAAGAATGGAGGTGACTTATCAGTGGTAGAGTCCTACTTCATTGTTCCATAATTTTTCTACTTTCTGTAACCACCCAGAAGCAACAAAAGCACATTGTGTTTGTTTTAGAAACATTATTGCATTTCCCTCTTATATACTTTTCACAAGGTATACAACATGGTTACTTCAAACTTATTCACATAATTTAAAACACTAAAATTAAAAAAAAAAAACACAAAAAAAACCACACTGTAGTTTTGCTCTCTGCCTCTCCAGCCTTGTACCTTCTTGTAGTATTCACCCTAGATTTATGTTTGTGAATCCAAATAATCAAGGCTACAGGTAACCTAGGCCTAAACCCATGGGCATAGCCTGTTACTTCGGTTCCTTCGGTGATTGGATTCCAGGCAGGCATCTCAATGAGAAGTAGCACAAGGCAATGTAATTTTCCTGCAAATGCTGTGAAAGAGGCTTCTCTTTCCTACCAACATGCAGTCTGGGAGCTTTGTGAGGAGATGATTCATTCACCTTGTCCCTGCGGTAGGAAAATTCCAGAGCTTCTGGGGACGTTCTAATGAGCCTCAGAATAAAACTAAAACAGGGACAGGAAGGACTGATAGATGAAGAGAAACTTGAGCCTAATAACATTTGAACCCCTCCTCCACGTCGGCTGCCATCCTTCTGAAATGTTTCTGATACTGATAAATGAATTTGAACTGGTGAAGTCTCTTTTGCTCTTTTTTGTCACTTACAATCTGAGGACACAATCCTTGGGTAGAACAAATAGTATGTTTTCTAAAGATACTGCTCCCAGGAAATTTCTCAGCAAAATGTTTCCATGGTCAAATACAGTTGGGGAATGCTGAATGTAATACTTTATTTTACTTCACGGAAATGATATTTTAACAGCAGTCCTCTTGTTAAAACCCATTGCACCTACTTCTAAGATTCTGCATGAATTTACATTTCACTATTTATTCTCCTTCTTCGTGGCCTCTTGTCTACGGTACCCTAGCCCCACCGCTCTTTTCTTCCTCCAATTTAGCAAACCCTCTCCTACCTCAAGGCTTTGTCTTTGCTGTTCACTTTACATGGAATTGGGGCTTCTCTGGTGGCTCAAACGGTGAAGAATCTGCCTGCAATGCAGGAGACGGGGTTCCATCCCTGGGTTAGGGAAATCCCGTAGAGAAGAGAATGGCTACCCACTCCAGTATTCTTACCTGGAGAATCCCATGGACAGAGGAGTCTGGCAGGCTGCAGTTCATGGGGTTGCAAAGAGTCAGACACGACTGAGCAACTCACACTTTCACTTCATTTTCTACATGGAATGCCCCTCTTTATCTGGCTAATTCCTACTTCGTTTAGCTTCAGCTTACATCTTACTTCTTACCAGAGTTCTTCCCTAAATCCATCCTCCAGTTAAACTGGTACCTCTTGTTCATTCTTATAACATTTTATTCTTTCCCTTTATAGCACCATACAATTTAAAAGTTTATGCAATCTAAATATTTACATCATTGTTTAATCTCTCCCTTCCTATTATTTCGAAAACCCTGTGAGGACAGAAACCATATCTGATTTGTTGATGTTTGTTTGAGCAAAATATGGTGCTGTTCCTGGCACACAGTAGGGACTGGATAAATATTTATTGCCTGATTTCTATCTAGAGGCATGTGACATTGTAACATACTACACAGAATTTCAATAATGAATCCTGTTTAAATTTGTTTAATCCAGAATTTCCCAAATTTATTTAAAAACTGAAATTTTCTTGAGTGATTAACATGAATGAAATTCCTGGATACTCTTATTCTATAGCTCACATTTTAAGAAAACACTTTTTACATTGTTTAGGTCATGTATCCTTTAAATCTTCAAGACTAAAAGCCTAAACATATAATTTTATGAGCACTGGACAGTTCTAAACTTCAGAAGTTCAAATGAGGTTGAGCAACAAGGATATTTGAGGACATTAACCCTGATCATTTTAGGGAGCGGTGTATAGTACGCATATGTTACTTTTTCTATGCTGATTTTCATGGTGGAAGATGGGCTTCCACCAATTTCTAGGAAATTGAAACTCACTCCAGTTTTCTTGCCTGAAAAATTCTATGGACAGAAGAGCCTGAAGGGCTATGGTCTATGGGGTCGCAAAGAGTTGGACATGATTGAGCAACTGAGCATGCGCGTGCACACACACACATCTTAAAAATCATCAGTTGAGGATCTGTATGGTACTAGACTGTAAAGAATTAGTGTGTACTCCCTTAAAGAAAATAGTTAATCATTGTGCATTGAATTGTATTGTTCTAGTTTTTATTTTAGGCATCCTTTAAGTTAGATAATGACAGTCAAATAGATGGTTAGAAGGATTAAATACTACCCTAGGGCATGTTCTAAAGTTCATCTGAAAATAATTTTAAATCCCAATAAATGGTAATGACTTTAGCAATGTCCTTATTTACATTTGAAATGTATATTTTACCAGTACAGAAAATTCCATATAAATGTCTTTTTGAAAAAAATCTCCAAAGAACATTGAAAGCTGGCTCTTGCATTGCTTTCCCTACAGAATTTTGAGCTTGACTTTATAACTGCATTCTGCCAAAACCAGATGAGACAAGTCCAGGAATAATTCAAATGACTGCACACATCAACAATCCAATCTTCAAGCCCAGGTTCCTAACTCCAGGGCAGGGGTGCAGAAAGCACTGAAAATGTCCATTACACTAAGCAGGTGTGAAGTGAACTATTATTTGCTCAACCAACTGGAATCTTGCCCCTCGTGTAGATTTCTTTCAAAAGCCACAAGGTCCTCACTAACCACCCACATGCATAACTTGCTTTAAGAAGGGTTGGGAAAATGTCATAGGCTGAACCCAACACTCCTCTCTGACCATCTAGATCTACTTCACTGTAAGCCAATGGATTTCAAAGCCAAGATTTACCAAGAAATGTTACAGTTTTCTAATTATGTTTTTCCCAGAACCATCTGTGATGGCTTTTTCAATATGTTCAAGTCCATTTTCAACAGGCCTAAGATGTAGGAGCTTTTCTCTCCTTCCCGCCCCCAAACTGGAACACAAAACACACCCATCACCCTTCTGGAACATGCACTTAGAAACTTGGATGACAAAAGAGAGCCCCTTTTTACTGCACCTGAGGGCAAGATAGGAGACAGAGGGGCTCTTTGATGAAATAGTGCACAGGTATCCTGTAAGAGACAGTCCTTGGCTAGGCCGATATTTGTTCACCTTGTAGAGATAAGGACATTGAGATCATACCAATACAAATTTTTCTAATTGGCTTCTCTCAATTTCCCTAAACCTCCCTGGATTTGAAGCTTTTCTTGTTTCATCCAGAAGAAAAGAAAAACAATTGAGACTGCATGGCAGGTATCACCAGTCAAAGGAGAAAGAGAAGGGGTAGGCTGTAGGAAGAGGGAGGAGCTGGTCTGTGAAGGTGGACCTAGAAGGCCAGTGGTGAGCAGTGGAGAGAGAGAAACCCTCAGGAGTAACAGGCTCCATTCGTTAGTTTTTTAAGGAACCTCCATACTGTTCTTCATAGTGACTGTACCAATTTACATTTCTACCAGCCGTGCAAGAAGATGCCCTTTTCTCCACATCCTCTTCAGTGTTTGTTATTTGTAGACTTTTTCACTATGGCCATTCTAACTTCTGTAAGGTGATACCTCACTGTAGTTTTGATTTGCATTTCTCTAATAATTAGTGATGTTGAAGATTTTTTCACATGTTGGTTGGCCATCTGTATGTCTGTGTAGGTCTTCCTGGGTTGTTTGTGGTTTCTGTGATACTGAGCTGCATGAGCTGCTTGTATAACTTGGAGATTAATCGTTTGTCCATTGCTTCTTTTGCAAATATTTTCTCCCATTCTGAGGTGCCGGGGGCCAGTGTGAAGAACTCCGCCCATGGCAAGGGTCATGAGGAAGGAGGCTTAGCATATGCAAAGGCGTGATCAAGCCTCAGGAAACCCCCTGTTCCCGAGAATCTACCCCAAAACCAGAGCCTGTTTTATGCTCTCCCCCATAACCGTTTCTCTTGGAGAAGGAGTAAACATGCAGCTCCAAGGCAATAAAAATTCTTGGGCGTGACAAGAGTGTTTCAGCTTACGGACTCCTCTGAAGGTTATCTAGCCCGCCTGTATAGGTTTGTCCGGCCACATGTGATTGTTTACAGCCTCCCAACCTGAGAGGCACGAGATGTTTTAGACTTACTAAAGGCAAATTCTTTTGGGGAGTTGGAAATTACTAGTATAGTGGGTTGGTTAGGAATTATATTGGTGAAGGGTTTTTCATTTGTTGTGCCAATAATTGCTGCTAATTCCCTACCCTGGGTGTGACAAGAATGTCTCAGGTCAAACCTCTCTGCTGACAGACTAGCTTGTGTGACAGGATTATCCATACTCCTGCCACATGATTGTTAACTACCTCTCAACCATAAACAGCACAGAGAGTTTTGGAGTATTTTGAGAGTCTTGATTAGCATAGGGCTTTTCTTCTTGTTGAGTCAATGATTGCCACCAGCCCTCCATATCCTTAGGCACCTGGGAATATATTAATCAATGTATTTGGAATATAGTAAAGGAAATATAGTAGTTTTTAAGGTTAGCAATACTAGACTTTTTGAGTTAATGAATTTTCTCTTTTGTAATAGATCACTGTACTTTGTTATAAATCACTGTGTCCTTGCTATGTAAAAATGTAACATTATCACTATCTTAAGACTAAATAGATCTTAAGGGGAACATTGGTAAAAGGATTTTCATTTGTTGGGCTGATGTTTGCTGCTAAATCTCCATGTTCCCTGCCCTTATAATGAATATAATAACATATAGGAGAAATAAGTATTAACCTTTAAGATTAATCATGTTAACCTTGGGTTAAATAAATTCCTTTCTTGATTGTAACTCACTACACCCTCACCCTATAGGAATGTAACTTTATTTGGAGGGTGGTGCCTGGTTTAAGAAAAAAACACCCTTGGAAGAAATAAGTTTTTTGGTAATCAGAAAGAAAGGATCATAAAATGTCAGCAGGTCTCACTCATGGCCAGATGATGTAATATCCCTAAGACCTTTTTTTTATACATTTATGTGAAGCACCTGATTTTGATAAAGGTCAGGACTGCTGACCCCCGCATGACTCTGTATTCATCCCTATGTATAACAAAAGGTATATAAGCAAACCTAAAAATAAAGAAAATGGGATCAGTTTCTGGAAAGACTGATTCCCCCATGTCGCTTCTTTCTTGCTCCCCGTTTTTCTGGCTGAATTCCCATCTGGAGCATGGATGCTATTCCACGTAAACCACGTTATTCAGCCTCTTTTTCTCCCCTAATTTTCCTACTACACTATCCGTTTCTAATCTGTCTATATATCTGTAATTAAATATGTATTTTTCCAAGGACACCGACTCCGTCCCCACCTTCAAATCACCCTGGATCCACCGGTACTGGAGGGGCTGGACCCCCGCACTGAGGGTTGTCTTTTCATCTTTTTATGGTTTTATTTGCTGTGCAAAAGCTTTTAAGTTTAATTAGTTCCCATTTGTTTATTTTTGTTTTAATAGAACTACCATATGACCAAGCAATCCCTCTCCTGGGCAGGCCCCCTGAGAAAACCATAATTCAAAAAGACACATGTACTCCAGTGTTGATTGCAGCACTATTTACAATAGCCAGAACATGGAAGCAACCTAAATGTCCATCAACAGATGAGTAAAGATGTGATACATAAGTACAGTGGAATATTACTCAGCCATAAAAAGGAATGAAATTGGGTATTTATAGTGATGTGGATGGACTTGGAGTCTGTCATACAGAGTGAAGTAAATCAGAAAGAGAACAGATACAGTATATTAATGCATATATATGAACCTAGAAAAGGGTACAGATGAACCTATTTACAGTGCAGGAATAGAGACACAGATGTAGGGAACACGTGTGGACAGAGTAGGAGGGTAGGATGAACTGAGAGAGTAGCATTGACATATATCCACTACCATGTGTAAAACAGATAGCCAGCAGGAAACTGCTTTGTAGCACAGGAAGCTCAACTCTGTGCTCTGTGATGACTTGGCATGCAGCAGGGGAAGGGAGGCTCATGAGGGAGGGGATATATGTATACATATAACTTTCACTTTGTTGTATAGCAGAAACGGACACAACATTGTAAAGCAATTATCTTCCAATTAAAAAATTAAATAAAAGCTATGGCAAAATGGTAACAATTTTAAGTTTGGGATATACAGAAAAAAAGTAACAGGCTCCATAGAAGCTGGAGAGGGAACAACTCCACTGGAGAGCACAGTTGGCAGAAATGGGTGGAAAAAGTCTTCCAGATTGCCTGCCAGGTGAGACACTGCTGGGAACAGACTGTTCTGCGACAGGGATTGTATAGTACATTCCTGTAGATGACTTGCTTCTTATTGACGAGCCAGCAGTAATGCATTTTCAGTGATGATTTTACGGTCCCTCTTGTCCAGTGGTAAAGGCAGAGTAAGGAGGTTTTTACAAAAGTTAAAAACAAACACCTCATGCAACCTGGCACATTCAGGAATAAATATATTAAATTGTTGCTTAAATATGTTTAAGACAAATTCTAAATCACTTTACACAATATCAAACATACCTATAGAAAGGTATACACAGAATTCCAGGTACATATAAGAACATCAATGCATGGCAGAATTAAAACTAAAAGGGGTTCTATACACATACATACACACATCATTGCCTTAAAGAGTGCTGATTCCACTGATAGAGTTTATTCATATTTCATATTTGTTCTGATAGTGCTTTGAATTCCTATGGTAAATGTGATCATTTAAAACAGGGATCTGATATTAAAATGAGAACAAAGAACAAAACATTTGTATTTCTCCAAGTTCAAGCTAAGTTTATATATATATATATTAGAAATTTATATATATATATTAGAAATTCCACTTCTTTGCTTTTCTCTAGGGTCAGTGATGTTCTCACTGGTGGTAGCCAACATGTCTTGAGATGAATTGAATATCATTTTTGGAGGCTTTAGTGGCAATACAATGAACATGGTCCTTGTGTTCATTTGAGAATGCAGAGCACAGTAAATAATATTTATAAATCTTCACATTGTGCGGTGTGCTCAGTTGTGTCTGACTCTTTGTGACCCCATGGACTGTAGCCCACTAGGCTTCTCTGTCCATGGGATTCTCCAGGTAAGAATACTGGAGTGGGTGGCCATTTCCTTCTCCAGGGAAAGCTTCACATTATACTTAACTAAAAAGTGAAATAAAAATGTATCTAAAATAAGACAGACTAAATTTCTTCTGCAAAATATTTATTCAGTTAATTTTAAAACATATCAAAAAGGCCAAGGAGTAAATCACCACATAAAGTCTTAACAACACTGGAAAAAGGATAAGAAATACAAATAAGCAGAAAACATTCTCAAATGAAGAAAGCAAATTAAAGAAAAAAAAAGAAAGAAAAAACAGACATCAATAAATTCAGCTTTCAAGACCTGAAACACAATTAGCTAAAAAATACAAATAGAAAACAGGAAATTAAGAAAATGAAAAAAATAATTTTTTTAAAATATAGAAGAAACCTCCAACAAATGGAAGAAAGATGCACTTTATTATATTTAAAAGTATAGGAACGAAGGTTAAAACCAGCTAAATAAATGGCAAATCCTTCAACAGAGAAATTTTAGAAGAATAAAATTTCTAAAAATAAAAATCTTTGTATTTAAATGTAAAGCAAATTAAGAGAGATGCAGTAAAGAATGGATACAATGTTATGGTAAAAATTAGGGTATAAATATGATGATGGCTGGATGGCATCACTGACTTAATGGACGCGAGTCTGAGTGAACTCCGGGAGTTGGTGATGGACAGGGAGAACTTGCGTGCTGTGATTGATGGGGTTGCAAAGAGTCGGACACTACTGAGTAACTGAACTGAACTGAATGCTTATAAAACATCCAGTTTATGCTGTTTAGAGGGCTCCAGCTTTCATTTATACCCAGATCTTCAGTCTGGCATTCAGGTATACTTGGGTACCTAGGGAAACGAATGGGATGGGTCCACCAGGAGGCTATTTGTGTGATGGAAGAAAGAGGTACATAGGAAAGAGCTCATTCTAAAGGAGAAAAAGACAGGAGATTATCTTGTTAACAACACATCAGTCACCCGAGAGGCAGGTCTCTCTGCAAAGAGCACAGTGTCTCTTATTCTGCATCTGCCATATATGGAGTTCTCCTATAAACCCCCTACAGGTGAAGCCCATCCTCCATTCACCTCCCTGCCCTCTGCCCCTTCCTCTCCACGTGACACAGCCTGTCACTGGCACAAGAATAACATCCTCAGGACCCTAGAGATGATGGAACCCTGACATGGCATAAATATCGGAACCATGTGCGGGGAACGCCCAGCAAAAGTATATCCTCTCATGAAGCTTTATAGGCACGTGAGGCCTGGAGGAAGCGGGTAACCTGGCAAAGACTGGGACCTGCTGTGCGAGATGCAGAGGACACCACCCTAATGGCAGAAAGCAAAGAAGAACTAAAGAGCCTCTAGATGAGGGTGATAGAGGACAGTGGAAAAAGCTGCCTTAAAACTCAACATTCAAAAAACTGAGATCATGGCGTCTGGTCCCATCACTTCATGGCAAATAGATGGGGAAAAATGGAAACAGTGGCAAATTTTACGTCCTTGGGCTCCAAAATCACTGTGGATGGTGACTGCAGCCATGAAGTTGTAGGACCCTAGCTCCTTGGAAGAAAAGCTCTGACAAAACTAGACAGAGTATTAAAAATCACTTTGCTGACAAAGGCCTGAATAGTCAAAGCTATGGTTTTTCCAGTGGTCATGTACAGATGTGAGAGTTGAACCATAAAGAACTCTAAGCACTGAAGAACTGATGCTTTCACATTGTGAGGCTGGAGAAGACTCTTGAGAGTCCCTTGAACAGCCAGGAGATCAAAGCAGTGACTCCTAAAGGAAACCAACCCTGAAAATTCCTTTGAAGGACTGATGCTGAAGCTGAAGTTCCAATACCCTGGCCACCTGATGCAAAGAGCCAACTCATTGGAAAAGACCCTGATGCTGGGAAAGATTGAGGTCAGGAGGAAAAGAGGGCAACAGAGGATGAGATGGTTGGATGGCATCACAGACTCAATGGCCATGAATTTGAGTAAACTCCGAGAGTGGGGACATTAACAAGATGGCGCCAGTCAGGCTCTCTCACACCACATCCTTACACCCTCTCCCCATGTTGGTAAGCAATGACTTTGATGGTTATGTAACAGCTGAGATCATTCATAGCACTGTGCGTGCACATCATGAGGTACTTGTTTGGCTAAGGGGCCACTTTTGGTCGATAAGTATATTTATAAGCTTCAGTTGGAAAAGCCCTGAAGCGTTGTGTGTGTTTATGTTGTGTTATGCCTGTTGCTACTGGCTGCTGCTCCAGCCAGTAGAGAATAAATGCATCTGCACTTCCTGCTGCTCCTTGCGTTTTCTTCCAGCCTCTTAGCTCCTGGCTTGCCTACCATAAGTTCAGAGAACAGTGCACACAGTGAGATACAGCGAGACAATTAGTACTGTGAGCAGGATCAGCAAGACAGTGAAGAACAGGGAAGCCTGGTGTGCTGCATTCCATGGGGTCGCAAAGTGTCGCACTTTGCGACACTGAAGAACAAGATGATCAGAAAAGTGACTTGCTTGTGCACCCACATGAGACATCCCCTGGGAGTTCCCAGGGACCGCGTGGAGACTTTGAAGGAGAAGCTGGATTTCCATGAAGTTTGTTGGTGGGACTAGAGGAAGGGAAAAAATGTATGTCACAAAAATGTATGTCATCAAATTGTAATTCTGCCTTGGTTTGAGGTCAAAATGGTCTATAGAACTGGGGCCATGATTCAAATTATAAAAGCTATAGAATATGCAGTTATACAGTCAAAGTGCTGGAAAAAGAAGTAATGGCACTTAAAATATAAACCAGTTACTATAGCCAATAAAACCATCTTTTAAGAAAAAGGTCAAAATAAAGGCAACTTCAGATAAATGAAAACAGAGATTATTATGCAAATAATGATTTGTAACTTCTAAAAGATGTCCTTAAAGACAAAGATCTGAGATATGAGATGAGTAGTGAGCTATGAAAATGTAAATATATGAAAAAATATAATTTAATAGACATATGAAATTTTAACAATGAATCATTGTGGGAATGAAAATTCAAGATTGAATTGAATGAAGCATTATCACTATCTTGAATGGATGACTGGAGTTAAACCACTTTAAGATACAGTATTCAGAAGAATAAAGGTATTTAGCTTTACAATTTAATAGGTTACTCTAATATTTTTAAATGCAGTGTTAAAACTTTTTAAATAATTTATATTAAAACTATAATCTTTAGAAAACTATAGAAAAATAGTTTATGTCTCCCAAACTATCAGATGCTCAGTTGCTTTAGTTGTGTCCAACTCTTTGTGACCCTATGATCTGTAGCCCACCAAGCTCCTCTGTCCATGGAATTCTCCAGACAAGGTTACTGGAGTGGGTTCCCATTTCCTTCTCCACCAAACTATCAGAGAAAATATTAAATGGTGGAAGAAGAAAATATCAATCAATTAAAATGGCAAGAGAGAAAAAAACTAGAGTCGGCAAATAAAAAGTATAGCAGTTAATCCAAATATACACCCCAGTATCCTTCAGACTTCCCTGGTGGCTCAGATGGTAAAGAATCTGCCTACAGTGTGGGAGACTTGGATTTGATCTATATGTAAACAAAATGATTTCTTCTTGAAAATCAAAGATTGTTAGACTGAACAATGAAATCTAACTTTATATTGTTCATAGGAAACAAAAGTTTAAATTTAAAAATGATGAAACATGTGCTATGTAGATATAAATCAAAGCAAGTCTAATTTAGTGAAATTAGTAACACAGAACCGCTTTATGGATCACAACCTTGTTGTGATGAAGGGGTTAGTGTCAATCAATGAAGCTATGAGCCATGCCATGCAGGGCCACCCAAGATGGATGGGTCACAGTGAAGAGTTCTGACAACACGTGGTCCACCGGAGGAGCAAATGGCAAACCTCTCCAGTATTATTGCTGCGAGAACCCCATGAATAGTAGAAGGCAAAAAGATATGACACCAGAAAATGAGCCCTCCAGATTGGAAGGTGTTCAATACAGCTACTGGGGAACAGCAGAGAGCAATTATTAGTAGCTTCAGAAAGAATGAAGCGCCCTGCCAAAGCAGAAATGATGCTCAGTTGTGAATGTGTCTGGTGCTAAGAGTAAAGTCCAGTGCTCTAAAAACAATGTTGCTTAAGACCTGGACTTTTAGGTCCATGAATCAAGGTAAATTGGCTGTGGTCAAGCAGGAGATGGCAAGATTGAACATCAACATCTTAGGAATCAGGGAACTAAAATGGACAGGAACAAGTGAATTTAATTCAGGTGACCATTATAACTACCACTGTGGACAAGAATCCCTCAGAAGAAATGGAGTAGTTTGAAACTCAACATTCAAAAAACGAAGATCATGGCATCTGGTCCCATCACTTCATGACAAATAGAAGAGGAAAAAGTAGAAGCAGTGACATATTTTATTTTCTTGAGTTACAAAATCACTGTGGATGGTGATTGCAGCCATGAAATTAAATGGTACTTGCTCTTTGGAAGGAAAACTATGGCAAACCTAGACAGCATATTAAAAAGCAGAGACATCATTTTGCCGACAAAGGTCCATATAGCCCAAGCTATGGTTTTTCCAGAAGTCATGTACAGATGTGAGAGCTGGACCATAAAGAAGGCTGAGTGCCAAAGAATTGATGCTTTTGAATTGTGCTGGAGAGGACTCTTGAGAGTCCCTTGGAATGCAGAGAGATCAAACCAGTCAATCCTAAAGGAAATCCACCCTGGCTACTCATTGGAAGGACTGATGTTGAAGCTCCAATACTTTGGCCACCTGATGCAAAAAGCAGATTCACTGGAAAAGACCTTGATGCTGGGAAAACTTGAAAGCAACAGGAGAATGGGGAAGCAGAGGACGAAATGGTTAGATCATCACTGACTCAATAGACATGAATTTGAGCAAACTCAGGGAGATAGTGAAGGACAGGGGAGCCTGACATGCTACAGTTAATGGAGTAGCAGAGTTTGGACATGACTTAGCACCTGAATAACAACAAAATAATACAGAAAATGTATTTTAGAGCAAAAAGCAATGTTAGTGATAAAGAGGGTCATCACGTAATTATAAATCTTTAATTCCTAAGGGTTATATAGTCATTTTAAACTTTAATGGATTTATGATGACTTTCAAAATATAGAGAAAATATTGATATATCTACATAAGAAATTGACAAATCAACTGTGATATTGAACATTTTAATGCTTCTCTAAATATTGATATACAACAGATAATCAATATCAATAAGACTATACAAATAACCCCTGGAAAAGAGAATGGTAACCCACTCCAATATTCTTGCTGGAGAATCCCATGGACAGAGGAGACTGGTGGGCTACAGTCCATGGGGTCACAAAGAGTTGGATACAACTGAGTGACTAACACTTTATATAAATAACACAATTAACAAGATTGATCTTATGGACATATGTAGAACATTATACCCCATCATTGCAAATATATATTCTTTGCCACAATGAAGTATGTGCATGTATATATGTATATATATACCCCCACACACACATATATATCTAAATTCATCATACATAATCCTATATAGCATCTCAAAAAGTTTCAAACATCTTTATATTCAGACATTTATTTATCCAGTTTTAGAATTAAAAACAAGAAGAAAAAAACCTTAAAAAATCTGTATTTATTTATTAAATAATATTACTATATATTTTTAAATACTCAAAACTGCTTATTACTTCATGATAATAAAGGTATTATGATTAAAGATAACACACAGACATAAAAGATAAAATTACAAACAACTTTGAGTAAAAATATTGAAAATTTATCTGAAATAAATTTGTAGATTTTAAAAGTATCAAATTGTCATAAATAATAAATAGAACCTGAGGAGTCCTACAACAGCACAATATTTTTTTTCAGTAGTTTAAACTTTTTTCCCAAATACCATTTCATAATCTTAATATTTTGGTTCACATTACTACCAAACAAACCTCAAAAGCATGTCTTTATACTGACAGAGAGAGATGATCTCTTGGACTACACAAAAATATAAAAAGCAAATGTATAATTTCAAAAAGGAATAAATAATATTTTTACAGGTTCTGTGATTATACACCAAAAAAACAACCCAAAATTATAAGTGGACAAACTATTATTAGAATTCACTGGAGATTTTAACAAGGTTGATATATAATTGATACACACATGAGTCCATTGTGTTTTTATATATTGGAAAGAAAATGTTAGGCAAGAAATTAAAAAAAAAATTTCTAATAGCAGCTGAAAATATAAAGCACCTAAGAATAAAGCTAGTAAACTATGTATAAGACTATTTTTGGAGAAATTTATCAAACTTATAATATTTCAAGGAAGGTCTCTATAATGGAAAGATATAGCATGATCATAGAATATGAGCTTAAAGATATCAATTTCAATTCTATTTAAGTTAATCTATAAGTTAATATAAGACCAAATTAAAAGTCAATAGGATTTTTTGATAAATGTTTAATTTATATGAAAGGTAAAGGATCAAGAAGAGCTAAACCATTCCTGAAGAGTTAGCCAGAGGAAAATGACTTAGTAGATATAAAAAAAATTCGAGTTATATTAAATAAGACTGTGATAGCAGAAGCTCTTTGCTCATGGACAAATTTTCTAATGAAATCAAATACAGGGCTTGGGAATAACACAAAATTCACGGAAATAGAAGCAGGGCAGAGGTGTATTGCCTCTGGAGAAAGAGGAGAAAGAAAGGACACCCACTCAGTAATGGTACTGAAAACAAAATATCCATGTGGGGAGAAAGGGGAATGGATCTCCACCTCAAAATATACATGAAAACAATTCCAAGTGGACTCCGGACTTAAATGTCAAAGACAAAACTTTTAGAATAATATATAGGAGAAATTTTATGAGCCTACAGTTGGGAAGAATTTCTTAAGTAAAACTCATAGCATGTAAATTGTAAAGTACTTCTTCACGTTTATAAGAAAAAGACAAAACAAAGGCAAGGACATGAAGAGACATTTCACTGGAAACATAAATGACCAATAAAAATGTGAAAAATACTCAACTTTGCTAATCATGATCTGACATTAAACTAACTTACAAAAATGATAAATGTCAGACTACGGGTTGATAAGACTATACACCAAAAGGAATTCTCATTCATTATAGGTGAATGTATATAGGATCAGCTTTGGAAGACAACTGAGCCTCACCTAGTAATATTGAACTCACTCTGCAACAGCTATTTCACTCCTAACACATATACCCTAGAGAAACACTTGTACTTATGTACAGAGAATTGCACAGAACATGAATGTTCACAAGAGAACCATCAGATTATTAAACACGACTATTGGCAACCCAAAAACCTATCAAGAGATGAAACAATTTTTAAAGTGGCAATCCAACAATAAAATATTACATAGACAAGGGCAAAAAAATAAACCTCACATCAATGAGAATGAATCATAAATATAAATTAACTCCTATTAGAATGACCAAAATCCAGAACACTGACAACACCAATTGCTAGCAAGGATATGGAGTGACAGGAGTTCTTATCCATTGCTGATGGGAATGCAAAATGGTGTATCCACATTGGAAGAGAGTTTGACAGTTTCTTTACAAAACTAAACATATACTTATCATATGGTCCAGTAATCACCGTCCTTGGTATTAACCCCAAAGGAGTTGAAAACTTATGTATACACAAAAGTGCCGTCCCCCACCCCACCTCACCACCCATACACTAAGCCCACACACAGATGTTTATGTCCTTTAGGAGGTAAATGGATAAACTATGGTATATCCTGAAAACAGAAAATCCTTTATTCAGCATTAAAAAGAAATGAATTATCAAGCCATGAAAAGACATGGAAGAACCTTAAACCCATATTACTAAGTGAAAGAAGTCAATCTGAAAAGCCTCCATATTTTATGATACCAAATACATGACATTCTGGGAAAGACAAAACTAGGGAGATGGAGAAAACATCAGAGGTTGCCAGAGATTGGAAGTGCCGGGAGGGAATCTAATCGCTGAACATTTAGAACCAAGGATGATTACCACCAGATTGAAAAAGATGAATCCCTTAGCTACTCCTGTATACATGGGAAAAAGCAAACCCTGCTTAAACTGGAAAAAAATATTTTAGACTACTCAGGTTTCCTTGATACTGCTGGAAAGGGGCTATCTTTGAAAACTATTACTTTGTTTACGATTTGCACTATAAGCTGTGCAAATAAGCTGTGCACTATAAGCTGCAGTGGCCTAAAGAAAAGTAAGATAAATGTGTAAGTGTAATTCAGTGAAGTATAAATATTTTCCATATAACTAGTCCAAGTTTTCTTAATCACTAGGTCCTTCATCTTTTTAAGCAAACCTCTCAAGACAACCTGTATTTGCAAACATAAGAGTCTATCTTGGTCAGTTTGAATTCTGCTGTTCTTGTACAGGGCTAAAATTAACCATGATCTTAAATTATTAACACATTCTCCAAGAAGCTAACCTTCTTCCAGGAAGGCTGTTAATCTCAGAAGAGTAAATCCTTCCTGTTTCTGTTATAATAGCTATAAAATGTGGCTAGTATTTCCTGCCTTCCTCAAGAAATGGTAGTAATTAATTGCCGAGATACTTAAAAAATCACTATGTGGTTCTATGGATTAAAGGACAAACAAAGTATTGTTATATTTGGGCAGTTTTTCCTCTAATGAACTCTCAGAATTTGGGGGTTGGTATCTTTCCAAAAATTATAAATGAGAAAGAAATGTGCTTTCTTTCTCAAAGGGCAGTTGAACTTTGTTCAGAATGCTTAAGAAAACATCCGGTGGGATGTTTGCTGATGGAGCTATGTCAACTCATCTTCAAGATTCCCCTTCTAGAATAGTACAACCATTATGAGTCCAAATGCCATGAATATTTTAGCATCACTGAAATCTCATCTCCTAGTAGCCACAGTGCAGTCCTAGCCAGCTACTGCTAGAGGTCTGGGCCTGTTTATTGAAGAGGAAACTGAAAGTTAAAGGATAATGTAAAATTGTGAAAGTTATGGTTAGTCACAGGAGCTAAACATGAGAGACATCTTTAGCAAATGGGAAATGTGTGTGATGTGTGTGTGTGTGTGTGTTTGTATGTGTGCTCAATTCTCTTCCATTAAGAATCACTTAAACATTGAACAGTTAGTAAATAAAAACGTCTAAGAAGATTTTTCCAGACAAGAGCTGAGCCATAGCATATTACGGTATTTGCCAGAAGAGAGGAGGTTATTACTTGGCCCAGAGGTTCTGTCCCTTCTTCCCCATGTCTCATCCCCCTTCAGGGTTGAAGCAGCAGGCATTTTTCTGACAGAGAGATTCAGAGACAGGAACAAAGGTCATGAATGTGTGACTCTACAAAGAGCGGAATTCAAAAGGAGATTACTCGGATATTTCTTCTGTGCTTTTGATCTCTTAATCAAATTATATGTTAAAAGTTACATGGTTCAGGCATTCTAAAAACAGCCTTGATTTATTTTTCTTTATTTAATGTCTTTCAGCAAATACCGTTGAGAGCCCATTTTGAGAAAGTCTTCAACTGCAGACCAACCACAATCATAGAACGTCACTAGATTTAAATGTAAATCTGAAAAAATAAATATACCCCAGAAAAGTTAAGATTATTCATTTATTTACAGATAGTTATTGATCACCTACTGTGTGCTCAGCACTGGGGGATAGAGTCATTGCACACATACAATTTACAAGCTCGTGTGATGAGTTATTCTTATAACCTCATCTAGCGTTACACAAGTACATGTTTAGTAACTGTTCTGCAAGAGAACTATGGTAAAGAGTATGTGGCAGATGGATCTTGATCCAGACAAGATATCAGGGAAGGCTTTCAAAAGAAGTGATGGTTGAGCTTATATCCAAGGATGAACAGATGTTATCTTGGCAGGGGATAGAAGACAAGTGGTGCAATAAAGATAGTTCAGGGTGTTTTCAGTTTTTTCAAAATTGAAAAGCGGTGCACACTTTGCTTCAGAAGATTAAAATATACCAACCCGAGTCACACATCCTTACAAACGGAACTGAATGTGCTCTAGGATGAGAAAGACTGAGGGCAGAACACCTACGTAAGCAATGATTGCTTCCCTGCCAGATACCAGCTACATAGAGTGATTTGTGAAATGCTGAAGACCCAGGGGCCCTTAAATAACCTGACATCTTGTTGTCTTCCCATTCCACATTTCTAATGGCCAGAAATTCCTGCCATTAATATCATTCCTTTGGATTACACAACCTCAATACTAGTAGGGCACTGTCTCTATAAAGCCACAGAGGCTCGTCCTGACTTCTCAAGATCCTGCGTGATCTGGCCCCTGATGTCCTCCTGCCAACCCCCAGCTCATGCTCTTGTCTCCACTCTTCCATGCTCGGAGCAACACAGTCAGACTAGCCTCTTACATGATCTAAATCACCATGGTCCTGCCCACCTCAGAGTCTTTACAGACTCCTTTCCCTTCTGCTGCTGCTGCTGCTGCGTCACTTCAGTCATGTCCAACTCTGCGCGACCCCATAGAGAGCAGCCCACCAGACTCCCCCGTCCCTGGGATTCTCCAGGCAAGAACATTGGAGTGGGTTGCCATTTCCTTTTCCCCCATTCCCTTGTAATATAATACAATACAAATATGTTATATTTAGATATAACATATATACATATAATTATTTTTATATAATATAGTTATATATTATATGTAATAATATATTAATGATATCTATTATAACTGTATGATTATAATAGTAATATATTATGTAATATATTATATAATAGTAATATATTATGCTACTTAATGCAAATAGAGTCAGGAAGAAATATGTATAACTTTGCATCTCTGAAGCTTTTGTTGTTGTTCAGTCACCAAGTCATGTACGACTCTTTGCGACCCCATGGAGTGCAGCATGACAGGCTTCCCTGTCCCTCACCATCTCTTGGAGTTTGCCCAAGTTCATGTCCATTGAATTGGTGATGCCATCCAACCATCTCATCCTCTGTCACCCTCTTTTCCTTCTGCCCTCAATGTTTCTCAGCATCAGGGTCTTTTCCAATGAGTCAGCTCTTTGCATCAGGTGGCCAAAGTGTTGGAGCTTCAGCTTCAGCATCAGTCCGTCCAATAAGTATTCAGGGTTTCTTTCCTTTAGGATGAACTGGTTTGATCTCCTTGCTATCCAAGGGACTCCTAAGAGTCTTCTCTAACACCACAGTTCAAAAGCATCAATTCTTCGGTGCTCTGTCTTCTTTATCATCCAACTCTCACATCAGTACATGATTACTGGAAAGACCATAGCTTTGACTATATGTACCTTTGTCAGCAAAATGATGTCTTTCTTTTTAATACACTGTCTAGATTTGTCATAGCTTTCCTTCCAAGAAGCAACCGTCTTCTAATTTCAAGGCTGCAGACACCACCCACAGTGATTTTAGAGCCCAAGAAGAGGAAATCTGTCACTGCTTCCACTTTTTCCCCTTCTATTTACCATGAAGTGATGGGGCTGGATGCCATGATCTTACTTTTTAATATACTAAATTTTAAGCTGGCTTTTTCATTTTCCTCTTTTACCCTAATCAAGAGGCTCTTTAGTTTATTTTCACTTTCTTCTACTAGAGTGGTATCATATGCATATCTGAGGTTGTTGATATTTCTCCCAGCAATCTTGATTCCAGCTTGTAACTCATCTAGCCTGGTATTTTTCATAGTGTGCTCTGCCTATAAGTTAAAAAACAGGGTAACAATATACAGTCTTGTCATATTCCTTTTTCTGAAGCTTAGTTTTAATTATATATTAAATAGAGTTTATATATAGTATATAATATATATTAATAGATAACAGTATTATAATTATATTATTATGATAGATAACAATGACTATTAAGGGAAGGAAAGAAGAGGGATAGAGGGAGACAGAGACATCAGAATACACATGTGGTCCGAGAGGCTTGCCTGCCCATCATCCTGCCTTTACCATTCCAAGCGGCTTAGGCAGGCATGGTTCTACTCCAGGGCATGTGGCCTGGGACTCTCCAAACCCCTGGTTACCATGATTCATTCAGCATTGGGCACATGGCTCAAAGAGATGGGGCAACTAACGTTCTTTCCAAGATTTCTTCTCCAAGAACATTTAGAAGAGATGCTCTTGCATCTTTTAAAATCACCAGATGAAAGGGAAAGGCACATGAGATCTGCAGTCACTTTCATTTGCTAAGTAGAAGAAGTCAGCAGCAGGAAAAAATCAGGCCAGAACTCAAAATGTGGCAAATTAAGACATGGAGACAGAGAATGTGTGGAAACAGATTTTAAGAGCAAGGGAGGTAGACTTTGTAACATCCCTTAGGCTTCTGATCCAGCCATGCATGAATGTTTGGCTTCCTACTCATAGAGTTTTTAGTTATACAGATAAATCCATTTGTTCTCAATTTAATTTAAGTAGGATTCCTGTTACTTTAGGGGGGAAAAAAAACCCTGTCAAGTACAGTAGTGATGGCTCTGTTTAAAAACAGCCTAGGGAGGGGGGTTCGGGATGGGGAACACGTGTATACCTGTGGCAGATACATGTTGATGTATAGCAAAACCAATACAATATTGTAAAGTAATTAACCTCCAATCAAAATAAATAAATTTATATTAAAAAAAAATAAAAACAGCCTAACCCTTCTCTCCATATAAATTAATACTTTGGTCTCACAACATTGTAAGTGCCAAAAGCAGTGCCCAGTGTTTGACAGCAGCCCAGTAAATATTGTGACTGGCTGATGAAATAATGAATGACCTAATAGTAACTGTGAATATTTTCAAAGGACAGCCAGAAGAAAGAAGTTGGGGAATATAATTTCAACATGAGGTACCGAACTATTGCACAGCAGGTTCCAAGTTCAGCCTGAACAGCACAACGGGTGGCCTATGAACCAATCTGAGCAAGTGTCTGGATTAAAATCCTGATTCTGGGAAACACTGAAGGCAAAAGGAGAAGAAGGCAGCAAAGGATAAGATGATCAGATAGCATCACTGACTCTGGACATGAATCTGAGCAAACTCCACGAGACAGTGAAGGACAGCCTGTTGTGCTGCAGTCCATGGGGTGGCAAAGAGTCACCTTAGCACTTGGCACAACTTAGCAACTGAACGACAACAACAACTGGATCGGGACATAGAAGACCTGGGCTTAGAATCTCGGCTCTACTGTTTAGCCCCTGCTGGAGCCTGGGCAAATTAATTAATTCTCAGCTCTTCAGCTTCCTTATTTGCAAACTGCTGATGAGGAAGAGGACTGTAGAGTTGTTACTGAAAGGAAACACATGAAAATCAATGAAATCAATGAGATGGTTAAAATAAAAAAAAGCATGTAAATCCAACCAAGCATTCCTTAGACACTCTCTCTCTCTCTCTCTCTCTCTCTCACACACACACACACCCACACACACACACACTCACACACCAGTAGAGTAGGTTATAATTTCAGATGTAGGTTGCAATTTCAGTTGAACACAATGCTCCATGGGCAGTACTAAAATAAATGACCTAACATTCTCACTGTGATGCTTGGAGGGTCATCTGGAAGCTTTTTGCTCCCTGCCCTCATGTTCTCATTCTGGTTTCTGGTTGAGAAGTAACTATATTGTGACCCTGAGTTTGTGAATTGACTGAGATGGTAATCTCTTCTTCATTTAGGTCTTGTAAACTCTATGAACACTTAGAAATAAAGATCAAACTTAGTATTAAAAGATGATTTTAAATTCCAAATAATCTGTTTGTTGTTTAAGGTATTTGTATGTTGGAGAGAATCTGACATGTCAGTTCTGTCATTTTTTAAGTGAAAGTTTCCAGAGAATTTAAGTTAGGAGTATTGGCATGACTAAAATAATTTGATTTCTTTTACTGTCAAGTTTATTATATTAAACAAATGAGCGCTTTGTCACTTATTATCAGTATGACTTCCAGCAAGTTATTCAAGATTTCAGTACTTCAGTTTCCTCAACCTGTAAAACATAAATTAGAATAGTTTTTAATTAGACAAAATTTAAAATGAGGATAGCTACCTCATGGGATTGATTTGAGGATTAAATAAATGAAAAACTTAGAACATTATCTGGCATAGAGTAAGCATTATATAAATATTGGCTGTAAGGGTTTAGAAAGTTTTTGAAAGATAAGCTTATAAGTGTACCCTGTCATATAGTTGAGTCACTTAAGAAAATCAAATGATTAAATTTATAAAAACAAAAAAGACATTTGCTAAGTCACTTCAGTCATGTTCGACTCTGTGCGACCCCAGAGATGGCAGCCCACCAGGCTCCCCGTCCCTGGGATTCTCCAGGCAAGAACACTGGAGTGGGTTGCCATTTCCTTCTCCAATGCATGAAAGTGAAAAGTGAAAGTGAAGTCACTCAGTCATGTCTGACCCTCAGCGAGCCCATGGATTGCAGCCTTCCAGGCTCCTCTGTCCATGGGATTTTCCAGGCAAGAGTACTGGAGTGGGGTGCCATTGCCTTCTCAAAAAAAAAAAAAAAAAGACATTTAGAGGAGTTTAACTAAATTTTAAATATAGTTGATGGTTTAAGGTGATTTTGGTCTGTTCAAATTGAATTAATTTATTGGTATTTTGATACAGGTGAAATTGATCTTATTCTCATGGTATTAATCATAGATATACAGAGAGATGATCAAGAACTATAGGTTGAACTGAAAAACTAAAAGAAAGCCAAGTTTTTCAAATTTGTCAGACTTAATAAATTGAATATTCATATAGAGCCCAAGTGACTACAGAGGGTGTTTTGTTGTTGTTTTGGGTTTTTTGTTTGTTTTGGTGTTGGTATTTTTGCTTACCAAAAGTTATTTATACCCCTAACTTTAAATGAATATTAACAAATAACAGCCTCTATTAGTCAGTGTAAAGGTAAAATACAATGCTGCATTTTAGCATTTCTCAATTTATCTCCCAATGTTAGGAAACTATACCATATGCTTCTCTTGAAGAATCAAGTTCTTGTTAGCATACTGATAAAGATGTGTAAAGGGTTCCCTAGTGGCTCAGCAGTAAAGAATTCACCTGCCAGTGCAGGAGATACAGGTTTGATCCCTGGATCAGGAAGATCCCCGGGAGAAAGAAATGGCAACTCACGCCAGAATTCTTGCCTGGAAAATCCCATGGACAGAGGACCCTGGGAGGCTACAGTCCATGGGTCTCAAAAGAGTTAGACATAACTGAGCAACTAAACAACAACATAGCAAGTATATTTAAATGTATTCATCCTAGTTTCTCAACATTGTTTTCCCATGGAGCCTTTTATTTGTGCACATCCACCATCCATTTAGGACAGCACTTTGCAAACCTTAAGTCCTAGACCAGTGGAAAGTTTATAGATCAGTCATGTCAGTGGGTCTCAGATGGTAACTTTTCTTTCATCCAGGAGTCAAGAGGGCAGGTGCCTGAGGGCTGAAGGATAGATCTAGTGGGGATGGCAGAGAGAGCTGGTGATGACAGGAAGCCAAGGGGAGGGGAGAGCACTGAGGCACATTTTGCTTGTGGACCCCATCTCTGGATATTGCAACCTGATTTTTTTTCTGGTAAACACTCTCACAGACAAGGTGACAGATCCACCCCTCCTCAGCCCTTCATCCCAATTTCTGTTGCTCATGGGCAACACATCTAAATTATTTTATTCAGAGTTTTTTTTAATTAATAATTTTAATGATGTGTCATTTCAGTGACTGGTGTACAAAACTGGCAAAATCTTCTGCCCCCAGCTGTAAAATTCTGGTGCATGTGAGTCAAGCTATGATGGTGAAATTTGAGGACGTCTTTGTCAAGCGTCCTCCACGCTTTGCTGATGTTCTTGCTTTAGTCCCCAGGACATTCATCTTTGGGGGTTCTTGAGCTGCATCTGCATTTTGTTGAAGCCCCTCATGTGCACGCTGGTTATCCTGGGAAAGGATCTAAAGCCCTTTGCTCCTCAGATCCTAGATATGTCCAGGGAAGAGGGGTTAGCTTCCTATTTACTTGAAATCCTCAATGCATCTCCTTTCCAAATGTCTTCCACTTTAACTTTGCCAAACCTGGAAGCCGTCCCTTTTATCTTCTTGTAGAGGCTCTCCCCTCCCCCCAGCCAATCTCTATTTTCTTTCATAAGAGCTCCCATGATGCATAGTTGTGGGTATACTATTTTTTGAAGCATTATACTTTACAGAACAATTTTGGCCACAGTCTGTGTTTGCCAAACAAAATTATGCCTCTTTTTTAGTTCGTGAGTATGTGTGTGTTCTTTGAAATTGCTCTGACTGCCTAATGCTGTGATTTTGTATAGTTGAGGTTAGCCAGGGCAAATTATGGCCAAAAAAAGGAAGACTGTCCACTTGAAGGATTTTTGATCTATGTCTGTTCTTTAAAATTATTACTCATGATACTTGTGACAACAAAAATGAGGTATTGCTAGAAAATCTGAGACATGAGAGGCAGTCACAATCTTCATTGGAGAACTACATTTTAGAAATTGAGAGTGGTTTCATAAAGAATCTGAACAAGATTTCTTACTTTGAATGGCTATTTGGGGTCACATTAAAGGACTTTATCATAGTCAATGTGTGAGTTTTGATTTATATACTTGAGGCATGTAAACAACAAAACAAAATACAGACCCCTTTTTAAAAGAATTTGGTTTGAGGACTTCCCTGGTAGTCCAGTGATTGGGACTTTGTCTTCCAGTGTGGGGTGGGGTATTGGTTCGATACTTAGTGGGAGAGCTGAGATCCCACATGCCTTGCAGCCATAGAACCAAAACAAAACAGCCTACCAGGCTCCTCCATCTATGGGATTTCCCAGGCAAGAGTACTGGAGTGGGTTGCCATTGCCTTCTCCGACTTAAAAAAATGGTCCATATAAAAAAAAAATCTTTAAAAAAGTAATTTGGGCTACAAGCAATCTAGGAGACAAAATTTGAGACTAACATCTTCATTTAAAACCACACATAATAAAGGAGAGCATTATGAATCACAATGGGGCAAAAATTGACTCCTGCAAGGTGAAATAATCTCAGATGTTACAATGATCTGTAATTGTGTACAAACAAATTGAAATTTTATGAGGAGAAGAAGAAGGAATTAGGGGAAAGAGTCTGAGGCTTTTTGTCAAAGGAGTGATGGAGAAAATAAGTTTGAGAAACACTAAACTGAGCCTTGTGATAAATTGGTGAAATTACTGAAAGTTCATTTCTACAACATTTATCAGTTCTTGTTCTGAAGTTTATGCTTCGCAATCAGAATCTGCTGCCTGTGTGGGTCTTGTGTCTTTGATGTTAAAGACTTGCCTCATTTCTCACAGCTATGAAATTTTTGGTATTTCTTAGATGGCATGTGGGGCAAGGGCTATATTTGTAAAATTCAAAATGACATTTTCCAGTGGTTCAGTTGACTGAACCAAATTTGACCTTTGTGTTGGCCTAAGAAAACCCTAAATGATGGGACTACATTGCCACATGTCACCACTCATAATTTGTAGTACTCAAACTTTGTAAGAACTCATAATTTTCATGCCTGCTCAATCTTTAAGATCCAAATCAAGCAACACCCTGGTTTTGAAACCTAAACAGAACTTCAGGGCCCATGGAGTAATTATTCCTTATTCGGAGCTGGCAGTATGGAGTATATATGTCGATTATTATGCTAACTATATTGCATTATAATATTTGTTTCTTACTTTCTACATCAAGAGCTGCCACAGGTGAACAACAGTGCCTGATCCATCTCTATATTCCTAGACTCTTGCTGTGGTGATGGGCTGTGGTATCACAGCTCAGTAGTACTGGGAGTGTAGTGTGTGAAGATACCTGCAGTCCAATGGAACTGGCAAGAAGCCATGATCAGAGATTCCCTTTGGGGTTTTCTGCAAAACTTTTACAGGCAAGCCCTCTAAATTAAACTGTTTCAGTGTCCAAACTGCAGCAATTACAACCCTGCAACATTTATTGGCAAGTGGCATTGCTAATTTTTTCATGCTGTGTTTAGATTCCAATGTATTTTTTCCCTTATCCATCTCTGTTCCTATAACCAGATCAAACCAGAAACCTGAAAGTCAAGCCAGTCTCCACACACAGCAGTCTCTTTTCAACCAATTTAATATTTCTTTAATACTTCCTTAATTTCCAGTATGACAGAAACAGCTTCATAAAAGGATACCCCTTCACTGATTGAAGCATTAGCTATGCTATACATACAAGGACGTTGTTTATTTCTAACTCTGCAGCAGGAAGGAGAGGTGGGCATTGTGTGTTGCCATTCAGGAATGTTTGGAAAGGAATGGACAATGATTTCAGAATGAAACTGTAGCCATTTTCGTTGCACCCAGGAAGGCAGAATACAGCATATGAGTGCATATTAACTAGACAGCTTTTGTGGTAATAAAGGGTTTTTTTTTAATTGAAGACCCACTCATTGCTTGTCTGTTTCTAAGATTTTTCCATAAAACACTGCTGCCCTTGGTAATTCTGTATGAGGGATTGAAAATAGAAGAGCTATTGTTTACTTAATTATAATACTATTCATGCCTACCTAAGTCACCTCGGTCATGTCAGACTCTGCAACCCTGTGGACAATAGCCCACCAGGCTCCTCTGTCCATGGAATTCTCCAGGCAGGAATTCTGGAGTGGGTTGCTATGCCCTCCTCCAGGGGATCTTCCTGACCCAGGGCTCGAGCCTGCATCTTCTGTGGCTCCTGCATTGACAGATGGATTCTTAATCACTAGTGCCACTTGGGAATACTATTATTACATGGTGATTATTAGTTTTTTTGAAAATACCAAAGAGTGCAAAAAATAAAATACAAAACATCTAGAGTTAATTATGATAATGTATGATGATAATAACCTATAACATTACACACACACACATTTTGTAATATGACAGTGCTCGTTATTATATAGTTACCTCCTTTAGTTTTTACAAAAAGTAGTTTCAAAGTGGTCATACTTTCCAAAACTATTCTTTCCATTTTAAACAATTATAAACATCTCCTGATATCCATTTCCAAGTCATACTAGTTTTTAATGGCCATATACCATTCTCCTCTATGAAATAGATTTTATTTTTGCTTATTTGTTTATTTTTATTAAGATATAGTTGATTTACAATTATTCTGTGGAATTTATACGAACAGTCTTTCATTTTGTAGCATGGTACTTTTCAATTTTTAAATTATAGCTAACACTTTGAAGAACTATAGCATAAATCTTAACACACTGTTTTTTTTTTTTCTTCTGATAAATTCCAGGAAGCTAAACTGCTGAGTCATGTAGTGTAGACATTTTTAAGTCCTCTAATGGATAATGCTGAATTCCTTCAGGAGAGTTGCATCAATTCATAGGCCAAATATATTAAAAGCAGTCTTTTAAAACCACAGTGTGACCTACCTTCACAACATGGCACAGATGTGGGCTTCCAGGCCAAACCACAGCAGATTGAATGGCTTGGTATGTGGCAACGAAGAAGGTTCTCTTGGTGGAAATGTTTGAGGCAAAGTTACAGAGTAGCTCCTAGCAACAGCCTGGATTTAGAGTGCAAACCACAAGTATTCACGCCTACCTTGCATGCTGGTCACAGTCACATGCTGGGTTTTTTTTTTTTGTTGTTGGTATTTTTAAAATATTTTCCCAGCCAGGTTAGCACTGTCATTTTCAGCATCACATGTTGATTCTGCAGGACAAAATCAGCAGAATAGAGAAAGAAGGAAGTAAATAAAAACACACATAGAAAATCTCCAGTGCATCTCTGAACCAGGATTCTGAAAGATAACTTTGCAAAGTATGCCCACCTATGTAGATGCTCTCGGCACCTACATGTCAAGTAAATTTTAATCCGGGACCGTAGAAAGATCTGGCAACCTAATATTAATCTTGGCAGTCGTTTTCTACCTCAGAAATGATATGCAGAGAAAGTATATGCCTTGGACTTGATAATGCCATTTCTTCCCCAGTGCTCAAAGCTGAAATGTAACAATCATTCATTAGAGTTAAGTAGTGCTGCTGCTGCTGCTGCTGCTAAGTCACTTCAGTCGTGTCCGACTCTGTACAACCCCATAGAGGGCAGCCCACCAGGCTCCTCCCCGTCCCTGGGATTCTCCAGGCAAGAACACTGGAGTGGGTTGCCATTTCCTTCTCCAATGCATGAAAGTGAAAAGTAAAAGTGAAGTTGCTCAGTCATGTCCGACTCTTCGAGACCCCATGGACTGCAGCCTACCAGGCTCCTCCGTCCATGGGATTTAGTGCTAGTGGTAAAGAACCCACCCGCCAACACAGGTAGATGTAAGGGATGTGGGTTCGATCCCTGGATTGGGAAGATCCCCTGGAGGAGGGCATGGCAACCCACTCCAGTATTCTTGCCTGGAGAATCCCATGGACAGAAGAGCCTGGCAGGCTACAGTCCATGGGGTCACAGGTCACCACTGAAGTGACTTAGCACATAGCACTCAGTGTTAAGTAGTGCCTTCACCTCGATATGTTTTATCCTGATAGAAACACGTTTTCCAGTTGGTGACAATGAGGCACTGTGCAAATGGGGAGAATGTCCAGCAGGAGAGACCTGACTTGCCTGGGAATAAGGTCACCATCAACCTACGGCCCATGGATCTTTGTGCCAAAGAGGGTATTCTGGTAGGAAATGGTAATGTGACACCGCTGGATCTCAGTCTATAGAATCCATCACCCAGTCATCCTGCACAACTCAATTTATAGACAGAACCCATAAAATTTTGCAGTCAGGAAAGAAACCTTCAAAGAGTTTCATGTCTTCAAAGGATCAGTTTTCACAATTAAGCCCCCAATTTAAGGCAGCAGAATATATTTAGTGGGAATGCAGCCTGGTAATTATCTGTACAAAATAAGCAGCTCTCAACCCAAAAAGGAATTTGCACGTGCACACTACTGTTTGTATAAGCAGCCTTCTGTTTTGCACTTGAGGCCATATACTGTGCAGACACGGCTCCTTAAAACATTGTGGAGCCACTGTGATTTAGCTGGTTGGTATTCACCTAATGTCAGCAATTAGAGCCCAACTGCTGACCTAGGGGCAAATTCAAGTTCTTTACTGTCTTAGAGCTAAATACGCGCATCTTAAAAAACAGAGTAATTTTAAAATGGATAGGTTTACAGTTAACATGTTTGGGGAGAAACATCCAGAGTTAATGATGAAATATCATGAGATGAGTATTTCTTGAGAAATACTAAAAAAATCCAGCCTCTGGAATAATACATTTTCCTGATTTAATTCAAGTTCACAGCTAACATTCAACTCTCAAATCATCTAAATCTAAAAACAGTTGTTCTTTTACACTCTGCTTCTGAAGAAAATGGCAACCTACTCCAGTACTCTTGCCTGGAAAATTCCATGAGCTGAAGAGCCTGGTAGGCTACAGTCCATGGGGTTGCAAAGAGTCAGACACGACTGAGCGACTTCACATTCTTTTTCTTTCTGAAATACTGAGCTAAGCGTCCTGCTGTGAACACCTAGACAGTGCTTAACGAAAATTTGTTGGTTCAGAACTGGAATAAGAGAATAAACTGTAAAGAGCAGAAATCACCAGGAATGGCGAATGTCAAAGACAGCCACAGAGCACAGTGGCCTCCTTTTGTGCATGTTGAAGAGAGGTGTCCCAAGGCAATTCTGACCACTGGATTGGGAGTCCACCCTTCATTTTGTCACATCAGTTTGCCTTTCAAAAATCAAGAATCGATTCTAGAAAACATCTTAATAGTATAGATGGCACTCTGAGTTTTCTTTCTTTAAAAACCTTCAGTTTTTTTTAAAACCACATGAGATAAAATCCACAAAAATACATCTTAGCCCTTGAGGCCCTTTATAAACGAGTTCTACTATTGCCTAGCAAATCTAAGCTCTTATTAGCTTCCTTCTCATCATGTGAGAAGTTTGTGGTTTACACACACCACTTTTTTAAAAAAGTTATCCAGATTTAAGCAGCTTTATTTCCCTGCTGGAAACTTGGCAACATATATGCCAAGTTTGCACATTTAGGATGTACTTTAAAAAAAAAAAAAAACCCTATGGAAATAATGACTGATTTAAAAGAATTAATATATCCACTGAAGCTTAGCTTAACAACACTGAAGCAGCAGTGGATTAGGGACAGGAGGATGGTGCAGGAATATTGTAAATCTTTTTTAAGCAAAATGACTCTACAATAACGGAGACAGTATATTTTCTTAGAAAACAGTTTTATTTAATAGTTTCTTGAAATTCTAGTGACAGATCTGACTGTTCACAAAGTAGATTAAAAAGTGATAAATGGGAAAAAGCAAAGATAATAGCTAACAGAACAGGGCACTAAAATTTATCATCAGTAATAAGTTCAGCTCATGAATCAAGATGTTAATGCTCTATATCATAGGGAAAGCAAATAGTGTGACTTATCTGTTAATTCTGACACAAAGCAAGAGAATTTCATGTGTCTTCCCAAGATATTTCTAATATACTTTTCTTCTAAGTAGCTAGAACAAATCATATGATAAATGGTGGGAGCAATGGGGTTTTTTTCCCCCTGGAGTAAAATAGGGTTCAAGGGGAGAGTAGCAAGAAATGAAAGAAACGTGTTCTTTATTAATTCAGAAGACAGAAAAGGACAGAAAGTATAGAAAGACAAATTTCAGATCAACATCATCTAAGAAAGAATACTAAACAACTAGAGTTGTCTAACAATGAAATTGACTCCTTATGAAGTTTGTTTTCTGTCACAGATGATGTGCTATAGAGCTCTAACAGAATCTAGATGACCATTTGTCAAGGAAGTTTTATGACAGCATCTTGTATTTCATTTTCTGCATATTTATTGATTATTTTCATATACCAAATATGCTGGTTTAGTAGTACCATGTACCTAGAAAGGCAAGTCCATTTTGCCTCACCACTTGTCATTGCTGAATACCACATCCTACAGTACTGAGGAAGGTAGTCAAGCTCAGGCTTGACCTCTGTTAACCCTGAAACCTTTGCCAATGCTAGCAGCGTTGGGCTACCAATTCAATACAGAGCAGTCAAGACCTGCCTTTGGAGCCACAACATGATATAAGTCAAGGAATTAACAACTTAATAGGCTAACACTCTCCATAATCCTCTCAAGACCATGCCTTGTGTCTGTACAGAGCTCTTGGTACCACTGGTGTCTATCACTTCTTTCCCATTCATCCTTGGTCTCACCTGGTTAGAAACGTAGGATCACAGTAACCATATATTTTGCTTGGAACAGTGCTGAATTATGCCTGTTGTCCCAACGTGATAATTAATAGAGCCCAGTTTCACTTTCAAACCTATCCCAGTTTGAATAACAAATTATATTGTCACCTAGTTGTGACTAAGTCCTGGAGTAACTACTGGTAGTTACCACTTTGCCTGATATTATGTTAATGGAAACTCATCCATGTGAGTACTGTTTGCTCCCTCCGCACAGTGAAACCATATAGAGCAAGGAGACTATTTTGGAATTCACAGGGGTCACCATGCAAAACGAGGGCTACCAGTAGTCACTGTGCTTTCTGACAGAGTATTTCTGAAGCAGTCATTTCTGACCAGCTGAGATCGCAAATCTCCTCTATGCCGTACTTTAGATGTTTCCCAAATATGTGACATACCAAGGAGGCTTTTCCAATTAGGAAGTTAAATATTAGGTCTCACACTACAACTGTTATTTTGCAATTGGCCTGTGGTCAGCAACAACAAGAACCCCAGGCGTCTCTGGGACGATAGGTCTTCTTTGGACTCACTGTAGTTAAAAATACAGTTTGGTTTCTCTGTATTACAGATTCACGTGTCTACAGAAAGCTGGCTTTCTAGGGTACCTACAAACTCCTCTGGGTAAACACCTAAGCCAATGAAAACTTCCTGATGCCTGCATGCCCTTGTAACATTGTGCCCCATTAACCAATGAAGGGTTTACTCCATTATTTCTTGCCTTGGGAAAGATCAAAGTTAGTATGTAACATATTTGGATGATATTCTAATATACTGTTCAGACTTTTTTGCAGAAATTATCAATTTACATACAGCTCAGTTATCATCATTTTTAAGCTAATCCTAAGCAAGTTTCCATCCAGGCAGTAGAGTTCCAGAACATAGCTTGTGCCGGTCATTCTTTCACACCTGTGTCTACCCTCTTGGAACATCAGCCTCCCTGTGCTCAGTCACTCAGTTGTGTTCAACTCTTTGATGTTCATCTCAGTCCCGTGGACTGTAGCCAGGCTCCTCTGCATGGAATTTTCTAAGCAAGAATACGGGAGTGTTTTGCCATTTCCTAGTCCAGGAGATCTTCCCGACCAGGTCTGAACCCCCATCTCTTGCATCTCCCGCAGGCAGATTCTTTTACCCCTAGCTCCACCTGGGAAGCCCTCAGACTGTCTAGACTAATATATTTGAAGTTTCTTTGGTTTCAGCAAAATTCCATATGTTTCAAGGTCCATTTCTCCTGCATTTATGTTCCATTAATGAACATAAATGATAAATCCCAGTAGAAACTTGGATCTTTTAAAAAGACCCAAGTACCAACTACCTTACAAGAAGCTCATCCCAAATATGGTAATGAGTGTTCTTAGAGGATCATTACTTTTACTTCATCATGCTACATTCATAATTTAGTCATTTAGTGACTGCAGTTTGAAGCAGATCTGACAAATCCAGAAAATCTCTTATGGTGTGAAATGACAACTCTTTTTTTGGATCAAGTAGATCTAGACTTTTTTACTTCAATCTACTTTATCTAAAGCCCCTTTGCCTAGAAGCAGTTTAATGCAAAATGTGGTCAATGACCAAATCTCCTAAAAACCATTGTTCTTCTGAGTTTTTCACCATCTTCTTGAATGTTTCAATTTCTTCTGTCATTCTCACACAGGCTTTTCAAGATTTTTAAAAAACTAATTTGTTTATATCTACCTTAATTTTCGTAAATATATTATTTACAGGATTTCAAAAACAAAAGCATTCTTTTGTTTCCTTGTAGGCATCTTTTCCTTTTTTGTAACCTTTGAGAATTTAATAATATGCTACCTAAATTATGAAAGAAGATTTGCCCAATTTTAAATTATTTTATTGTACTTACTTTTATTGCTTCAATAAATCCTTAAACAATCACAAGAGACTTGTGGAAGTTCCGCCATCCACAGAACTCTTCCCTCTGAAAGTTCCTCACAACTTATCAGCTGAACTTGGAATCACATAGACAGGCTAATGCTGTCTTGGAACATCTATATCTATTATTTCCAAATTGAGTCAGTATCTGGTCCAAGTAGTTAATATGTTATATTAAACTTCACTACACTTCTCCGCTGAGAGTTTATCATTCTTAAAAATCTTAGCTTCCATGGCCACTGATGCCTCCTTAACACTATTTGCTGTTCATTCACTAAGTTGTGTCTGACTCTGCGTCTCCATGAACTGTAGCACTCAGGCTTCTCTGTCCTTTGCAATCTCCTGGAGTATGTCAAACTCATATCCATTGAGTCAGTGAAGTCAGTGATGCTATCCAACCATCTCATCCTCTGTCATCCCCCTCTCCTCCGAACCTCAATTCTTCCCAGCATCAGAGTCTTTTCTAATGAGTTGGCTCTTCACATCAAGAGGCTAAAGATTGGAGCTTCAGCATCAGTCCTTCGAGTGAATATTCAGGGTTGATTGCCTTTAGAATTGACTGGTTTGATCTCCTTGCTGTCCAAGGGACTCTGAAGAGTCTTCTCCAACACCACAGTTCAAAAGCATCAATTTTTTGGCTCTCAGCCTTCTCTACAGTCCAGCTCTCTCACTTGTACATGACTACTGGAAAAACAATAGCTTTGACTATATGGACCTTTGTTGGCAAAGTGATGTCCCTGCTGTTTAATATGATGTCTAAGTCTAAAACTCAGCATTCAAAAACCAAAGATCATGGCATCTGGGCCGATCACTTCATGGCAAACATATGGGAAAACAGTGGAAACAGTGTCAGACTTTATTTTCTTGGGCTCCAAAATCACTGCAGATGGTGACTGCAGCCATGAAATTAAAAGACTCCTTGGAAGAAAAGTTATGACAAACCTAGACAGCATGTTTAAAAGCAGAGACATTACTTTGCCAACAAAGGTCCATCTAGTCAAAGCAATGGTTTTTCCAATAGTTATGTATGGATGTGAGAGTTGGACTATAAAGAAAGCTGAGCATCGAAGAATTGATGCTTTTGAACTGTGGTGTTGGAGAAGACTCTTGAGAGTCCCTTGGACTGCAAGGAGATCCAACCAGTCCATCCTAAAGGAAATCAGTCCTGAATATTCACTGGAAGCTGAAACTCCAATAGTTTGGCCACCTGATGCAAAGAGCCGACTCATTGGAAAAGACCCTGATGCTGGGAAAGATTGAAGGCAGAAGGAGAAGGGGACAATAGAGGTTGAGATGGTTGGATGACATCACTGACACAGTGGACATGAGTTTGAACAAGCCCAGGAGATGGTGAAGGACAGGGAAGCCTAGTGAGCTGCAGTCCATGGGGTCACAAAGAGTTGGACATGATTGACAACTGAATAACAAGTTTGTCATAGCTTTTCTTCCAAGAAGCAAGCATCTTTTAATTTCATGGCTGTGGTCACTGTCCACAGTGATTTTGGGGCCCAAGAAAATTAAGTCTGTCACTGTACATAACACACAATCCAATGTATCAATAAAGTAATACAGTCAACATAAACCATAGGTAGGTGGACAGGCATGGAATATCAAGAGAGACACTGATTTTTGAAAACTTTATGTTGTAGAGCTAACAGGAAGAATTCAGTTTACTCAACAGTTTTCATTTTTTATGTGAATATCTTTTGATGTAATAATCCTGTGATGTAGATATTTTTATTATCCCAATCACTACTTTTCCTAGTACTAATGAAGAAATTGGGACTCAGAGAAGTTAGGGCATTTGCCTATAGATCTGTTCACTGATGTTACTTTTCTCAGCTTTATTCAATCTACCTAACTTCTACTAATCACCATTGCATCATCTGCCATCCACTGATGCTGCCACCCAACACACACTGCTGGAACAGCTGCTCTCTTCTGCTTTTTGAAATGTTTTTTCTAAACATCTTTAACTTAGCACCCGTGAGGTTTGGCTCTGACCGCACGCTGATCCTTTCTTCTGGATAGTATGCTAAGTTCTTAGCACATCTTACATCTTTCACTCAGCTCTTAAGAATTTCTCTATCTCTTCACTAAAGTCTTTGGCTTCTTTAATCCTGATTCCTGGCTTTTCTGACAGGTTTAAAGATACAGGAACCAGGATCCAACCCAAGAACAGGAGGGTTGAGTAATTAAGGTTTAATTTTAATGAAATGAACAGAGTGTATTTAAATATCTTAAGGGTACAGACAGAAACTGACCTCATGTTCTCTAATGAAGTGTATTGGTATATATGTGTATAAATATACACTTATACTCTATGTGTAGCTATATAAATATACATATATCTATTTTAGGATAAGAAAACATTTTCAGAAAAATAAAATATAAGGACCCATTGCTTTCCCATGTGTGGCTTGGGCCTCTGGGGAGACTTGCCATCTCTTTCATTGTTAACTGGGTTTATAGACCCCCATAGTTAAAGACATTTCTTTATTTTGGAATTTATTAGTTCATGTGTGTAAACAAAGGTCTCAGGGCTCATTATAGAGTACTATTTTTTCTTAAGACAAAATGAGAAGCAACTAAAGTAGCACAGTGATGACAATAAACCTCAATCTAGAGTGATCCCCAGTTAATTTAAATAGAACTTCCTGTCCCAACTTTCTTTAGGCCAAGTCTTGTCTAAATAGAAGGTTTGACCTTTCCTTCTTCCTGTCCACTGTCCACTCACTATGATACAGTTTAAGACAATTGGATTGACATTGCAAATTATGTCCTCGAAGTTGTAGTTACAGATAAAACAAAAAGCAAAACACACGTACCCGTGTGAGTTCTTCCTGAGAACTGATGGATCATCTCTCTACCCTAGTCCAGTGATAATAGTGGGTAGGGTCAGCGTAAGGAGTGTATGAAATGTGCAGACGTTATTGCCTCTGTTTTATGGGTCAGTGTGATTGAGCCTCAGCCTCTCCCCTGCAGTACCACTGCCATAGCAAATGGTGAGAAGTCAAGAAGAGGCTCCCAGGGTCTTCTCTGAGCCTGCATCTCCGGTGAGGTCCAGTCAGCCAGTTGAAAATAAGAACCACTCACTTTTCAATCAGCTGTGTTTTCAGCACTACATAAAACTGATTTAACTGATTCTTGCTCAGGGAGTTGGCCAGGCCATTTAGCTGATTTACCACTGGCTTTTGATTCTAAAGTGAAGTCTGAAAATCATTATTTAAACTTATTAAAGAAAAAGAGAAACAAATGTTTATATAGTTTATCCTTGCTTGGGTTGTACAGCAGGAATCACTGTCTGATCCTGTGCACCCTGCTGAATGTTCTTAGGTACCAAAAAAGAAAAGTGGGTTTCAAAAAATGACAAAAATGTACTCAGAATTTTGAACACTATGCATTTCACGTCATCAAAATCTCTGAAAGCAAAAAGGTATTCTTGCTTTTTCAATCGTTTAAAAGAATTACAGATATATATAAATGAGATACATTATTTAGCAATAATAATGTAACAACTTCTATCAACAGTAATGATTAATGCCTTCTGAAGTATTTCCCAAGCATTCTGAAGAGTAGTCACTCCTGGTACATAAATATTTTGAAAACATATTAGGAACAATTAAACATTTTTTAAAGTAAAGAGAAATGACACTTTGACAGAAGCACCCTGGAAATTCACATCCTTCTTTTTTTCAAGTGGTGGATTATATTCTCTGATATGAAAGCCCTGTGGCCAGAGCAGATTTTTCAATGTTATTTATGCGTGAATCCATACTGAGCTCTCACATCCTTTTAATCTTTACTGGACAAATTAAGTTCAAAGCTCAAATATATTTACATGAGAGTTATTACAAGTGAATAATTTAAATGTTCTTTAGATTATACACCCTTACCACAGACACTTTCCTGAATATGATACATTTATTATAGTACTTTTACATATATAAGTGTGATTTTAAAGATCACTGCAAGTCCTCCAGTTTTCTATATAACTTTCTATATTAACAGTTATTATTTTCACATGCAGCTTTTGTTGTTGTTAACAATCTAATGTGATTTGGGCTCCTTCCCATTGCTTAGGACTAGCTAAGTCTAAGTAGTTAAATATGAATTCTTCCACCTTCATTGCTCATACCTTCCAAATCTCTCTCTTACTGTGCTCTGTTTGAAGTTTTTTCCCTGTATGATAATATGACATTGCTCTGACTTTGCTGCCTAGTCAACCTCGTGTACAATTAGAAGAGCTCTTGGGCCACATTCACACTGCCATCTGTCTCCTGCATGTGACTGCCTCGATGGAGCTGACTTTGAGGCAGCTTTGTTAGCATCCTGATGACTGGCTTGTTCCAAGATTTTGTTTTTGGTAACCTAATCCTATTGACATGAAGTTAAGCCTAGAATGTAGCTGATGCTGGTAAAATGCTTCAGGGATACCATCCGCAAAGAATTTTCCACAGAGAGCCATGTAGCTCTCAAACCTCTTCCTATACTTGGATCTTGATACACCCTTAAATTACTAATTAAAGGGAGGGTCAAACAGACATGTGAATGCCTCTTCCATGCTTTTGATAAACAATTACTGAGGAATGCTATCGTACATGGTACAAGGTGCGGGAAGAACATTTATTGAGTACTAAGTGCCTTACCTGAGTATGACTATCCTTGCTACAATCCTATAAAGGAGTGGTCTCATTCATGCTTAGAGATGGGCGAACTGAGACTGAAAGAAGTTATAAATAGCCCTGGCACAGCTAGTAATAGTCATGTTAAGAGTCAAATCTTAGGATCACCTATTCTAAAATCAGCACCTTTTTTATGCATACTATTCCAAGGGTTAAAATACACATTCTCCATCCTACTGGACTCTGAAAAATTTGTTAAATGACAGCCCAAGAGCTAAACTGTAGCACACTGAAAAGACATCAGCTCAGTTCAGTTCAGTCGCTCAGTTGTGTCCGACTCTGCGACTCCATGAATCACAGCACGCCAGGCCTCCCTGTCCATCACCAACTCCTGGAGTTCACTCAGACTCACGTCCATCGAGTCAGTGATGCCATCCAGCCTTCTCATCCTCTGTCATCTGCTTCTCCTCCTGCCCCCAATCCCTCCCAGCATCAGAGTCTTTTCCAATGAGTCAACTCTTCACATGAGATGGCCAAAGTACTGGAGTTTCAGCCTTAGCATCATTCCTTCCAAAGACATAGTATATGCCAAAAAGTAATCATGAAATTAAGTGTAAGAGATGGATATAATATGATAAGTGCTTGAGAGGAGAGGTTAGTGGAGTTTGAAATGATCAGAAACAAGGTGGGAGTTAAATGGGACCCAGAAACAAAAGTTATTGGAAAGGTAACTGTACTTAAAGGTAATGCAAACTGAGAAGAGGGACATAAATTCTAATAAAAGTGTAACTGAGAAAAAAGTTATAGAATCAACAATAAGTATTTCTCCTTCACGAGACAGCAAACAAGACACAATAGCTGAAGAAAAATGTAAAAGAGTAATGTAAGATTTAATTTCAAAAATCTTGTTGCATTTGGATATGTAAAGCTTTTAAGAGCCAATAATAGTTTGTACACTATTCATTAAGAAAAATAAAGTAGAGGAGGGACCATTGAAGATCTATGAGTAAGACAATGATGTGATGAGAATAAAATTGAAATTAGTCTGGACTAACTGTGCAAGATACCACAGAAGGAAAAGAAAACTGGAGGGAGGTGAGAGAAATTAGAAAGCTGGTGATCATATATATATATATATATATATACATACAAGTTGTAGTGATAATAGCAGGCAGTTAACAAAAGGCTTAAAGAAGCCATGAAATGTTTCAGAGAAGCATTCGCTCTGGTAAAGATACATGGTCCCTTCTTAAGGGTATGAAGTTAACATAAGCAGTTTTAGTCTGTGTTTTATTTTTAATTAATTTTCACATATGTTAACTGAATATTTCATTAATGCACAGTGAAATAATACATTATGCTTAGTCATGAACTAATTACAAACTGAAACCTATTTTTAAGCCTTTCCTTGAAAGAGGTACTTTTTCTTAATTGATATTTTTGGAGAGAGGACACTAGAATTAAATGTCATGTAGCAATATTAAATTTGATGAAAAATATAGTATTATCAGTCTTTAAAAGTAAAACTTAATGAACATGTTATTCTTATTTTTCCATTGTCACAGATAATTATATAAAATATGATCCAATTTTTAAACTTCTAAAATGCCACCTAAATAATTCTGCAGCTGAATTTGGGGGATGGAATAATAAGTGGGTTGTTTGACTTGCAATGTTAAATTGTGGGTTCCCATTTATTTCACTACAAGAAAAATAATATTGATTTTCAAATATAGTAATAATTCTTAAAGAGAACCTTCCCATATGTAACTCACACTGTAAAGATATGTTCCTGAATCTACTTTGTAAGGCTCATAATCTTTAAATGTATTTCATGCTCTTATTTATGAGCTTCTTATCAGAGTGGCGCTCACATTCTAAATAAGATTTGTAATTTAAACTTCTCTAAATGTGACTACACAGAGTTGAGGCTACATGATCAGAAACAGGCGAATGTCTGCTTCCTTAAAATTTCATCTAAGAGTAATAAGATGTGTGTCACTGATGAATCTTAGCCAAATTTCTGGGTAATGTTAAGTCTCAATTTATGTAGAGCTACTTCATTAGATAAGCAGACTTCTTAGAAGCCAGACCTCCCAAACCAGCATTTGCAATAAAGAAAAAAGAGCTGTTAATAGTAATTCTCTCATTGTTGATGGTGGTAGAATTATCTGTTTATATTTGTTTTGATTTTTCTATTTTGAGAGGATCTTTTTATGACCACTCCAGAAGATATTTCTTATATTAAAATGGAGTTTAAAAGGATTTTAAAAGTTACTAAGTAAGTAACATTTTCTAATTTCCCTTCTCTAACAGGTCTGTCGTCTAATATATAAGGCTGGGAGTTAAAAAAAAAAATCCTTTCATTTATTTTCTCACCCATTACTGTTCTGGGTAAGAATAGCCAGAAATAATAACATGATGATGATGATTATAATGATAGTCTAATAACTAAACTTAAGAATTTATATAAATATATGTGTGTTTATGGGACTTCCCCGGTGGCTCAGTAGTAAAGAATCTGCCTGCACTGCAGGAGATGTGGGTTTGATCCCTGGGTCAGGAAGATTGCCTGGAGAAGGCAATGGCAACCCACTCCAGTATTCTTGCCTAGAGAATCCCATGGACAGGGGAGCCTGGTAGGCTACAGTCCATGGGGTTGCAAAATAGTTGGACATGACTTAGCAACTAAACAACAAATGGATGGCATCACTGACTCGATGGACGTGAGTCTGAGTGAACTCCGGGAGCTGGTGATGGACAGGGAGGCCTGGTGTGCTGCGATTCATGGGGTCGCAAAGAGTCGGACACGACTGAGCAACTGAACTGAAGTGAACTGAATATATGGGGGGCGGTGTGTATGTACACATGCAAACAAAAAGTAGTATTGTCAGGTGAGGAGATAAGGAAAAGTGAAATAATCCACCAACCCACTTGAAGTGTTACATTTGACTAAGGAGTGTGAGGGAGATTAAATCTGTATATAACAACAAGAGGAAAACCACTCATGTACAATGATAAAACCAAGATACAATTTTATGTCAGTGATTTCTAGTCCCTCCCAATAATGACTCCTAGAAATCAGTTTCCTCCTGTCATGGTTTTCTAATCCTGCCTACAGTTTCTACAATCCTGATGCTTCTCTTTATGATGCTCTATTTCTAAAATACAATAATTATTGGCCCAGACATTACAGTTGATAAAATTAAATTTATTATACCACATTATATTACACTGTAATATATACTGCTAGATGTGGGGGAAGTACATTCTCAAAGGCCCTAGTAGGGAAACTCCCATACATTCTTCCTTGTTCTCCACAAGCTTGATTCCATCAAACATACCCATGGATGTAGAGACAGCTGCCTGAACCTTTGTTTTTAAAAGCTGATTTCTGCTGAAGTCCTACATCTCAACAGACATCTTACTCTAATACTGAAAAAGGGCTTGTAATCCTCCATTCAAGGTCAAATGCTCCTAAAGGTACAGAATCCTGACCACTGGATTTCAGGATACCAAAACATAAAGACCAAAGAAGACTGCCGATCTGACAACAAAATTAAAATTTATATTGAAAAACATTCTAAATATTGCCTGAAGGAACACTGCATACTTGGAATTCTCCCATTTAAATTTGTCATGTTAAGTATTCCTGAGTGACCCCACAGGTACATGGCGTCTATGTCTGTGTATCTTAGCTGACCCTGACCCTATTATTGCAAAGGATGTATGCTGGCTCTGCAGAGTGGGTGAGTGAGTTATGAGTAAGCCCAGCATCTATTAGCACACACATCTTCATGAAGCTTTGTATTTGTATCAGTTCAGTTCAGTTCAGTCGCTCAGTTGTGTCCGACTCTTTGTGACCCCATGAATCACAGCACACCAGACCTCCCTGTCCATCACCATCTCATGTGAATTTGGACACTGGAGAAGGTCCCTATGGAATAATAGTCCATTCTAGACTATGATGGATAAGGTCATTTTAGAGTAAGGAAATACACTGAAGAATCTTAACAATTTTCCTTTGAAACACTTTGATCTTGACTATTTACCAACAATATTCTTAAATTACAAAGTCATTCAGAGATCCCTTAAATGTAATATATTAGATTAGATTAGATTGACATGAGGAATCTAATTCACAGCAATTTTAAATTAGGGTGCCAGTTAACAAGAAAAAATGATTATGACATTCAACATATTGTCTGCCTTCTTATAATAGATTAATCAGCCTAAACTCATAACCATTTCAGTTTTTAATGTAGACCACAATTTAAACCTCTAAAGCTTAATTACCACAACAACAAAAAGCAAATTCTCTAATTAGAAGCATCCCTTACTATCTATTCCATAAAATGTAAATTTATGTATAAGTAATTTGTGTATACATTCTCAGTCGCTCAGTCATGTCTGACTCTTTGCAACCCCATAGACTGTAGCCTGCCAGGCTCCTCTATCCATGGGATTTTCCAGGTAAGAATACTGGAGTGAGTTGCCATTTCCTCCTCCAGGGGATCCTCCCCACCAAGGGATTGAACCCATGTCTCCTGAATCGGTTGCATTTGTCTGGCAGCTTCTTTACTACTGAGCCACCTGTGAAGCCCATATGTAATGTTTTGCTCTGATTTAATTGCCTCAAAGTTTTTCACCTTTTTTCACTGATGAACATTACAATTCTTCAGTGGAGGAATTATGTCTTTATTTATTCAACAAATGTGCATTTCTAATTTTCCCCATACCAAAATGAACTTCAGATGAGATAAAGTTCAGTAAGTAGTGATTAGCTAGGTTTTCTTATTTGACATTTTAGCAGGCTAAAGTTTAGAGAAAACTTTTAAGTATTGACACTTGTCTTCATGGTATGGTATTTCACTTAAAAAAAATGCATGGTTATTCTTACTAGTACATTAACAAATCCAAAATAATGTATGTTTTCATTATTTTTCCATGCTAGGGTTATTGCTTCGCCTCACCAAAATGCAGCTGATTTTTGTAAATGTACGTGTGAATCATTCTCAAAGTCAGTGAGAATAATTTCTTAGCTTCAGTTTTCTTTCTAAAGCTCACATATTTCATACAGAATTGCCTCTCACAGAAGGAATTCCACTGTGTCGTACAGAGAAAAAATTAA